>NC_053160.1:144986119-145322259 GCF_016835505.1 Polypterus senegalus
CCACCTATAACTGAACACCAGCAAAAACAAGGAGTTGATGGTGGATTTTAGGAGGCCCAGGCCCCTCATGGACCCCATAATCATCAAAAGTGACTGTGTGCAGAGAGTGCAGACCTATAAATACCTGGGAGTGCAGCAGGATGATAAATTGGACTGGACTGCCAATACTGATGCTCTGTGCAAGAAAGGACAGAGCCGACTATACTTCCTTAGAAGGCTGGCGTCCTTCAACATCTGCAATAAGATGCAGCAGATTTTCTATCAGACGGTTGTGGCGCCCTCTTCTATGCGGTGGTGTGCTGGGGAGGCAGCATAAAGAAGAGGGATGCCTCACGCCTGGACAAACTGGTGAGGAAGGCAGGTTCTATTGTAGGCACAGAGCTGGACAGTTTGACATCCGTGGCAGAGCAACGGGCCCTGAGCAGGCTCCTGTCAATCATGAAGAATCCACTGCATTCACTGAACAGTATCATCTCCAGACAGAGGAACAGCTTCAGCGACAGACTGCTGTTACTGTCCTGCTCCACTGACAGACTGAGGAGATCGTTCTTCACCCACACTATTCGACTTCAATTCCACCCGGGGGGTTAAACGTTAATATTATACAAAATTATTGTCTATCTATCTATCTATCTATCTATCTATCTATCTATCTATCTATCTATCTATCTATCTATCTATCATCCAACCCGCTATATTCTAACTACAGGGTCATGGGGATCCGCTGGAGCCAATCCCAGCCAACACAGGGCGCAGGGCAGGAAACAAACCCTGGGCAGGGCGCCAGTTCTAAACTATTTATCCAGTTTATAGTTGCAGGGAGCTGGTGACTCACTCAGGACTAAGCAGTTAGTCAGGGCTGGAGTATGGTAACCATGTGGTGTACTGTTCAGTTCTAAAGTCTCTAAACCACAACTTCTGTTTTCATTCAAACTGAATTAAAAACCAAGCAAACATATGCCTGAATTAAATATCTAAAATTAATCAGGTTAGATATGATATACTTCCCTAAGGGGAAATTCAAATATATACTGTAGCAAAGCAACAAAAAAAATATGGATATCAATCCAAAATACAATTTAAGACAACAGAATAAAAACATATAATACAATACATACTATGCTAGTAGTAAATTGAAGTTTGTACTATTTACTAAGGCTTCTGGCTGGAGTGATGGAAGGACGGTGGGAGGAAGTATTGAAGTTTCTAATGGCGGCAGGCAGAAAATATCCCAGGAGGTGTTTCTTATTACACCATGGAAGTATGAGCCTGTTGCTGAAAGTATTCAAAGAATGACTCCCTGAAGGGGTTGGACAGAATTGTTTGTGATGGCATCCAGTTTTGCCATCAACCTCTTTTCTACAACAGCCTGCAGTGTCCAAAAACAGTGCTGTGCTGATAAACTTTGTTCATGCATTTTGCATTTCCTGAACTTAAGTTGTTTCTCCAGGAGACTACCATATACAATGTCACACTGGCTACAATGGACTGATGAAATGTCTCCAGCAGCTTGCAGCACATATGAAAAAACATGAATCTCCTCAGGAAGTACAGTTATTGCTGGCCCTACTTATACAGCACCATTGTGTTGCCCGACCAGTCCAGTTTGCTGTTCATATGGACCGCCAATTTCTTGTAGTTCTACACCACTTCCACTCTCCATCAGGGGCTCTGTAACATGCTGAAAATGCACCACCAACTCTTTTGTCTTGTTGATGCTGATCTGCAGGTGGTTCTCCTTGCACCACAAAATAAAGTCCTCAAACAGCCTCCTCTACTCAGTCATGTATCTATTATCATTACAACCTATGATGAAAGAGTCATTTGAGAACTTCTATAGGTGGCACGAGGTTATATTATTCCAGAAGTCCATTGTGTAGATGGTAAACAGGGAGACATGACAGGTGTGCCCCAGTGTTACACACCACCCTCTCTATCACACAGCCTTTAAAAGAATACTCCACCTAAAAAGAAACATTTTATTTTATATGTTACTTATCGCATGTGCTTTATAGAAGTGGCTGGGAAAATGTTTAATTTCATGTTTATATGTAGCATTGAGAAAAAAATGGCTATGACATTATACAAGCCAACAATGACTAATGTTGTACAACTGCAAGCAATCTGAAAAACATCCATGGAAAAAAGAAATAATCTAATGTTACTCATGTTACAAGATCTACATGTCAGTTGAACACTCATATGCTCAAAAATTGCAAAATGCACACTTTTTTTCTGGAACATTGTTAAATAACTACTTTCAGAATTATCAGCGTGCATCATAAACAACAAATCTAAAGCCTCATGTGACTGACTTTTTAAATTGAAGACCCATATCTCTCCTTCATTTATTAGCTTAGAGTCCTGTCTTCAATTAAGAAAGTAGCTTCCATAAGACTTCAGCCTTCCTGTTTATGGTGTGTGGTGATAATTCCAGAAGATACTGCCAAGTTACTCTGCAACCCCTAAAGATTCACTTCCTTACCAATCCTTGCAATTCTGTATTAGTCCACAGCATCTAGATCCAGAAGTCAACAAACCACAATAATGCCAATGGTCATTTTGGGCAGTATGTTTCCACATCAACCTAAAGCATTTCCCATAATAAACAGGGATCTGCTTACTGGTACACCAAATGTCTTCTATTTGTTGTCTGTTGGGCTGTATATTCATACACTCGGTGACAACTTTATTAAGTACATCTGCTCATTAACACATGTATCCTGCTCTTCCAGAAAGCTAATCATGTCTCTGCAAATCAGCACATACAACCATATTTTGCTAAGATGGTCGAAGGATTTACTTGTTGTTTGACCAATCATTAGAATATGTAAGATGCATGATCTAAGAGACTTTGGCTGTGGAATGTTTTTTGTGCATTTCAGAAATATTGTAGCTGTCCTCCTTGGATTTAATGCACTACAGACTCTAGAGTTTACTAAGAATTGTGTGTTAAACTAAACACAGTGAGTGAAACCACATCTTGTTAATGAGAACCATACAACAAAAATGGCCAGATTCATTTATGGTACCTAAAAGGCTGCAAACACTCAAATAACAGCTGTTTACAACAGTGTTGTGAAGAACACCATTTTTGTATGGTCAGTGTATCAGACTTTAAAGCACATGGTCTGCTAAATTCCACACATAAGCTAAGAAAATGAAGATGAAACTATAATGAGTATGTGTTTCCCGACACTGAATGAATGATGATTGAAAAATATCAATGGTTCTGAATTTCAATTTCTGCTATAGTGAGAAGTCAAGCTAAAATGACACCTTTTATTGGCTATCTAAAAATATTACAATATGCAAGCTTTTGAGGCAACTCAGGCTCCTTTTTCAGGCAAATAAGAAGGAGCCTGAGTTGCCTCGAAAGCTTGCATATTGTAATATTTTTCGATAGCCAATAAAAGGTGTCATTTTGCTTGACTTTTCACTACATTCATAATGGCTAACACGGTACAACACCATAGTACTAATTTCAGCTGTAACATTCAAATTATAAGGTCAGAATTGAACATGAATTTATGACATGATTTGTGGAAGTACTTGCATCAAAACATACAAGGGCTCTTAACTGGATGTGAGTCTGTCACAATAAGCATGTGAAGGAGTCATTTATACTCCTAGTTCCCTAAATTTTCTTACTGTATATTATCGGAAAACTAAAACCACACAAGTGCTCAAGCAGACACAATGCCTACCTAATTTGTGGTTCATGAGCTACAACTGTAATTGTATTCTTTATGTCATTATTTTTGCTCTTGAGCATTTGGACATGGTATACAATGGAGGAGTTGTAAGAGGGGAAAATTCAGGCTATAGGACGGGGGTGTGTACAACCGAAATAGCAGCAGTATTAATTGTTATTATTATTTATAGTAGTAGTATCATTTGTGCATAGCAAAAGACATTCTTCTGTGATTATCTGACCAGCAGAAAACATAACCAATGTCTGGTGACATAATAAACAATAATATAGGAACAAGCAGAACTTAATTTTATTTAAGAGAAACCTCATAATAATAATAATAATAATACATTTTATTTATATTGCACTTTATATTTAACAATCTCAAAGTGCTACAAAATAAGAATAAATTAACAAACAAGATAAACTATAGAAATAATTTAACAAAATGCCTTTCTAAAAAGATAAGTTTTTAGGTTTCATTTGAAAGCATCAGTCGACTGTGGGGCTCTCAGGTAGTCAGGGAGGGAATTCCACAGCCTCTGCGCCACCGAAGAAAAGGCCCTATCACCCATACTGCTAAGCTTAGTTCTAGGAACTTAAAGAGTGTTAGTATGCACAGAGCGGAGGGTGCGTGAGGAAGTATGAGGGATAAGGAGTTCCTGTAAATACAGGGGAGCAGATCCATAGATGCACTGATGGGTAAGGAGGGAAACCTTGTACTCAATTCTAAGTGGTACAGGGAGCCAGTGAAGGGTTTTCAAGATAGGAGTGATGTGGCTATGCTTTCGCACCCTCATCAGGATCCTGGCAGCGCTTTTCTGAATGTACTGGAGTCTCTGGATACTCTTGCCAGGAATCCCAATGAGGAGTGCATTACAGTAATCCAGCCTGGACGAGACAAAGGCATGGACAAGCCTCTCTGCTTCTGCCAGGGCAAGTGTTGGACGAAGTTTGGCAATGTTCCTGAGATGGTAAAAAGATGACTTACAAAGATGTATAATGTGGGTGTCAAAAGTGAGTTGAGAGTCCATTTTAACAGCCAAATTGGTAACAGATGTAGAAAGAGGAATGTTTTGACCAGAAAAAGTGATATTGGTGATGGTAGAAGAATAAAGATGGTGTGGTGTGCCAACTAAAATGGCTTCTGTTTTAGATCTGTTTAGCTGAAGGAAGTTGCGCCTCATCCATGCCTCTATTTCCTCCAAACAAATAGTCAGTGAAGATGTTGGCAGAGGAGCAGTAGAGGAGGTGGGAGTAGTCCTAAGATAAAGCTGAGTGTCATCAGCATAACAATGGAAAGATAGACCATGTCTGCTAATGACACTTCCAAGGGGGAGCATGTAAATGATGAAAAGGATGGGGCCCAACACAGAGCCCTGGGGAACACCACAGGTAACATTATGGGTGTGAGATTTTGCGCTGCCAAGAGCGACATACTCAGTTCTACCAGTCAAATAGGATGTAAACCAATTTTGAACATTTCCTGAAAGTCCAATGATGTATTGCAGACGGTGAAGAAGAATATTATGATCAATTGTATCAAAAGCAGCTGTCAGGGCAAGGAGAATGAGTAAAGAAGGTGAACCAGTATCTGCTGACATCAGAAGGTCATTAGTGACCCTGACCAGGGCTGTTTCGGTGCTATGGCCAGGGCAAAAACCAGACTGAAACTTTTCAAACAGGTTATTCAGTTTGAGATGATCATGAAGTTGTACTGCAACTACTTTTTCCAGAACTTTAGAGAGGAATAGAAGATTAGAGATGGGTCTATAATTAGACAGAACTTCAGGATCCAGGGTGGGTTTTTTCAGTAGAGGTCTGATGACAGCAGTTTTTAGTGCTGAAGGAATATGGCCGGCCAAAAGGGATTGGTTTATAATCCTAGTGATAAGTGGAGAAACAGCAGAAATGTTGGCCTTCAGCAAGGCTAACAGTCTCAGGCAGCGGGTTGACAGTTGGGAGGAACAGAATATCCATGGTAGAGAGGTTTAAGCGGATGTTACTGTACCTTTTGTTTGAAAAAACCGATATGCAAATTACACCTCTCATCAGTGTCCTCGGAATGAGCACATGAAGGAGGTTTAAGAAGATGATTTATAGTAGAAAAAAGTTTTTTTGGATCCCTGGAGCTATTTGTAATGATGGTAGAATAGAACCTGGACCGTGCAACCTTTAAAGCTTCTGCATACACCCTCCTATGTTCCCTATAGGCCTGTTTGTGAACAGTCAACCCAGAAGCCTTGAGATACGCCCAGCTGCCTTCATTTTTCGCAGCTCGCAGGTGTACCATGGTGCTGAGCACGAAAATGAGACGGACCTAGACATTAAAGGGCCGTGAAAGTCAAGGAGACTGCTCAGAGACTGGTTGTAGAAATCCACGAGGTCATCAACAGAGCTGGAACTGGTAAGATCAGTAGAAAGAAGTTTAAGGTCCAGGGCCAAGGCATCCACATTGATGTTCTTCAAATTTCTAAATATTAGAAATATTAGCTTATATTATATTATTTTGGCTTACCTGATGTACTCCTTACTCCTGTTTCCATACCACTTGTTCAGTGACACCAGATGTTCCTGAAACCTTCAAGAGATCCCATGAGAAGACTTTAGTGTAGTTTAGCACTATGCCTCATAATTGTTGCACAATACCTGGTAGTTGAGCTATACTCCAAAATATTCATTCTGCATTATCTTACAATAGAGTGCAGGGTTGTGGGTGAGAAAAAGGTGTCAAGGTGATGGTGCACATCTGTACCTGTGTTTTCTGATCCTGCTTAATCTAATTTTTGGTTTACATATGGAGGGAATGAAGTAGGAAACACCGCTGGATGTTCCAGAAGGACACAATCATACACACATACAAACCTTCATATACTGTGTAAGATTTAAGATGTCATTTAGCCCAACATGTCATTTTAATGCAAAGGTAAAAACCCAAAGGAAAGCTCAATGCAGGCAAGAAGCGACTCAGATCTCTGCCACATGAATTCTTAACTTAGAACCAGCATGCTATTTTAAATTACTGGGAAATTATGTAAAACAACCAGGTTATCCATTCATACTTAATGTTTGCAATGCGGACTGTAATTGCAGTTTTTACTGTAGTTGAATATTACCCAGAAGTGGCAATCACAGATTGTATCATAGTTGGATTCATTTTTGTTATGAGAAGTTTTAGTAATTTAACACAAAAGAAAGAAAGAAAGAAAGAAAAAGAAAGAAAGATTTTATTTTACAAAGATTTTATTTTTCTGTTATTGTGGGATATTGTAAGGATTATGACATTGTAGGAATTATGGTGTTGTGGCTAAATATGAGTGATATAAAGGAATATAATATTAGTAGTTATACATGATCCAGGAAAATTAGACTACTTCTGACTCAGGCCCATAAATTTAGGATGGAAGAAGACAGCAAGTCAGAATCATTGCATCTTAAACTAGAAAGCCAGAAATTTGGTAACTGGTGTGTGCTACAGGCCATCAGATTCTGATATTTTAGGCAATAACATATTATTTACTCAAATAAGATATATGTGATAGAAAGAGGGTGATGTGATCATGGATGAATTTACCTTTCCAAACATTGATTGGGAAGCCCCTATTGAAAATACAAAAGAAGAACCTGATATGATGCTAATGGTAAATGATTGTTTTCTCACCCACTTTGTCTCAAGTCCAACATGTGCTATAATGCCTAGCTAGATGCCATCTTCTCAAACAATAAAAACAGAATAATACAAACAGAAGTAAGCCACTCCTCTGATTATGCTTCCAGTCCTGCAGGAAGAGAAAGAAAAAGGGATAGTGAAAGAGAGAGAGCTGGGCTCTGAAAGAATAGGGGCTGGACGTCTGAGATCATTTGGCTCTTGAAGGGGGAAGATGCCTGAAGCCCTTCCCTTACATCCCCACTGCTAAAATCCCTCAATATGCTGAAAACTAATAAAAACCCTGAACTTGATGAGATTTTACCAATTGTACTGAAAGATAAACATATACAGTGCATCCGGAAAGTATTCAAGGCGCACTTTTTCCACATTTTGTTATGTTACAGCCTTATTCCAAAATGGATTAAATTCATTTTTTTCCTCAGAATTCTACACACAACACCCCATAATGACAATGTGAAAAAAGTTTACTTGAGGTTTTTGCAAATTTATTAAAAATAATAAACTGAGAAATCACATGTACATAAGTATTCACAGCCTTTGCTCAATACTTTGTCGATGCACCTTTGGCAGCAATTACAGCCTCAAGTCTTTTTGAATATGATGCCACAAGCTTGGCAAACCTATCCTTGGCCAGTTTCGCCCATTCCTCTTTGCAGCACCTCTCAAGCTCCATCAGGTTGGATGGGAAGTGTCAGTGCACAGACATTTCAAGATCTCTCCAGAGATGTTCAATCGGATTCAAGTCTGGGCTCTGGCTGGGCCACTTAAGGAGTTGTCCTGAGTTGTCCTGAAGCCACTCCTTTGATATCTTGTCTGTGTGCTTAGGGTTGTTGTCCTGCTGAAAGATGAACCGTTGCCCCAGTCTGAGGTCAAGAACGCTCTGGAGCAGGTTTTCATTCAGGATGTCTCTGTACATTGCTGCAGTCATCTTTTCTTTTATCCTGACTAGTCTCCCAGTTCCTGCTGCTGAAAAACATCCCCGCAGCATGATGCTGCCACCACCATGCTTCACTGTAGGGATGGTATTGGCCTGGTGATGAGCGGTGTCTGGTTTCCTCCAAACATGATGCCTGGCATTCACACCAAAGAGTTCAATCTTTGTCTCATCAGACCATACAATTGTGTTTCTCATGATATGACGAGTCCTTCAGGTGCCTTTTGGCAAACTCCAGGTGGGCAGCCATGTGCCTTTTACTAAGGAGTGGTTTCCGTCTGGCCACTTTACCATACAGGCCTGATTGATGGATTGCTGCAGAGATGGTTGTCCTTCTGGAAGGTTCTCCTCTCTCCACAGAGGACCTCTGGAGCTCTGACCGAGTGACCATTGGGTTCTTCTTCCCCGATCGCTCAGTTTAGATGGCCGGCCAGCTCTAGGAAGAGTCCTGGTGGTTTCGAACTTCTTCCACTTATGGATGATGAAGGCCACTGTGCTCATTGGGACCTTCAAAGCAGCAGAAATTTTTCTGTAACCTTCCCCAGATTTATGCCTCGAGACAATCCTGTCTCGGAGGTCTACAGACAATTTCTTTGACTTCATGCTTGGTTTGTGCTCTTACATGAACTCTCAACTGTGAGAGCTTATATAGACAGGTGTGTGCCTTTATAAATCATGTACAATCAACTGAATTTACCACAGGTGGACTCCAATTAAACTGCAGAAACATCTCAAGGATGATCAGGGGAAACAGGATGCACCTGAGCTTAATTTTGAGCTTCATGGCAAAGGCTGTGAATACCTATGTACATGTGATTTCTCAGTTTTTTTATTTTTGATAAATTTGCAAAAACCTCAAGTAAACTTTTATCACGTTGTCATCATGTGGTGTTGTGTATAGAATTCTGAGGAAAAAAAATGAATTTAATCCATTTTGGAATAAGGCTGTAACATAACAATGTGGAAAAAGTGATGCGCTGTGAATACTTTCCGGATGCATTGTAAACTTATAAACCCTTATTAGGCACATTTGAGCAATCACTTGAGAAAGTAGAAGACCCTGAGGACTGGACTGTTGCAAATGTGACTCCAATCTTCAAGAAGGGAGATAAAATGGATTATGGTAATTACACACCAATATACAAATTAGAAAAAGTATCTATATGAGAATAATATACTAAATAACATGGGTTTATTAGAGGAAGATCTTGTCAAATCACTCTTTTAAAATTCTTTTTTGAACAGACAACAGCAAAAGTTTACAAAAGCAAAGCAAAAACATAATTTACTTCGACTTAAAAAAAAGCTTTTAATACAGTTCCACTAAGAAGTTTAATTATGAAACTTGAAGCTGTGGACATCAGAGGTAACCTGCAAAACTGGATCTCAAGTTGGTACCCAGCAGGAGAGAGACAGTACAAAATTAGAGGGGCAATACTCCACTTGGAGTGGGATCATCAGTGGAGTGAATCAGGGGTCCTGGCTGTGCAGGGGAGAGCAGCCAGGTGCATACCAGAACATAAGGACATGTCTGTTAGATTCAGAGAATTAAACCTGTTTACTCTTTAGCACCTATGGTCATGAGCTTTGGGTAATGACCAAAAGAATGAGATCACGGGTAAAGGAGGCTAAAATGAGCTCTCTCTCATTCTCATCAGAGCTGGGCTCTCCCTTACAAATGGGGTAAGAAGCAAAAAGGCTCAGAAAGAAGCTTGGAGTAGAGGCTCTGCATTGAGAGGAGCCAACCAAAGTGTTTATGGCATCTGATTCAATTGCCTACCAGATCCTTCCCTGTGGAGGTTTTACAGACACAATCAGCTATTAGGAGACCCCGGGGAAGACGCAGAGATCGCTGGGAGGATTATATCTCCTAGATTGCCTGAGAAAGTCTTGTGATCCCACAGTATGATTTAACAAGTGTATTTGGAGAAAGGCATGTGTGGGCTTCATTGCTAATACTTTTGCTCCCACGACCCAGTCTTGGATAAGCGGTGGAAAATGAATGAATAAATAGTCTTCATCAGAGGAAACTGTGTGAAGACCTAATCCAGGTCTTCAAAGTTCTCAAAGGCATTGATAAAGTAGATCCTGCCAGATACTTTTGACTAAATAGCAAATCACATACAGTACTTGGGGACACCAGTGGAAATTAAGGGGAGGCTTATTTAGGTCTGAAGCCAGGAAACACCTTTTTATTTAGAAAGTTTTGGGAATCTGGAACAGACTGTTGAGACATGTAGTTGAAGCAGAAACCCTGGCAAGCTTTAAGAATAATCTGAATGAGACACTGGGACACCATAGCTATTAGCTAAACACAAGAGCCTGGTGGACAGAATGGCCTCATCTCATTTGGGAAATTTCTTATATTTTAATGTTTTATTCTTCTGTCATAATTCATTACATCTTTTTTGTATTATTCCTGATTAATCTTTAAAATGGCATGACTCTTTGCTAGGTTACTTCTTGTAGAATTTGCATATTTTGTTTGTGCTTGCGGATGACGTGGTGGCTCATTGGGTAGCATTTCAGCTTTATGGATTCAGTATTATCGGTTTGAATGCCATGCTTAGTTTTTACCTGTGTGGAGTATGCATGTTCTCCACAAATCTTCTTTGGTTTTATTCCAATGTCTCCAGCGATATAAACGTTTGACTCATTGGTGATTTCTGAGCGTGGGTGTGTGTATGAATGGATCCTGGGATGACCCGATGCCTAATACAGTGCAGATTCTTGATCAGAAACACTTGCTGCAAGCTCACTACTCTTAAAGAAGAGGTATTCTCTGATAATTACATGATGGAAATATAAAAAATATATCTCAAAGTGATACTTAGACGTCAATCCTTTCTAACCAATGTATATGTGGTTTTGTATATGAAAATCAAAGTATTAATAATAAATGTATTTGAATGAATAATCGAGAAAAAAGGATGATAGACATACTCTGCTGTATAATCGTTTAGAATCTGCAGCCTTCATTGCGCTTGCGATATGCATGGCTTTTACAGTACTCCATCAAGTTCATTCCCCACATCACGAGACGGACTTGTCCCCAACAATCGCTGACAACCTGTGTCCCACTAAACACAAAATAAAACTGCAATATAGTTTGAGAGCCCAGGCTGAGCCGCACAGTCGGGCAGTTGTGAAGTTTATTTGCCAGTCGAGAGGCCCGTCACACGGTGCCGTAGCGCAGGGAGCAGCTCGGCGGCGTCACGTTCGCTTTCACTGTACACCCCGGCCGGCCCCCCGGATCACTGTTTACCTGACGTCAGCGAGTCTCCTGGTTTGATGCAGGACCGCCGCTTGCCACTGGCAGACCCCCGCCCCCTTTTTTTTTAACAGCCGCGGGTTGACGATTAACTGGCCGCGTACACTCCGCTGGGCTGCTCTGGCGCTTATGAGTGCAGCGGAGCTCCCTTTGCTGAGAGTTGAGGGCCGGGGGCACTCAGTGCGTCGCTTTGTCTCCGTCGCCGCTGGGAGGGTCGTAGCACTGCCTGGGTGCACTGGGTCTTCTGTAGCCCAGTTCCAAAAGGCGCTTAAAGCTGTGCAGCGAGGCGAGGGTGACGATCATGTAAGTTTCAATTTCTGCTTAATAAGACACCGAGGGCTACTTGAGTCTCTCTCTTCCTCTGTCTTTGATTTGATTTGATTTTTCCGTAACAGCACAACTGTCGGAAAGCCAGATTAGTAGTGCGCAACAGAAACTGATGAGTTTGAGATGGCACCCTTACTATCAATGTGTCAAACTTGTAAATCGAAGACAGGCAAAGGGTTTATTGTTCGTTAGTCTCATAACGTGTGCACGAATTCTGCAGGACGAGGGTGGTCTTTGTTCACCCTGCGCGGTGGCAGACTTTCAGGAAAGCGTGCAGATCATGCTGTTATCTTTTAAAATATCTGATAATACCTGTTATGTACAACTTTTATATTTCTGTATGGTTTTCTGATTTGTACCTGCAACTCACCACATCGAAGTGCATTTTAAGGAAATACAGTACACCAACTTTGCATTCAGAACATTTGATAATAAGCACTCAAAAAGTAGAACCAGCGACGTGGAAGTGTAAGACTAAATAGATTTCTGAGAGAGTTTTGGGAAAGGTGATTCTTAAGTGAATTTAAAGGGTTCAGGGTACAACTAGTATGTGATTGGATGGTCAGAGTTTTTCATTGTCTGGATTGATTAGGGGTATATTTCCAGTCCTCCATATTAGTAAGTAGTACTGTACCCATACAGTGCATACATTGTCAAACAATCCTGACAACACTGAGACCTCTTTGATGGGGTATCAGTCTATTGCAGGGTACTAACCCACACAGGTGTAGGTTTAGAATCACCAGTTAAACTGATATTAAACATCTTTAGGGTATGAAAATTGTGGATTCTCCAGAGGAAAACCCTTTGCAGATGTGGACAGACCTCATATGGACATCAACCGAGTAAGGGATTTGAATCTGGCTGCTGGATCTCTGAGTGAGTAGTGTTAACCACTGCTCCCACCCTATTACCATGTTATTGCAATTAAAATATAGTTTACTTTTGGTGCTGTTATCCAAGGTGACTTACAAAATCATTACACAAACAAGAAATATCCATCCATTATCCAACCCGCTATATCCTAACATAGGGTCATGGGGGTCTGCTGGAGCCAATCCTAGCCAGCACAGGGCTCAAGGCAGGAACAAATCCCGGGCAGGGCGCCAGTCCAGCACAGGGCACACACACACCAAGCACAATTTTAGGATCGCCAATGCACCTAACCTGCATGTCTTTGGACTGTGGGAATAAACCAGAGCACCTGGAGGAAACCCACGCAGACACAGGGAGAACGTGCAAACTCCATGCAGGGAGGACCCGGGAAGCAAACCAAGGTCTCCTTACTGCGAGGCAGCAGCGCTACCACTGTGCCACCGTGCCGCCAACAAGAAATATAATAGATATAAAATGAACAAACGTGTTTTAAATTTTAAAGTGGAGCATGTGAAGCTTGGACCTGCAATATGCCAAAAATCTTCATGTGAACTGTTCAATGTGATTGTTCGTGGCATGACATGGGATCCTAAATAAATGTTGGGGCATCAGCCAGGTTGGCCCATTTAAGTAACAAACAAGTGGGTAGTTAAAATAGGGCATGATGGCATATAAAAAGCAAAATTAAGGGTCGCTTGCCTACATGTCTGGAATAGAGCTCTGTCTCCATCAAGCATTAGTCCACTATGATGCGCCACCTTCTGGGAATGCCTCGACCAACAGAAGAGGTGGAGTCAGTTGCCCCCATTGGGTGTCTTCTCTTGACTGTGGGAACACAAAGGGACAATCCTGTTAATGATAAGCTCCCTAAAGCCCCAGGGTGGTATTGCTTGCCAAGGATGATCCAGGAAGGTGATTCTCAGACATGCATGCGTGACAGTCTTAGCCACAATTAGATGACTCTTAAGAAGGGTCAGTGCTGCTGTGGATATTCAGGAGGTGAGGGCAGAAAGACTATGGAGCGCAATATTGTTTTGTAAAGTAATGTATGTGTAGGGGGTGTTCAAATATCACTAAATTTGGAGAATTTCTGATCTTCATAGAAAGGTCATTTCACAGCTTGGGAGTAGGAACAGAGAAACATCACTCGCCCTTTGTATATTTGGCTGGAGGAGAGTCAGTTAGTTGACAGACCAATGCAGAATGGAGAATTCTGTGAATTCAGCTTTACCATTAAAGGGTCCTAAAAAGCTGCACCTTACTCCTGCATCACTAACAGTATTTTAGTTTTATGTCTATTTTACACTGTTGTGGAACAAAAATCCTACGCACCTTTACAATACTTCACACATATATGTAAATAACTTTGGGGTTCAGCTGTCCCTGAATTGCTGCTTAGCTTCTAATGTCACCATTATATTATAAATAAAATAAAAAAATAAATATTTTCTGAAAAATATGATGAAGGCTTAATAGACTAAACATGTTTTTTACCCTTGCTTTAGCATTCCAATTTTTACACTGTGGAAAATTCCGCCTCATAACTGAAGGAATGAGGGAGTGAAACTGTATATGAGGGTCTCCTTGCAGGTGTTAGTTCATGCCCAGTGCTGTCAGAATAGGTACTGCTACTCTATGAATTTAAATTGCATTAATTAAGATTACAAAATTGATATCTGCTCACTTTCCAGGTAAACTTTCATACATTATAAATGTAATATCTGCATAAGCCGTCTTGATAGAGCCAGTAGAATGACTTCAGTGCACCCTGGCATAGATCCTATACAGCAAGTGTATTGAGTCGTATTGGAGAGTTACAGTACCATTACTCAACAGGGCAGTTTTAACAGCATCGGAGGTCACCGGGCAAAGTAGTGCTCTGGGGCCCCTGTTTTGACAGCAAAACAGAAATATGCATAAGCATCAGAAATATTGTGGGCTCCTATGCTCTCAGGGCCCCCGGCCAGTGCCCGTTGTGCCCATATGTTAAGACAGCCCTGCTTCTTGATGAGAAATTACATTATTTGTCATTTCACGGTGGTAGCACTAGTGCAGAACGTCTCTTAGCAGTTCCTCTGGTTTGAGATTTGGTGACTGGGACTTCCATGGTGTATGGTTTAAACTGTTTTTATGATCTTTAAAGCAGTCATTTTCCCCATTTTTTGTTGGGGGGTTCATTTGCCACCTTGAAGATTCTACCACTTATAGAGTAGAAATGCTCTACAACAGAATAAACATGAACACTTTGTATTTATTGCTATTTACTATACCTTTCCCTCTAAGAGAAGCCATGATCGCAAATCATATTAGTTTGACGTAGCCCATTCCATAATGGCACCACAAGAACGCTTCACTTTGGGAAATAAGTATTCGGGCCTATAGAAGTCTTTTGTTTTCCAACAAACGTCTTCAATGTCAAGAGTGTGCTGGCCTTAAGTATCTACAGAGGGCGCACAGTTCTTCCCCATGATGTCTGTCTGCTTTTCTATAGTAAAAGCCAATTTGTAGTACAACAGGTAAAGTGTGGCTGGAAGCACAAACCTTAGTTGGTGTGTAGATCAGGATGAGTTGACATCTAAAGAAAAACAGTGAAAAAAGTAAAATAATCAAGTAAATGATTTTCATTATCCAAAGAAAGTTAAAATGGGCATAGGGACATATACCGTATAAAAGGGGCAAGATATCTGGGTAAAAAATTCCAAAAAGCATCAAGATGGAAGCAGAATCCAAAAACTGGTCAAAACAATATGACACAGAAAGGCTCTACATGACACTGATGCAAAGACATGCTGTACACTGTGCTAGAAAAACATGACCCTCTGAGCTCACTTCATTATTTTTGCTGCCCTAGTCATCATTTGACTTCCATTCAATCAGTGCTGCATGGCACAGACAGGACTACCAAGAGCAAATTTAAAGTAAAAGTATGGTCCCCACAAATTCCTGATAGCTACTTAGGTGATGTTCTGACCCTAGGCCATTTTCCTCTTTAGTAGACCATTGTTTGTGTTCTTTGTAAGACTTTACCTGTCAGAAGCCTTATACAAGGTTAGTGCACCATAATCCAAAAATGCTATGCCTCAGTTCTCAATGAAATTTATAGAAATGTGTTACCAAATGAATAAAAACATACTTTTCATTTTGTATTCATCTTATCCTAATAGCTACAAATAAGGTTCTGGGATATTGGTCTCTGAAAAACCAGGCTAACACACAGATTTCACCAATAGTAATCCAGTTATTTGGCCATGTAAACCCTTACCCAGGTTACAGTAGTACTAGGGTGTTGTACCGTGTTAGCCATTATGAATGTAGAGAAGAGCCAAGCAAAATGACACCTTTTATTGGCTAACTAAAAAGATTACAATATGCAAGCTTTCGAGGCAACTCAGGCCCCTTCTTCAGGCAAGATGAGTTACCTCGAAAGCTTGCATATTGTAATCTTTTTAGTTAGCCAATAAAAGGTGTCATTTTGCTTGGCTTTTCCCCAGGTTACAGTTAAAGATTTTGTAGTCTGCTTATTTCTATTGCCATGTGTTCACCTGCACAACTGTTCGCGTCACACACACTTTCAGTAGCCATGGGTAGAAAAGAGGGTGGAAACGTCCACAAAGATAATTTTCCTGCTCAGGAATGGCATTATTCCCTCTCTTGCTTGAAAAAATCTGTCTCAATATTTCATACATCTCTGAATTTATTTTGATGAGCTGAACATACAGTGCAAAACTCAGCAGCACAATCTTACAAGCAGCGTTCTAACCCTAACCCTAGTCCGATTACTTTTCAAAGTAATGAGTAACCTAACTTAATACTTCTTTTATTGAAGTAAAAATTTCTGTGTTGTTGTTATACTAGTTGTGAGATTTATGTTTGCATGAGTTATATGGAGGAGGCATTAGCTGGTTAATAACACTTGCTAAGGATTAATGTTCAATGACTTGAAATGGCACAGACTCATGATGCATTACTTTTGTAATCTTTCCCTCTTTTTTATATTTGTCCCAGCTCTAAGAATACTTTTGTGAAATTAGTCCTGTCGATTGAAGATTAATCCATTGTTTTAAAGTTCCTGAAAAATGGACTTTGTTCTACAGTGTCTTGCATGCGTAAATGATCAGACTTTGTTATTGCTTATGTCTGTATACCAGTCCAGAAGTAGTCATTGAACAGGATAGACTGCAAAAACAGTATTTACTTGTAGCTGAATGCTTTATGCCATTGTACTTCCATACCCTTCAAATGTATGTTGGATGTGCTTTTGTTACATTTGTCAGATTTTATTTATCCTACTAAATAGCATTCATTTCAAAAACCCATTGATTGACACAATCTTAGTTTCTGCTGTTTTGTTTTCAACAATGAAGTATGCTGTTTAGAAACCTCAGTATGTGCATATCTCTGTAGCTATGCCCAGAGTCATTCTTTCAAACACTGGCACCCCCCGATGAATGTGTTTTTATCACCTTTAGTTTTTACTCTGTACACAAGTGACCTGAGACAGAACAATGGCTGATGACCCAGTACTGATAGAAGACATATCTGCGGAGGATGAAAGACATAAAATCAAGTAAACCCTCTGGTAAACTGTTGCAATAAGAACATTTTTACTCTGGGTGTCTAAAAGACCAAAGAAATGATATTTGACTTTAAGAGACAGAAATGCATTTTCATCTATCATTGTTCAGTACATTACATTTAGTACAGTAACTCCTTTTGTAAATCATGGTGCATCGACTTGCATAAAATACACAGTAGATGGGCACTTACTTCACGTCTTTTGCACCCATGGACCAAATTGGCACATAGCAGAGCAGAGCATTGGAGGAGAGAGCAGGGTGCAGAGAATTAAAGAAATGAGTGCATTTAATGTTTATGTTTAAATCATGGTGAGCAATTTTGTATGCGTTTATGCATTTCAGGTACATAAAGTGTTGTGGTTCCACTTTTCTCTTTATTTGTGTCTCTTTCAGGAACAAAAAAATGCTGTTTTTGTGAAGAGGTGTATCAATGTGTGAGTCATAAGTGCTACATGCCATGAAAACCCATACCCCAAACAAAAAAGTCAAAAATTGTAATAAAAATTAAGCATACAAATGTACATGTACTAACATTTAGTAGTTTTCATTTACATTCAGATATATTTAAATATTTACATACATTGTATTTTTAATACCAGTATTCAAACCCCAATTTTGGTATAATTTGATAGCCCTAATGTGTATGTGCCAACACATACACAGACAAACCAAATACAGCATGTATATACACACAAACATTCAGAACTATCTTCTAATAGTGGAGAAGCTTTGTGAAAAAATATATAAAAATCTTTGTTTTTACACAGAACACTATTTTATCTTTCCATTGATAGCACAAAGCATACTGTTGTTTAAACTGCATTTCATCTGTAAATAAAGTTAAAATTGTAGTAGTTGACCCAGTGAATGCTTCCTCCATATTTCAAATAGCTACTTGCAACTCTCTTCAGTATTATTACATTTATCTGGAAATTTAAAACACTGGAAAAGGTCAATGGGTGGAAATTCACATCTCTCTTACAGGTCTAACTACGGTAAGTCCCTGTGACATTTTCGCTTATCTAGCATCTTTAAAACCATCTGTATATTTTAATCCATTCAAGCAGAGCTTCACTGAACATACTGTTCATAAAGCTTAAACCTGCTCACTTTCTTGTTTTGTCTATATAATAAACTACTTTCTTCCATTATTGACCTAAACTGTGCTCCCCTTTTTACATTTTCTGTACTGTAATTTCTTTATTCATTTGGTTGAATCAGTGGTAATTTCATGTACAAACTGCAATGCAATGCACAAGGCATTTTCCTAAGTAATTAATGAAACATGGACAGGCACATAAAGTTACAATACAGTATACAGTTCAAAATATTCTTAGTACCCTTTATAATGCAATTAATAATAAAATATAGCAATCCATATATGAATTAAAGAAGAATTTCTCCTTTTTTCAAGGAAGCTGAGAGAAGAAAGTACCTCAGTAATTAGCACTGCTACCTCACAGATTCTGGACTAAAATTCCAGTCCAGACACTACTTGTGGTAAATTCTCAGCATGCTATCCTTCCACATCTACAAGATATTCTGGTTATGTTAATTGCAAGCTCTAAACTAGATTTGCGTAAGTAACTGTAGACGTGTGCCTTGGAAAGGATTGGAGCCCTGGGATAGATGCAGCCAAGCAGCACTGAATTTTAATTTGGAGTGTATATTTATTTGTAGATTTAAGGTAACTTTTCATCCATCGTTATAAACCTGAGGCTATGAAAGCATTTAAGCTATTGGTGGGGTTGATTTCTGAATGGTTTATAAAATGTAGCAGGAGTTGTAATGAGGGAGTTATGTCCAGTTTGCTTATATCTTGTCAGTACTCTTGCATTATAGTTGCAGTGTAGATAATTATGTTCGTATGAAAGAAATTATGTGTGATCTCCATTCTTATATTTATTTTTCAAAAAATTTGCATTCAATTGAATGAAAATGCTTGTTTCCTCTTTGCTGGATGTATCTCATTTTCATGATCTGTCAAGCAAGTTACCACCATTTAAGTTGTTGTTTAACTGTATAGTTTACCAAGTGATACAGCAGCATGCACATTACTTTGTAGTACGGCTGCACCATTACGTCTTTTTGCCATGTTATTCTTGGGCCATGTACAAGAGGCGGTAATACATTAAATGCAAAATAATTAATGTAAACCGTGTAACTGAACTTGTGATGCCAGTATTTGGATCTGTTTCTCAGCCTAAGAAAGTTTCTTCTCTAGGAGCTTGCATATTCTTGGCATGTTAGCACCACTTTCCTTCAGGTATTCCTGTTTCCTCCCAGGTTTCTAATAACTACAGTTAAGTGGAAAGTCACATTTCCCCTTCTGTGAATGAGAAAGAGCATACATCATTTAGTCTGTGGATTCTTTCCAGTGTTGTTTTCACCCATGTGCTGCAAAAGCAGATTTAGAAAGTAGATATGTGGATGAAGGTCATATTTTGTAGAATTAAATAATTTTACTAAAATATGGTGCCTTTTATAATATATTCTAATTTTAAATGATGTACTTGCTGAAAGGTACAAAATTAGAGTTTGTACCATTTAATGAAGTAGACTGGAGGTAACAGATCTGTTCTTTTTGCTCTGTCAGCATTTAAATGTACCAACAACAACAACAACAACATTTATTTATATAGCACATTTTCATACAAACAGTAGCTCAAAGTGCTTTACATATTAAAGAATAGAAAATGAAAGACACAATTATAAGACAAAATAAATCAACATTAATTAACATCGAATAAGAGTAAGGTCCAATGGCCAGGGGGAACAGAAAAAACAAAATAAAATCTGTAGGGATTCCAGACCATAAGACCGCCCAGTCCCCTCTGGGCATTCTATCTAACATAAATGAAACAGTCCTCTTTGGATTTAGGGTTCTCATGGAAGGGCTTGATGATGATGATGGTCACGTAGACTTCTGCCTTTTAATCCGTCCATCATTGTTGGAGCATCATGAAGCTTTGAGTAGGTGGTGGTGGCGCAGGCCACCACCACAAAAACGGAAAAAGAAACAGAAAAGAGAGTAGGGGTCAGTACCGATTTTAGAGCCACCATGAGTAGTTATTTTGAGGAAATTGAACATATAGAGTATCAGGATTAACAACAGTGTAATTCTTAGCCTTTCACTTTAAAAGCATGAAAAAACATTTGACCTGAGATAACAGACTCCTTTAAAAGCTTTACTTATTTACACATATTACATGTTTTATATAGCTCAGCTCTCAGGAGGCACCAAAGATTTATAAAGCTGATGTCTTAAGATGTCTAGGTTACAAATTACAGTGTACGGGTCAGATAGTAATTTCATTAAACAACTGCTTGGCAATTGCATGTAGAAACTGGAAGCATTAAAGAAACTGAAAATGTATTGGTTTTGTAGTTGTTGTATTAATAATAATAATTGTAATAAGTGAATTATTCTGAATTAATGTGTTCAGTTAATGTGTAATACTACTCTTTAATATGTGCCACATTTTAAGTTTCCTCTATTTGAAAATCAATGCCAATTTTGTTTTATTTTATTACTAGTCATAAATGGCTCAGTACTGAAAGCACATAGATAATTGGATTTCTTGAAGAGTGTCACATCCATTGTATAAATATTCAATTTGAATCTTTGAACATTCTTCTTAAAGTTAAAAATAGATGGCTAAATATTTTTTGCATTTGGCACCGTCCTGCTGAAAGGGATGCTAGTCACTCAGACTTTCATTAAAAAAGTAAATAAATAATTAACATCTCATTTACCGTGCAATTATTAATTTATAGTTTCTAGGAAGCTGCTCTTCAGGTAAGATGTGCAATGGCATACGTTCACAGCATTTTTGCTTATTTGAGCTACTGATAAAAATGATCTTACACTTGTAGTTGTATGTTTTTAGTCAGAGCTCTTTGTGCCCACTAAGTTTACTGTACTTTATATTTATGATGAAGTGCGAAACCATTGACTGCCATTCACAACATGACATTTTTAAAGGAGTTTAATTTCTGTTTGTTCGAGACAACTGTATGAGCTGCTTGAAGATATTCATGTTACCTGAAATGCTTTTATTGATACATTTGACACTGAAATTACTCATTTTATTGAGAACTTCCTTCTTTGAACTTATTGACAATTAAAGCAGAAACAGGTAATGACATGGATCATTTTATGAAAATTTTATGAAGGGTATAAAGGTCATAAAACAAAGTACAGTTCGTGCCATTTTATGGCCATACATCTGTTGCAGCTTTACAAAGAATTCAAAGTGTATGGCATTATTGTTACAAGTTATCTTTGTACCCTTTTTAATGCAGATCCTCTGGTAAGAATATATATACTGGTTTGTTTTATAAGTCTGTTGTATTTTGATTTGTACAGCTGAAATAAGAACATAACATTTAGACATTGTTGTATTTTATTTGTGGTGTAATGCTTATCACTTATGCCTCATGGCTTCATTAGATTGGGTTAGAATCCTATGTTCGCCTATATATCTGTACAAACGTTTCTCTTGGTTACTCCAATTTATCTTGCTTCTCAAGGAGGTGCAGCTTAGGTTGATTGGTGACTATAAATTGGCCCAGTGTGAGTGAGTCTTGATGTATGCATGAGTGACTTGAAATGGCCATCATACCTTCCAGGTTTGGTTCCTGCTGTTTACTAGATGTTCCCAAAAAAGGTTCGAGGCCCACCATAAGTTGAAGATCAAGGGCCTACACCATCTGTGGAGATGCCTGCTATCAAAAATCCTAAGGGCATTTTTCATGATTCCACCCCATTTGCCATTTTTTTGTTCAGCAGGTGCTTCTACCAAATGTAACTTGTTTTACCAAAGTGTTGAAACCAAACAGCTAAGTAAAGCTGCTGCCTAATAAATGAAAACCTCAGCACTTATTGGCCATTTCAGTCTATATGTTGTCTTTTGGTGTCTTAAAACCATTACAGTATCCCAATTTACATTAGTTGGTAGTGGTTGCTCACAATGTATTGCCTTATAAACATCTTTCTGAAATGGTTGTTCATGTTTGCTAATTTATTAAAGGAATTCACCCAAAAATTATAATTTTTCATATGTGTTACTTACCCCATATATGATGGCTGAGAAAAATTTTAATCTCATATTTTAATGCAGAATGGACAGAAAAACTTTGTGATACAATAGAAAACAATAGTGGCCAAATTTGTAAAATGGAAAGAGAGAGAGGAGAGAGGTTGGGAGCATGCGCTGAGCACAGAGCATTGCTGCACCCTCCACATGACAAACCACCCAGATTGGGACCCGAGTGCAACTGTGCAATGGGTGACACCTTGGCACCACACTGGAACAATGTGAGTTTTTTTTACAGTGGTTAGAGTGCCAATCCTTTCACCAACCTCTGGGTTTTCCTTGCATGCTGGAGGACCTGCTTGTAGGGCTGGGTGCAAGTTACAATGGAAAAAATGAATCTCACATTTCTTGTGTCACATAATCCACATTTATAGCATCGACTGCTATTTCCTTCTATTCTATCATAAACTTTATTTCTCTTTATTCTGCTTGAAAACATGTGATTCAACATTTTTCTCAGCCATCACTATAAATTACATGGGGTAAGTAATACATTAAAAACGAAACATTTTTTAACCTGGTTTTGTATCACAGTAGCTTAGGAATTTTCTCTATCATCTGTTCATGTTGTATTATTACATTTATTTTTGCTCATTGATTAAAAATAAACTTTTTATTATTCTTTTGGTTTTATTCTTTGAATGTCCTGCATAAGTTTGTCCAGGATAATGTGATTAACCTGGTTAAGGCAAATGCCTGATTTCTTAAAAACATGCTATTTCACCAATGGAGTTCGCACTAGCCCAAAAGCTCCAACATCATAAAACTGTGCAAAAATTAAGTTTAAGGGTGCTTTTTTCCCTGGAGATTAATCAATCAATCAATCAACATTTATTTATATAGCACATATTCATACAAAAAAAATGTAGCTCAAAGTGCTTTACAAAATGAATAAAAAAATAGAAGACACAATAAAAAATAAACATAAGTCAACATTAATTAACATAGAATAAGAGTAAGGTCCGATGGCCAGCGTGGACAGAAAAAACAAAAAAAAAACTCCAAAGGCTGGAGAAAAAAATAAATAAAAAATTACTGCTGCTGAGCTTAGCAATGGATATTCAGGTCATCAACATAAATGGAGCAATTTCTGAAATACTGAGACAGATTATTTCAGTTAGGAGAAAGGTAGACTATGATCACGTGAGCACTCGCCTTGCATTGGCTAACCGAGTGCAGCAGACATGCGCAGGCAACTAAGTGCAGACTACAAAATCCTTAGCAGTAACATGGTTAAGGGTTTAAATGGCCAAATAACTAGATTACTCGCAGAGAGTACCACATCTGTTAACCTACTTTCTCTTACCAGAATAAAGGTTTACATGGCATTTAAGAAACACACTAAATGATATCATCAGCCTACTCCATTACAGTCTTTGCTCAGTGCTTGTGTACATTCATTCATTCATTGGTGGTAGCCGTCTTATTTGAGGATGTATTCTACATAATAATTGTCTCATGTTTGTTAAACAGGAAAACTAAAATTAAAACGAGACTTTTATACAGATTAAATTATATACAATAGAGAAAGCAGGTTAAACATGGATAAATGTATGATAGTATGTGTGCAATTAAATTATTTGTGAAAATTAAGCAATGCTGTATATAGTAGTCAGTTGCTACAGTGTATTGTTGGCAGTGGTTGCTGGTTTTTGTTTTTTCTAAGTTCAGATGTAAAAATTTAATGTTTTAAATAATCTTAAAAGAAATGTCTGCATGGCACAGTATATAATGTGTTTAGTTACTGTTTATTATGAAATGCCTGATTTTCTGAAATGGGATTGATTTTAATGAAGGGATTTCATAATACCATGTCCCTGTTAACACAGTGGGGTCAGGATTCAAAGGTAAAAAGACAGGACTAAGCTGTGTGCTTTAGATATGAAACCCCATGTTCAATAACTTCCTATAGTAAACTCAGTGACCTAAAGTACAACATCTGTTAATGGTAGTTATACTTCATTTGTGCTAATCTGCTTATTTACTACTGGGTGATATGTGGGAAAGGAGTACTAGTGTTTCATGATGAGGAGATTCCTTAGTTTGAATGAGACAGCCTGTGGAGCCAGGTTACAGGATTAAGTTATCATCCTCCATTGGATGCATTAGACCTGCTGCATACAGTATATAGTTACACATACACACACATATTGTGTGCATTAAAAGAAACTGTTTTGTATGTGGAATGTAACACGTTAGTGTCCCCAATATTTTCTATTTGACTATAATGGTCTTCCATTTTTCTTTATAATCCGTACCACTGATTTTGATAATGGTGATAGTTTTGTTTTTTTGATTATTGTAAATTTTTCTATGAAAACTATATACAGTATTTTTTTCTACACGTGTCCATCATTTTTAACACATTTGTCCAGTTCAGTACATTTAACTTTTAATCCTTGTATTTGGGATATATAAGTAGGTAGAACCAAGAATGTCCACATGTGCATAAGGAGAATCTACAGACTCCACATAAAGAGTGTTTAGGCCAGAAATTAAAATCAGATCTCACCAATGCAGCTCATGCAGCTGTTTTAGTTTCTGATTGGGTTTACTCTGTCATAATTAATTTGGTTTTACTACAGCTTACTCTAGAGCTACCTTAAAGCTGCAAATGTCCAGTAGATACCCAGATACTATTATTGCCCGCTATACTGGCTGCATGTAGGGCAGCAATAAAGTTCCTCCACTTCTTTCTATCTTGGCCAAGCTTCTGTATGGTGTCCCAGCTGTGGTTCATGGTCTTCAGTTCTTTCTCTACAGCTCATCTCTATATACTCTTTGATCTGCCTCTCTTACGTTTACATTCTGGGGTCCAGTGGAGAGCTGTTCTTGTGATTAAGTCTTGCTCATCTATGATGGTGTGCCCCAATCTGTCTCCATCTTCTTCTGATGATAATGGTGTCCATGATGTCTTTCTTGCATCTGGTGATCAGGTGGTTCATGGCCAGAAAATGTGAAGGATTATTCTCAAACTACTGATGTGGAAAGTTGAAAGTTTGAAAAAATCTCCTTCCCAGGTAGGACAGTATAAAAATTGAGAATCTCGGAACAAAATACTTCATTAACTACAGTGATTTCACTGTTAAAGTTATCGGTCAGATTCACAAGTGGATGCCCTTATTTCAATACTTATCATCATATTAGAACTTATATAAAAGGAACTCATTTTATTCATAGCATTAAACCTGTTAACTGTTTGGTCTGGATTGGTACTTTTGAATACATTCTTCACTTGTGAGTCACTAATTACATTTCTGTGCCTGAAATTCAAGTTCTCTTAAATTAAATGCATTTGCTTTGATTTATAATTAGCATCTTGAATTTTGCTGCCAGAGAAAGGGTAACAAATAAATGCATTATTTCTGTTATTAAACACTGGTTAAAACTCTGTACAAGCAAATGAGAAAATCATCTAACTGAAGTCACAGGGCACAAATGACTTCTCATAAGCCTATCCCACAGTTATAAATCTAACAAAAGACATGCAAAGGTAATCCTTTTTATTTCCCTTTAAGCTAGTAGTTCTCAGTCTTGGACCCAGGCGTCTGCTTTGCTTCTTTTTAATTATCATTATTAAGATACAACGAAAAAAGCATACTACACAGAAAAAGGTCAAGATAATAGAAAAAAATGAGTTAAGCATTTAAAGATATTGAAAAAATATAAATACTTCTAAATATTTTATAAATGTAAAAATCATACTATCATGCTCTTTAGAATGTAGAATAAGAGAAGATAAAAAAGACCGGCTAATTAAATGAGATCGGTTATTATTACTGATTGTGAATCTGGTTAGAGCAAAAGCCTGGAGCCACAGAGAGTCCTCAGGACTTAGTTTGAGAATCCCTAGTCTAAGCATTTAAAGGAATACTCCACCCAAAAATATGTTTTAAAAAATATTACTTACCCCATGTAGTTTTAGTGGTGGCAGTGAGAAAAAAATAATCCTAATGTTTTTGTGGAGAGATTAAACATTGAATGTTCAAACAGAATAGGGTCGATAGTTGATCAACACGGGACAGTGCCAAGCGATGTGAAAAACATCCAGGATAGAATCCATCCATCACAGAAGCATTTTGGTTGTATAGCCTATGCAAAGAAAATGGGGGGAAAAGGAAAAGAAATACCAATTTCTTTTGAAAGGGTATTTGAATTATTTAATTGCATATATATTATTTCTTTTTTAACATAATACATGCTAAGATCTAATTTACCACCAAGGCAATAGTAACAATCCTGGGGGAGACTGAAAATATGTTCTTTACCTGAAGCATAATCATATGAAAATTTAATTCTCTATTGAAATCTGAAGTATAGCACTGCTAACCTAAGAATGGTATGCAGATTAATTGTGGTGGTCACACATGTTTATCTGGGTCTCACCAGATTTGACTTTATTTATATGAAGACAAATATCTTTTAATCATACAGGACTGACAATGTTTAAGGAAACATTGCCATGTGTAATGTCATTATTGTTTGCCTGGTTTAGTTCCCACATTTTACATACCTTTTCTTATTCCTTATTATGTTTATTTTGAAGTTTCTACATAGAAATATTTATATACACAAAGATACTGGTATATTTTTCAGTTTCTTCTCAGTGAGTTAATTATCTTATCCTAGGGAGGGAATGCATCCAGATTGAGTTCTAGCCTGTTGGCTTCTGACACCATGTGAAGAGAAGTAGCACTTTTGTGCTGGGTGTGTGACAAGTTAAATATAAATCTTGTAGAGCACTGTAAAGTTAAAATACTAATACGTAATTAGATGCCAGGCTTGTTTGTTGTCATGTTCTTCTTGCTGTTTAGCACGTTGCTGTTAGGACTTTCTGTGAAATACTAAACGTGTGATGTTTAAAGGTGGTGTTGCAGAATATTTTTGGAAAAATTAGCCTGTTCATTTCTGTATTTAAGTAAATGTATAATTTAACACTTTGTAGTGTTTTACTAAAGTAAAAAATGCAGCCAATGTTCCTCACTTAATTGCAGTGTAAACAATCATTTATTTTATAGAGAACCTTTTACAGCAGCTTTATGCACTTGGAGTACAGTAATCCCTCCTCGATCGCGGGGGCTGCGTTCCAGAACCCCCCCCGCGAAAGGTTAAAATCCGCAATATAAAACCATATGGTTATTTTTATATATTTTAAGCACTTATAAACTCTCCCACACTATTATAAACATTTTCCGCACAGTTATAGAGCATAAACCCTTTATATTCTCTTAGATATTAGGTAAGATTCCTTGAAATTACAAAGGCCACCAGCAATAAATACGTACAATGCAAGAAAAATTGTATACAGTAAATGTGTGTACAGTGACGCTAAACTATGTACATGTAATAAATACTGTACGTAGAAAATTAATTACGGTTACTCACCAACAATGACACGACAACTTGTCTGATAACGATTAGTTTAATTTTACTACACAACAAAGGAGAGCGTTACAGCTCTTCTAAAGGAGCCTGTTCAGGTGATTGTGTAGCACCACCATTGTTCTTCTTCTGGCAGTCTTCAATCCCACTCCCTAAAGCAGATTCCATCCGGACTACCACCTTATTACATCCACTTTCAACTCGTTTTGCGCCCTGGATAAAGGACACTGCAGCCGTTGATTTTACATTCTTTTCCTCCTTTTTAAATAAAAAGAATCGTGGACTCATTGATGCCATAATGGCGTCCTGCAGCGGTGTAGCTGTTCACCTCATTCAACATATCCAAAACTTTGACCTTTTCGGCAATCGTTAGCATCTTCCGTTAGCGCTTGGGCACGGCCCCTGAAGCAGTAGTAGGAGCAGATCGTTTTGGAGCCATAATGAAGGACTTGAGTATGCACAAAGATAAACACAAAAGAGCACAAAAGTTAACTCTTTACATAGCGAAACACGTTGATGCTGAATGAGACGAGACTTCCTGGTTAACGCAATGGAATCGAATTCGGTGCTCCGACGCTGATCTAATCAGCACACAGGAACTTAACTGCTTGCTCTGATTGGGTAGCTTCTCAGCCATCCGCCAATAGTGTCCCTTGCATGAAATCAACTGGGAAAACCAACTGAGGAAGCATGTACCAGAAGTAAAAAGACCCATTGTCCGCAGAAACCCGCGAAGCAGTGAAAAATCCGCGTTATATATTTAGATATGCTTACATATAAAATCTGTGATACAGTGAAGCCGCGAAAGTCGTAGCGCGATATAGCAAGGGATTACTGTATAATAAATTTGCAAAGATGAAAGCAGTAGTCCTAAGAAAGACATTCTCGAGAGTAAACATTTTCTATTATATGCATAATGGAGTTCAAGTTTGTAGGGAACTGCTAGAGTTTTTGAGTTGGTTTGATATCTGACAGAGATTAAGTGTGGAGAAGCCAGCTAAGCAATAATTTGGGCACAGTGCTTGGTGGCAATCAAGACTTTGGCAGCAACATTCTGACCCTCTGATAGTTCGTACTGTAAAACTATTGAAAATTAATTGCAGTAGTCCAACTTTGAAGTAATGAAAACATGAGCATGACTTACTTTTGATTTAGTATGAAGGCGTGACCCAAGATTTTAAAGGAAAGAAGTATGGTTGTCCTTATTTGTTATATACAAAATAATATGAAAAAACATTTGACTGCAGCTAAAACATGAGATTCAAAACGCAGGCTACTTTTAAGTGAGTGAGTGAAATGTAATGGACTAGCACTCCTTTCATCTGTGTTTGTTACCCTAACTTCAGTGCTTTCTATTAAGGCACCATCTGCTCACTACATTCTAATTAGCAAGAAGATTCAGAAAATCAATGGATTATTTTATTCACTGGTACAGCATTCTCTTAATCTTTGGTGACTCTGTCCTTTCTGAATCTTATTTTCATTGGTGTATTTTTAAGTAGCTGTTAGTCTTTTAATCTAATTTATATGGCATATACAGTATATTGCATATGTATGTTTTTGCATTAGACCGTACACTTTAGTACGTGGAAATTGTTGCAATCAATTTTATGTAATTCTAGTCAACAGGAGCAAATCAAAATAACATGACATTCTCAAATCTGATAATCCAGTTCAGGGACATAATAGCTGAATCCTGTCTTATTAGCACTTGGTAAAAGACAGAAAAAAGAACTGGACAGGCTGCCAGTGGATTGCTTGGGCAGCAAACTAAAATCTGTATCTTATAATGATCTCATGTTTAATTTTTTTACCTACAGTTTTGTTTATTCAGTAATTTCAGTTGCAACATACTGGCCAGTCTTTCATCAAGGACATTTTTACTTTCATCACAATAATTATGATACAGTATTTGTATACTTAAGACATGACTTTTTCCCTGACTAATTTTTTATTGATTATTTTGTTGGCAGGACTGTTCTCATACTTGCACTTGGCAATGAGAAAGATGAAACAGCACATGATATTCATGATCAACCAGGGCTTATCTGGGCATATTTGGATTGGAGTTCTTCATTTCTGCAACTTCAGCAAGGAGTTATCAATGAATTCTGCACTTTCACTTTGTATGAGGCTTGTGTTTTTGGAAAGCTTTTTGTCACAATATATGATTGTCCTTTCTGGGTAAGTACAGATTTTACTTATATCACATTCAAAATTGATTTATTCACTCATGTTATTCCATACCTGCATTTTTATTGCAGTTTTAGAATGACCTGAAGGCTATCCTAGCACATTGAACACAAGATACTGACAAACTCTAAATGAAATACAAGTCAATCACACGACATACACACAGACAAACACACCTTCAAACTATGAAGGCAAGTCCACTCCAAGATGAAACGTTCCTGTACAGTATTTTATTCATCATTTGCCTCAATATTTTTTCTTTCGAGTTTCTTATGTTCTGGCGATACGGCATAAATTTGGGAGACATTTGAACACTTGCCCAAAGTGGCATTCATGCATCTCAATTTTTCATATTCAGATCGTATGCTTTGATTGTAAAGGTGTACAGACATCTGTGATAATAGTGGATTGCACACTTTAAACGATTTGAGGTTGTGCTTTGATATTCCTTTTTTCTATTTAATTTTGACCTTCAACTTGGATATTTTTTTACAGCATATGGTGTTCTTTCAGCCTCACCACTTCTATTTGATCCACTCCATAGTTTCATCTCCTCATTAGCTCTTGTTTCAAGACCAATGTCACCACCATTTTACACCTTGAAAATACTATGTTATGGGCTTGTCCAGGCATCCTTATATTCATTTTTTTTCAATATGTTTTGCTGTTATCCCTCAATATTTACATTCTGGAAAGCAATTCTGAACTTTGTCATCTGTCATATCCATCAATATTCCTCTTTTGCCTCATATATTCCTATTTTTAGATCTTTCTTATCTATCTTTTAATCTATCCTTGTGAAGTTTATTTACCATAGGCATAATTGCTACAAAGTAAGCTTTAACCTCATGATAGAAATACTCTGGCATACTATTTTTTAAACTTTGAAAGTCCTCATTTTTCAAACTGTTCCTGCTTTAGCTTACTGCTGCAAAGATTATTTGGTCATTTGAGCCCAGTGTTGCTAAGTGGCAAGCACTGGTTTGATTGGTCAGAGTCCAGATGTCTGATGATTGACACTGCTTCTCTAATCTCCTTGTTATGTCATGAGAAACCTACATCCTTTACAAGATCTTTTGTGTTACTGGACCTTTATATCAAAGTATATTTGTCCGGAGTTTGGGTGTGCATGGTGAATATAAATGTTAACAAAAATCTGTATGCCTATTGATTTTATTACTGTGTAGGTAAAAGAAAGCTGGAATATTTTATCAATGCACACTGGCACAGCTGAGAAAAATATGTCAGTCTTGAAGTATTTTCTGTCTTGGTTTCACATTTCAAGTGAATTTGAGCAGGATTTGTTTTCCAAGTCTAACCAAGAAGCTGCTGTTTCATTTTCTTCTGATTCCTTTCATACTCTCAAAGCAAACATATTTGTAAGACGGTAGGAAAACTGGAAGTTAGGTAGTTACTAACACATACATTACATCTTTTCAGATATGTCTTAATATGTAGCTGTTTTGAATTCCAGAGGAACAAAATTGCAAAGTGAGAATCAAAGTCCAGAGAGCAAGTACTGTCCAAATATGGCTGCAGCCATCACAAAGCAACATAAATCCAAAATAGTGCTGTGGTGATCTCACTGGATCTCAAAGAATAAAAAATATAAACCACCAGAAGCACAAGTCAGCATAGACCAGAAATTAAATGTCTGTGGTCTCATGATGACAAACTCTGCATTCATGAATCAGGCATACCTTTAACAAATCTTAGTGATGCTAAAGAAGCAAGCACTTTTCTGTTCTTTTAGGTAAAACTTTCACCAGGAAAGGGTAATTGATACATAAACTTTAACCATGAATTCTTAATCATTCATATCCAGCACTTAAATAGTAACTGTAGTTAGTGTTGTATAGTTTCACAACCATCATACTATAGCACCCATTTAGTGATTGAGTACGAGTCACAATTTCCACATATTTGGTGGTCTTATTATATGTAGAATGAAAAATATGGCCTATTCTAAAGTGAAATTGCTTCTTACTATTTAACATGTGAGTACGCATTTTTCCTTTTTATTCATGCAGTAATATAAATTGTCTAAATATAGACTGTAGAGGTCTTAATAGTGTACAGTGCTCAATTAAGTAAAAAAGATGTAGTTCTTCAAAGATACTGTAAGCTAATATTAAGGCTGGTTTCTATAACAGGTTTTGTGGCTATAGCTTTGTTGCACAACATGTTGAACCTTAGAACTAATTAAAGAGTTTTTCGATGCCTCATAGTATCCATACTAGTTATGTACAGAAAAGCATTGTTCAATTTGTTTTAGAAACACAAGCTTACAGACTTGTCAATTATATTAATATACTAGCAACTGGGAGCCGATCGAATTGGGCTACAAATTCTACGTTTGTGAAATCAATACTTTCTCTGCAAAGAATTATTTGTTTTTTTAAGCCCTTGAAATGATTTTATCACGGCACTGATTTGTGCTTAAAATTGACCTTTTCGGCCGATGTAATGAAGAGCTTCCTGTTTAAATGGAGCTGTGAGCCGTGAACTCAGGTCTTTGGCACACCTCATTTGATTTTTTCAGGCAAAATTTCAAAACAAACTGTATTTTACGACTCTAATCAGAGTCGGAGTAATAATTATGTTGGCGTGGCGGATCATGTCCTTCCAGTCCCAGACTGGTGCATGGTTGATTAACATCAACCACAATTCATCCTCAATTCAATTCACCCTTCATCTGTGTGATTTCACATGGCAATGCCGTGCCGCTAAGCATTTTCACGCCGCAAGGCACAGGCTGCTCGATTTATTTCAACCTATGCTGCATTTGCGGCTGCTTGAGCTTCTTCAGTCACTTGTGCACGGCTGTCACGATTTCTAGTATAGGTTCCTCGTCAGTCATGTGACTTCGTTTCCTATACTGTACATCCTTTCCGCGACCGCTGGTCTTCTGGCTGCGTTGCAATCATCACTCATTTTAGATTTGAGATCGGCTAAAATTTAAACAATGATCATTGTTAATACCCAGCCGTCATTATTCAGTTTGCCAATAGATGTCAGAAGGACGGATGCCAAATTGCATGGTTCTAACTTGTATTGAGTCGAGGTATTGACACGAACACCATACATATGGGGTATTGACGCGAACACCATACATACGGATAGTATCAAATTATATATAAGGATTATTTCAGAATATTTACTCAGAGAAATAAATTTTATTATAATATTGTTTTTTCATTAGTTCTGTTAAATGTCAGAAAACTGCAAACTTGGTTAGCCTGTTATACATCATACTTAAATATAGAGAAAATATGAATGTGTCATGCACATGACTTTCACAACATAATATAGCTGTTTAGCAGTTAAATATTGCAGTTAAATGTGCACAAAAGGCATAAAATGATCTCTCCAGAACATAATTTACTGAAATTATTTATGTACCTCAAAATCAACAGACTTCTAGCTTTTTACAATGCTAAAAATAGTGCAAGTTTCATTAGAGTTGAGCTGTTTACTTTTGAATTCTCAGGTAGGTAGTTTCACAACATGACACAGACAGTAAGACACACATGTGGAGGGACATCATTCTGAAAATGCTAAATCCATATTGAGGCTGCATTTATAAAAGTATCTGACTCTGGAGAGCATTTTCCAAAATGTTTGTTTTCAGGGATTTAAAATTACGGGCTAATGTGGACAGAATGACAAAAAAGCGGACAAATGTCTGTGATTTTAAATGAAAATAAACTAGTATGGTTTGGGCCTTTTAGTGCTTGTTGGGAAACACTATATAGGACTCTTAGATTTCACACTGATTGTTTTTAATTCATTTATGAGTTTGATTGTTTTTAATTCGTTTATGAGTTGCTTGAAATCTGCTAAAAGCTCTCTTTCTGACTTCACTGTCCAAGCTAAGCTTTTTTTTTGCAAGTAACAATTTTGAAGTCTACAATTCAATTTATTAACTTGGAAAAAAATATGTAGTCTTGTTTAATGTAAATAGCACATTTTTATTTCTAATTGATTTTAAAGAATTTCAGGAACAGTAATTCCTTGTATTTTTATTTTTTTTTAGGATCTGTTTGAAGGTAGAAACTGGTATTCCTCTCGCAATCCAATTGCACAAGCAGACATTATTGTTATTAAGTATTCAGTCAACAACAAACCTGCCTTTCAAGAAGTGAAACACAGCTTCATTCCAATGATTAAAAAGCTTATAAAACAATGGACTGTTCCAATTATTGTTGCTGCAGTGGGTGCTAGAGCAAATGGTAAGATGAATTTGTTTTTTCTTTTTAAGATGTTAACTGTTTAGGAACATACAAAAAAATAACTTTATACTTCTAAGTATGCCAAGTATTATAGAAATATTTATATATTTTGTGATAATTTATATATAGAATAACACCAGACGATTGACATGATTGACAGGCACCATTACAATAATAAACTGCAATGCTGGGAGACATCTGCATCAGGGAGCAGGAAGTCAGAATTTGTAGAACTAAGCTGATAAAGTTGACATTTTAATAGGTTTCCTGGATGCCATATTGTTCAGCAATTTAAGCCATTCTTTGGTAAATTAAATTGTAAACTGTAGATTGCTTACCCTCAGTAAAGCGGTCTTGAACATTATAGCAAGATGTCAGAAATAGTTTAGCTGCCAGAGGAACAAGACAGAGCAACTTATTTTGGTGAATAATAAGAGGTAATGCAGAGGGGCTAAGGGAAGGAAATTCTGAGATAACAAAGAGGTATTTGCAAACCGAAAAAAAAGACAGTGACATACATAAGACCTGAAGGAAAAAACTGGAGGGCTGTGCCAGAACATTTGAAAAGTGTCAGGTATTCAAAGGGGGCACAAATGTTCTTACTATTCCCTGTTGGCTCAATCTGAATTGTTTCCACATGTCCATGCATGGAAAAGTTAAGGAAATACTACAGTTAGTGACCTCAAGAAAGTCAAGTGGTGCGCTTTGTGGCAGTTGGGTAAGATGTAGTTCTCATGGACATAAGTTATTTTGGTAGTGTAGATTTTTGGCAGCAGCCTGACTGGTTTAAATAAATACCCAATAATGTATATACAGGTAAAATTCTGTTACAATGAATTCCCAGGGACCTAAAAAATATTTTGTTGTTGTTTTTCTTAGCATTTCTTTGCCATAATACCCTTTCAAGGTGTGAATGATGCCCAAATCCAATGGCTGAAGCACTGCTGTGCAATTGGGTGGGAGGAATTCAACACGAACATTATCTAAATGTGGAAGCATGTTGTGTGCAGCACAGTTATCAATCAGAAGCCGAATCATCCTTTTCTTTTTCTTCATATTATGTGGTTTCTGAACACTTTTGGGATCCCCCCCACTCCCCACCCAATCGGAACAACACACTGAAGTGCGTCCCGAAGCGCGATTGCAGCGTCTGTGGAAGATTGTTTGTCCATTGCTGGGACAGGGCAATAGTAGGCTTCCAGCGGTGCAGTGAAGTACCACAAAAGCAAATCATAAAAGATCGGGGTCACGTTTTAAGTCCCTGTCTTGCACCCCAAAACACGAGGCTTAGTCTCAGTGCTTTAGCAAAACCAGCTTTATTCAGCTTGAAACAGGAACGGCACAGTTATTTATTGTAGCGTGATCTGCCACTCTGCTATACACAAACACAGCAGTCAGGCAGGGTCGTGGCCAGGTCAGTGACCAAGTAATCCTGTTATCTGCATTTACAATGTACGTGCTCCTAACCTTGCATCACGCACTGAGATCTTTTCTATTTACTTTGGCAGAGAGATTCAGCAAAACTGTGAGCCTGCTGTTGCCCCGTACAGACGCGGATATCGCACTTCGGGACGCTCTTCGGTGTGCTGACTAGTTGGGGGAGGTCCCAAGAGAATTTTACAAACCTCACACTTTCTTGAATGAGTGCCGCATTAATAGAAATGCTTCTTGAACGAGTATCACTGAACCACATAAAAACTACTTTTTCGACGTCTTCAAATGCAACAGTTCACATATGTTTTTAACCCAAAATTTTTCTTCTTTTGTTGCTTGGTCTTTCAAGAAAGTTGACAGTGTTGATGGCAAAATTCCGAATTCACTGGCAACATCTTTTTTCTTTTTGCCACAATCGAGAGCTGCAAAAAAATTAAAAGTTTTTTTTTCTAATATAAACTGTTATCGTTTTTTCGTGTCTGCCGTTTCTATAGGAGGGTGACAATGAGTTAAATTCCAATGGATGTTTTTCAAATGTTAACGAGCAATAAGCAAAAGGTATTACTGAAAACCGCAGGAAACAAAAAAGGCAAAAAAAAAACAGTACGAGGAAAGATCAAAGAAAGAAAAAAAAATTAGTGTTCCTGTTTGGGGAGCTGCGGCCACAGAACTAATTGCTCTGCGGATGATTCATTCAGGCATTTCAAGGTCTTTTGTGCACTTCGTTATAATGAAAGTATCTGCTGAATCTGCTTCGTAGTAACGTGATTTCTATAGACTCGTGTCATATGGGGAAGCTGTCGGGACCATAAAAATACTTTGTTGTAATGAAAACTTCGTTGTAATGAAAATTTTGTTGTAAAGATATTCGTTCTAACGGAATTTTACCTGTAATTAACTAATGTATCTGTGCAATTTAGAGTGATTAATTATTCCTTACCATAAGCAGACATGTGATACTTGGTCAGTGCTTTTGTTATCTTTCACAAAATCATCAGGAGCACTAGTGATACTGTGAGGGAAAAGCTGTCTGTTTTATTAAGCACGTTTCTGTTTTGAGACAAAGTAACTTCGATTTTTCAGTGATTGGCAGGTTAACCTGTTAAAAAATAGTATTTCACTCTTGTTTTGGTAGTGGTATATTGACTGTCATGTTTGCAACATTTTATGAACAAAAATATCTACATAGGGTGTAAATGCAGAATAGTGTGAATATGTAATTAAGTAACATTAGGTGGAGCTGGAGTGTTAAAGCTGATTTTAGTATGATGGTGAAAGTCATGCCTATTAAGTCATTACGAATATTATGCATAATTTGTAGGCATTTTTTTGTCCCAAACAGCTTTTGTAAAGGAAAAATTATTTTGGGTCATTTGTACCCTTGGTTATTTCTGATGATAAAGAGAGAGATATAAATATGAAAAACACAGTTTGCAGTCATTGTCAAGTTAGAATCAAGTGTCCCAGATCCAGATCCAGCTTACAGAAATGCTTGAGGGTTGATTTATGCTTGCAGTGTTTGTCCAACTAATCTAAAGAAGGAAAATTCAGAAAAGCAAGACCACCAACTAAAATCACTTGTCACATTTGACTCAAAGAGGTATAGTAGTCAAAAGGAAAGGTTTATGTCCTTAAAATAAAAATTAAGTGCAGGATATTTAACCCTCATGGATATTTACCATGAAACTTTTAGCAGTGTTTGAGAACTAAATAGTGTTGAACACATTTTTCTGCCTAATTAAAGTGAAGTAATCTATCATGAAAATAAGCTTTTAATTGTGAAATATTTTCAGCTCTAGTATTAGTTGATAGCCCTACTGCAAACCTAAGTGTTCATCTCACAAGAACTCACCCAAACTTAAAGTACATTTACTAAACTTTATACCTAAGTTACAACTAAGCTTCCCGAAATCCATTTCCATAATGAAAAACAGATTTAAGTGGCATGAATTAAGTCACATCTTTTTTTTAGTATATTCAACATATTGACACAATTTTACATATAGGAATATAAGTTAAACTTTTAGTTCAATCAAATAAAAAAGAATAACTTGCTATAGTTTACAGCAGAATTTCATCACATACAGAAAAGTGACAGTAAGGCCAGGGGATATACGTAACGCTACGCGATGCATGTTCTTGAGGACCCTGCTGCTGTGCAAGCAGTGTACTATCTATACTTGGGAGCATACTTTAAGTAAATTTGGAGGATTCCACCATGTGTCAGTGCGAGAAATCGTCACGGGGAGAAAACAATGTCCATGTTATTGTGTTGTCAGTTGATGGAAGAAAGATGTTAAAAATTACTTGCATTTTGATGAAATGGTTGAAGAAAAGCACCATGAAGACATTTGCATGTCAGCATTTAAGTATGATGATTTGCTTCATCGCATCGAACCATACATCAAATATCAAAGCACACAGATCGATCAATTTTGCTTTCCACTTTCTGAAGGTAATAAGGGCCTTGGGTGGGTTTCAGAGGTGGACAGCAGTGCGCTAAGGGCTTAATGGTTAGCTGAGCTGATGTTTGCTGTAATTCATATACCCAATCACACACTGAGGCTACACTGCAGAATATTTTTGGGCAGCATCCAGGATTCTCTTCCGATGCATTATAACAAAAGAGCACATTAGCAGGTCTCAAATGAATTACCATCCTGTGAGTATACAAGTACTGTATTGCTGAAAGAGCTTAATACAAACACTTGAAAGATTTTCTGCTAAAGCCACAGTAAAGAAAATGACAAAAAATATCATACCACCTTTTATGCCTGTTCATATTGAATTGCTAAAAATATTATAACCTTAAGAAAACATACATTTAGTCTTCCTAAACAACACCTCCCTTTCCATGATTGTTTATTAAACTTTAACTTTGATCTCTACATGTAAAAATGTAATTAAATTCTGAAGTTGCCTAATCATTTAAGGTTAATGAGTGCCAGAGCATATTCCATTAAACCACTCTAGATCAGTGGTTATCTGTATTTTTGGCAAGCAAATAGTTGAAATGTTTTATGGAGTGGTGGCCAACCCTTTGGGGGATTTCCCTTGAAATTCTGAGTCGCTACTTTAATAAGGAATGATTCTTCTTTCCCAGGTTCCCCTTGGAATTTCGGCCTACTTGTGTTGATCATCCTTCAGTGATGGAAAATGAGTGACTAAATTGACTAAATAAGTGACTAATACCATTATAGGCTTCTGGATTCACCAGTGATTTTTGCATATCAGCCCTTTGTTTTTATCAGAGAGACAGAATTGTATTATTTGTATAATTCTCTGGCCTGCCCTTTCATAGACTGGCAAATGTATTTTACATACCATCCATGTTACGGCTGTTGGGAAGCTTTGCTGTAGGTTAAATGCTAATCCCTCATGCAGTGACACAGAGACATCCGTAAATTCCTATTGAGTCAACTTAGAGTAATAAATAAGTATGACCACTTGTCTTTGAACTGTATTGGGAAACATGCTAATAAATTTGAACAAACTTCTGATGGTGCATGGATAGACAGTAAATCAGGGCAAAAGATATACCGTATTCGGCCATACTGATTGCATTTATTTAGAAACAACCCAGGTCTAATCTAAGAAAAAAGAAGGTTATCATGTGGACCTGAAGTCAAAAATAGGCCTGTAGTATGTGTCTTCTACCTGGACCATTCAGAATAATCTCTCAGGCAGAATTCCTTTCTAGAATAGATCAAATAGCAAAGTGCCTTTTCCTTCCCTTTTGACTCACCTCATATTCATGGACAGATTTAATTTTTTTCACCTTTTCTGGTGGGGTTAAGATTCTTTGATTTTTGGGAATACTCTAGACTTCTGACTTCTGCTTCCTACCTTAGGATGGAGACAAATAGCGCCCTGTTCCCCAGTGATTTTTCCTGCACTCCTAGAAACTTTAGCAGTAGCAGGGAGAGCAAACCCTGACAGTACATGCTTGAATTGGAGGTAGTACAGAAAATTCACTAAACACTAAAACCAGCACAATTAAGAAGCATTGCAGCTAGCTGTTCAACAATTCATTGATTATTAAATTGAATATAGATCTTGATCTAAATTAGAAAAAATAACCAGAGGGATGTTTGTTGTTGATATATTGCTTTTTTCTGACTGAAGCTTCATTATTATAGTTTTATCATACTCAGATAAAATTCTTAACCTAATACTAATGAAATAAATGTTTATGTGTCAAAAAAATCCTACATCTAAAAACTTAGGTAGAGTAACACAAAAAATGTTTAGAGGCCATAACTATTGGCCATGTTTTTTCTGCATCTCCAGTTTCTCCTAGAATGTGTGAAGTCCATTAGTGTCTACAGGGTTTATTTAGTGTAATCCTGTTGTCATTGATTTAGTTACTGTTTCTTTTTGGGAGAAGATCATCTATGCATTAAGGCTTGACGATAACGTACTTCAAAGCACATGGGATTGAATTTGTATTGAGTTACTGTATTTTCAACTTTCCAACTAGGAAATTAACCCTTACTTTTATGGTTCAGAATTCTTTATAGAAAGTAAATAACAATGCTGAATATACTGTAAGACTTTGATCGCCAGTGTGAGTACTATATTTACTTATTCACGCTCATTTTAAACTAAATTAGCCACATACAAGAGCATATACATTGAATGTGTTTGCTTTTTATTACTGAAAGCTGCCATTCCCAATCTGAAGTGCCTGCACTCCCAGAGGGTGCAAGGTGGCATTTCAGGGGATGCGACAAAGAGGAAGGCTATGACTCGATTTGCCAAAACTAAGTGAGGTGCATTGTCCAACTTTATTATGGTGCAATCAGTGTCTTGCACTGTTGTCATCATTTGTAGGTCATTCATTAGTTAGTGCACGTGTTCCGTGATATGAAATGGAGCAAGCAATTGTCACCAGTGAATGAGCTGTAAAAATGTGCCTTCTCATGAGTTTGTTGCTACATTTTTTAAGAGAATGGAATTTGGATCTTGGAATGATCCACAGAGTAGAACGAGGCCTAGTATTGCTTTCTGTGCAAGCCCTGATCTTAAAACGTCACTGATTTTAAGGTTTGATTATCACTTTTGCTGGGTGGGGACAAGGGGGACTGAATTGGATAAAACATCTGCTGCTTACAGTCAGTCCATCTCTCCTGCTGGTGGTTCTGGCAGTAGTGCAGCAATTCTAACAGTGCAGCACATCTGTTTTTGAACTGCACTGCAGGTCTTATCACGGGACAAGTGATAAAATGTTTCCTTGCTTAGCGGCACGCTGGCACCCGTTGCTTCATGGGGGTCTCCAATCCCCTAAATTCCTCGATCATTAATCATATGCCATTTCTTCCCCCAGCTTGTCAGTGGTGTGTCTAAGCTTCCCAGAGACATTTACATGATTATTGAGATTTATAAAGTTACATTGCTCAGTTTAAATTTAAATTATGCACTTCAAAGCATATAAATAGTTCAAAGCATATTTTTTTGAGTTCAACTTGTTCACCCACTGTGCAGTTCAATTTGTGGTTCAAAAATTGGAAATTTGACTTTTTTATCTTAAAATGTGATATTACTTTTGTATGGGGTGTGGGCAAAAATCAAACATTTTCTAGGGGTGTGGGGCATCACTTAAAGTTAATCTGTCAGGCATGAGTGTAATCTGCCTGTCTGATTCCAACTTAAATTTATAAAGTAGTGTATATATTTCATGCTGCTCTGTAAGCTAGTAATAAGTACATTTTCAGAGATAATTTATTGTGTTTTATTTTATTCACTATGTTTTAAAGAGTAATTCAGCCAATGCACCCTTCAAAGAATTAATTATTTTACAGTATAAAATAACTGAAAAAAAACCCAATAAGTTGTAAACCTTTCTTTATATGTGAGGGAGAAAAGCGTCAGCAATTGTTTGACAAAGCAGAATTTTCAGAAACCTAAACCCAGACAAAGCTCTCAGTATCTAGAATGTATAATAGTTTATATAGAGCAGGAAGGGAAGGGGTTTAAGGCAAGAGGACTCATTCAAATGGCAAGGAACAGTACTACTCAGTTTTGGAAGGTCAAGGAATCTGTTATGTTTCAGCAAGGGTTTGTTCCTTGACTTATATTTATTTTCTTCTTCTGTGTATTCATTGTTTATTTTAAATTATTATTTTTCTGCTATGTATAGTAATTATGTTTTTGCTAATATTGTTCTGTTTATTAGTTATTATCTATGTATTATTCTGTGTTCTCCTATGTTCTTTGTACCTTGTAGGGCTAACCCAAAAAGGCACGGTCCCCCTAATGTCACTGATGAAGGACCATCCTTCAATGGTTCAGTGAGATTTGGATTATACAGGAACAAAAAAGGCAAATAAGGCAAAAGGATTTGCCTGAAAAGGCAGTCCAAGATAAGCAAGTCCAAGTAAAACAAAAGCAAAATCTAAAAAAATCATTACTTACATCAAAGCACACTCCAGACATAATAGGGTGGCCAAACACCTCTTTAGGGGTCAACCCCATAAAGTATAACAAATATAGGAGAACATAACACATTGGCACTAAGGAACAAAGAGAGAACAATATTATCAAAAATACATAATTACAGTAAACATATGAAAAATAAAAAAATAAATAAACAGAGAAGGCACAATAGAGGAAAGTAAATATAAGCCAGGGAATATAAGCCTAGCTGAAGCAAAGCAGAATTAACATGATTCAGCATTTTTGATTAACACTCCTACAAGTGTTATTTACTATATGTTTTTTTAATTTCCTACAGGAATGAGGATGACTTACATTGTTTCACTTATCTGCTAATTATAACACCTACGGGACCTTTATAGATACCTTAACATTTGTTACATCCATTCCTTGTACAAAAAGAAGTACTTGAGGAAGCTTAAGCGTGGTCTCATTCTTATATCCATGTAGGCCTCATTCTATTGACCACCTGACCACAAAAGTACAAGTGATTTACTTCACAAGTGAACTGTGAAGTACACAGTTTACTCGAAAATTAACATTTTGTCATTGTACTCTTACCACATTGTAGGAACAGTATCAACAGTGACCAAGGTCACCATGGTCTAGACTTATGTGATTATTTCAGTAGGGAAGCATATTAGCAGAACAGACATGCAAACCTGATAATCTGCATTACTTGCAATGCTGATTTCCTGTGCCATTTTCCTTGCAAATGGAACCACTGCTTCCAGACGCAGCTTTTCCTTGGAATAGCTTCTATCCTTATCATAAAGTAAAGGTGATATTGTACATGTTATGTTGTTTAATAATGATTATGCAGAGTTATTGAGCGGAATATTAAATTACTTGATTAAGGACTCTAAACTTGTGCTGTAAACAGGACTCAGTTAATCATTTGTCTTAAAGTGCATGTACATTTAGAGACATAACAGTTAAACTATGCACCAAAGCCACAAATCTCAAGATAAATGCCAGTATTTTGCTGGAAAAGATTGTGAAAAAAACTATATAGTCTAGGCTAGAGACTATTCCAACAATACTAATACAACCAGTTGTAATAGCTTAAAAGGGCACATTCATGCATGTGCTGACACTTGGCCAATTTAGAATTTAGAATGTGGCCATGTTTTTGTGGTGTATGAAGGGAACTGGAGTCACCAGAGAAAGAACCACATAAAAATAAGCATGTGCAAATTGACAGAGATTCAGACAAGGTTACTGGATTTGTGAGGTAGCCGTCTATCCTATGTGCCACCATACTGCCCTCTATTTAGAAATAATCTGATATATTTAATTAGGAATTCTTACAATATTGCTGTGCACCGAATGGCATTAGCTAGAATTAAAAAAAATGCATTACTTGTACAGGCAATGTTATTTAAAGCAAGTTGGCTGATTCCAATATTTTATGTATATTTGCAAGTCAAAGGTAAAATGGACAAGAAACAAGATTTAGGTTACTTTTAATGTGGTATAAAAATGGGCATGAAAAGTGTCAGTTTAAGTGCGTTAAAAATAGGAACCCTAGCTTAGAGCTGTATCAAGAATAGGCCTCCACTGAAAAAACAACCAGTTCTGATGGACCTGTGGTGATAAACAGATCATTTATGAAAGAGGCCAACAGTGGTTGAAATGGACAAAGTAATACACAGCCCACGGGCAACCGACAGTTTAATGGTGGTACCAAAAGAAGCATAATAAAATCTGCAAATATGCCTACTTTATTACTTCTGTCAATGAAAAAAGGAAGGCAAAATTACAGTGGAATAAGCAACAAAGTACTGAAGGATTAGAAAAACATTGTCTGTGTGATGACTCTTAAGTTCTTACTAATTCATGCTGATGGAATGACCCAAATATGGTAGAAACCATTTCATCTATGGAACCTTTATGGAAGGAGTCAACAATGTAAATTGGTGATTGTAGTGTAATAGTGATGGGTATGCTGTAGGAGCCTGTACTAATAATTATTGTTATTCGTACATTACTTGTATCTGCTCTGTCCAGTTTAGGGTCACTGGGCCAAAAACTATATCAGCCGCATTGGGTCCAAGGCAAGAAACAACCATAGAGAGGGTATCCACTAATGCACACACATATGCTCACACATACTGGAAAATTTTAGAGACCTAAAATAATCTTACAAACACATATTTGATATGTTAGTGGAAAACAGAGTAACCAGATGGGAAAAAAACAACATACAAACTCCACACAGACAATGACCAGACCTGTGGCCTGAAGCTGTCGAGCCATTACATATAGCAATTTCAAACTCTGTCACATAATGCCAGCGATTTTCAGTCGTAGCCATTTACATAATCTTAAGAGCAGTTAGCAGTGCATGGCCTGGAAGAAATCGTGTAATGTGTCATGTCATGCAACTCAGTGGATCTAGTCTGTGGTTCACTCCCACAACAGGTTTATTTTTCTTTACAGATGTAGGTGTGGGCTCCGTGCGCACAACTAATGAGTACTCTATACATATAATGCAGTGACGAGGAATAAGGAACACTGGTGTATTAGACCTCCCAAACAGAACAGAAGCTTGTTTGTCTGATTTCTCATTTTTATGTAACATGACAGAACAGAAAACTTAATAAAAACAGCTGAGATTGCAGTTGAACTCACCATACCTGTTTAACATTTTGTACAGCACCAGCTCCTACAGGCAAGACATTATTGGCTGTTAGTAAAAGGGGTGTGCACGACTGTGCCTGAAGTTTGGCACTCGACTGCTAAATGTGATATGCCCAGAGATTACCAGTCATGTAAACTGACAGGGTCCAGCGATGAGATCAGCAACTGTGGTTGGCAAGACTGACATATCCCATGACTGAAAGCCACATAATGTGACATTAGTTTTACTGAATGGAGAGAGTAAAGTAATGTTTGAATACCACAGAATAAGTGTTGCTGCTGATTTTGTTTGTATACAAAGCTGTTTTGTACCCCTCTTTGTGTTTTTTTTCATGTGAATAATGCTGCATGCCACAAGGCTAGGAAAGGTCTAGGATTTAAAGAAGCATCATGACAAAAAACACTTACAGTTAAGAGTCGAGAGAATATATTGGGGCAAAGGTTCACTAATGGGAGGAGGAATACAGAGCAGTGTGCGCGCTTGTAGGACATTTAGCAACAAATAGGAAATGGGAGAGAGAGTTTTTGTTGTCTTGAAAGTTTGTACAGTTGGTTTTCTCTGAATGATGTTAATTCAGTAGAGAAGTGAAACCGTATGACTCAAAGAAAAGTTTATGAATGTGTAAAATGGCTTAATTTTGGAAGAACAAAGAACAAGTGTACCTGGTGAATCTCGATCTGGTTGACCATCAACATAGCACAGACAAGCCTATATCGACGTGGTGAATATCTTCATTAGAGAAGACATATGTACAGTAGAATCTTGTCTGCTGTTGCTGTACATTTGGACATAAGCTGTGGATCTGCACATGTCATAGTGCATGATGAGTTTACTAAAACGTTTGCATAAAATGGACACCTAAATATCTTACTGATATACACAAGTCAACAATCTATGGTGAATTTCAGCTTGTTTCACTCCTTCTTCCCAAAGAAATGTAACTACCCCACATTGTTTGACCATGGCGTAATCCCGCAGTGGAATGTCCATGTTCATTTGACCTAGTCTTTTTTATTTATTTTTTTAAATATATTTTATACTTTTTATTTGAAGACTATAACATTACATACAATCAAGCTTAACAAACCAGAATTTAACACCCACAGAGAGAAAGAGAGGCCGCCAACAAGCAAGAACAAATCTTTCAAAACAATAAAGAAGTGAGATTATCCTTTTCCCTGATAAAAATGCTTATTTTAAAATTTTAAGTAGATGTTGCCATAAATAAAAAAAAAATGAACAGAGCCTCTAAGTGAGAATTTGATTTTTTCCAATTTCAAATAGTATAGAACGTCAGTTACCCACTGACTTATAACAGGTGGGCTGGGATTCTTCCAGTTGAGCAGGACAAGTCTATGTATGAGTAGCACGGTATAGGCAATTACAGTCAATTTGTCCTTCTCCACTTCAGCCCATCTGGGATTACACCAAACGCAGCTGTTAATGGGTTAGGAGGCATTGTGACACCAAGGCTGTCTGATAGGAATTCAGTGATTTTGGTCCAGAATTATGTTAATTTGGTATATAGTCGGCCTCGTTTATCGCGGTTAATTAGTTCCAGACTCTACCACGATAAATGAATTTCTGCAAAGTAGGATTCTTTATTTATAAATCGAATATTTTCACAGTTAGAGCATAGAAAACCTGTTTACTACCTTCTACATATGTTTTTTAACATTATTAGACCCCTCTAGACATGAAATAACACCCTTTAGTCACCATTACACTCGTATTACCCAATATATTAGACAAAATAAGAGAAAATAAGACATATTAGACGTTACAAATATCATATTACCAGTAATCCCTCCTCGATTGCGGGGGTTGCGTTCCAGAACCCCTGCGAAAGGTGAAAATCCGCGAAGTAAAAACCATACGTTTATATTGTTATTTTTATATTGTCACGCTTGGGTCACAGATTTGCACAGAAACGCAGGAGGTTGTAGAGACAGTGACTTCAAAATGCTGCAAACAAATATTTATCTCTTTTTCAAAAGTTTAAACTGTGCTTCATGACAAGACAGAGATGACAGTTCCGTCTCACAATTAAAAGGATGCAAACATATCTTCCTCATCAAAGGAGTGCACGTCAGGAGCAGAGAATGTCAGAGAGAGAGTGAGAGAGACAGAGAGAGAAAAGCAAACAATCAAAAATCAATAGGTGGTTTTCGGGCTTTTAAGTATGTGAAGCACTGCCCGACAAAGCAGCTGCAAGGAAGGGAGCAATGTGAAGGTAGTCTTTCAGCATTTTTTAGAGGAGAGTCTGTATCCTCTAAGCCAGTGTGTGAGCAGCCCCTCTGCTCACGCCCTCTCCGTCTGGAGCAGAGAATGTCAGAGAGAGATAGAGAGAGAAAAGCAAACAATCAAAAATCAATACGTGCTATTCGGGCTTTTAAGTATGCGAAGCACCATGCGGGAAGCATATCGTATATCATTGAGGAGTTTTATTTAATACGTAATACGTGCTCTGATTGGGTAGCTTCTCAGCCATCCGCCAGTAGTGTCCCTTGTATGAAATCAACTGGGCAAACCAACTGAGGAAGCATGTACCTTAAATTAAAAGACCCATTACCCGCAGAAATCTGCGAACCAGTGAAAAATCTGTGATATATATTTAGATATGCTTACATATAAAATCTGTGATGGAGTGAAGCCGCGCAAGTCAAAGCGCAAAATGTTGGGTTACAGTGCACACCAGGAGAGGCTAATATCTGGATTCTAAGAAATTTTTGTAGGGTCTCTTGTCTGTTAACCTGTAGAAAGGATAAACGTTTTATCTTTCCTGTTAAGTTCTTGATTACCTACATTCTATGAGTATGGATATGTATCATCACAAAGACAATATAAAGAAGCAAGTTTTAACCGAAGGAGGTTTTGTTCTAACTGGCTTTCTTTTCCTGTAAAATCTGTAGAAAGAAACTAGAAGCTAAAGATTTCTTACACTTACACTGGCAGCTTTAGCTTGAGTAGCAGCAATAATCAGTAATGCATACCCTAACTATGAGGATACAAGAAGCATTATCCTCAGAACAGTAAGTGCAACATTTATTACTATGATCTGTGATCTGATTCCTGTTACCTCATTGGCTCAACGTAGTCTTTTATCCTAAAGCTTTCATGTCATGGTGCTGATGCCTTTTTGTTGAGAGCTATACCATAAACAATAGGCGGGTTGGATAATGTATGGATGGATAGTCTGCTGCAAGGTTGAAGCTTAGCACAGGCAGAAAGCAGATGCAAATAGTGAGGGCACTGCTGCCTGCTCTCTAATTTGTATGAAATAGATTCCATGTTTGAATTGTGTTCTTGGATGTGTGTGAGTCCAAACATTTGAATGTCCATCAACACTTGCAAAGGTAAGTTTAGACTGACTGTCCTTTCCGGCATTATCAAGGCAGTCATCTGAGAATCTAAGAGGTACGAGGAAGAGTGTCACTCTTTTGTAATTAATACTCTGTATTAATTAATAATCTGTATACAGTACATGGGGTTACAGTGCACACCAGGAGAGGCTAATTCTATCATTTCTTTACAAAGAAACCCATGATTTTAAATCGATTAGGGAATTTGCTTTTTGGTAAGGTGGAGGATAATGTTAATATTATAGTTAAGAGAATTCAGTTGACAGGCCTGTGCCTGAATTGAAAGTCTGAATGCCATGCTAAAGGAAAAAGAACAATGCCATTTTGGCCTGCACCCGATATTCCATGGGATTAAAAAAGGCTCCCTTTTTGTAATTTCTGACACTTTCTTTGCACCTTGAAAAGTAGGATAAAAATTAAACATTAGCCTTCTGGGTGAAACAATATTTCCTTGTTTAGATCAACAGTTATTCAGTTTGTCTAAATATCCTTCTTTTGATGTAACATTTAGCAGACAGCCAAGTTTCAGGTATTACCTCTGAGAGAGGGAAGCCTAACCCTTCCTGTTTGAAGGATGAGTTGCCTTTCTGTTCTGTTTTCATTGCAATTAATAGAATCTTCACTTTATACATGTATCTGCTGAATGTCCAAAGCAGATAACTTATTTTCTGCCATAAAGAATCACAAATTGTGATGCTTTTCAGACTTTTACAAGCTTCTTTGATTAACTATCATTAAACAACTTCTTATTTTCTCTCTTTATTGTTCCAGGAGCTTGTTGATTCTTTATTGCCCATTTATTCTCTTTCTAAAAGTATCCTAATGTTTCTTTTAAATATTTTTTCTCAATAATCATTGAATCATAGAAATTGATATTCTTTACTGAATAACCTTTACTTAGCTTGAAGGCACTTCAGGGTGAAGAGTGTTAATCATTTGATAGTTTTTTTTCTGGACAGGCACAAAATGTACCTCTTCAAGCATCTTATCACATCTAGGTCCATGAACCTCTTCTTAGGACACTGTCTCAGTCTAAAAGACACGTTTTTGAAGCACTGTTTTGTTTTCGTAGAAGTTATTATGCAGAGCTTAATGCTGACCCCATATTTTGAGCAGATTTTTCTTTCTATATTCAATGATTTGGTAGTTATTATGTCTTTAATGTAAGGCATGCTTTAAGGATGATGTACTGTATAATCAAGAGTGCTGTGATAGCATTTTCTTATGGTGAAAACATATGTATAATCTTTATTATTGGTAAAGAAGTACCTGCGTATCAAAAGAAAATCAGAACAGTAGTTTGGTTGAAAGTGTAATGAGTGACACTGCAGGGAAAATATTACACTCACAAACATGTAGTGTATACTGTGATTATGGTGTCAGCAGTGACAATCACAGGCTGTTGTGCCATATGTAATTAGGTGACATTAATTGAAGAGATAAAGTAATAATCAGAGAGGTATGAACTTTGCAGGTTAGCATGCAGTGGATCCAGGCTGTATTTAGAAGCTTTCAGAACTGCTTCAGATTCACTTGTTCTATTCAGCATCATGTCTTGATACAATCAAGTGTAAAGGACACTCAGTTCTGGTTCAAGAAAAGATCAATGTTCAGGAAAGCAGGAAATGTCTGAAAGTTTGTTTTAGAAGTTGTGCACCTGCCTAGTACAACTTAAAACCTCTCATTTAATAAATAAACTAGTTTGATATATCATTCTCCTTTCAGAATAACATGTTTACAGATACTAACTTACTAGATGGTGGTTGCTTGAATTCTGCATGATGTTTGGTTTATTTGATAACTAATGTTAATGCTCACTAAAACTATTAATTCCATAAGTGGTCAAATAGTGAATATTCATGAAAAAAGTTCTTTATACTTATGCTGATCAAGTATGTCGGTGCATAACACTTACATCATTGCTTGGCACACACATCAAAAATCAGCCTTACCTGGAGTTTGTGAAGACTAAGAGGTGCCAGTGAGCCCCAAACACGATCACACCAACACAGTCCGGGTTCAAGTAAAGGGTGTTTATTTCAAATACCCTGTAAACACAAGCACAAAACAGGTTGTCTCTTCTGCACTGCTCTCCTCCAGTAGAGTTACCTTCCTTACTGTCATCTCTGACTAGCCTGGACAAAGCAGTGCGGCCCCTTTTATTGAGGACCTTCGAGTACTGTACTTCTGGTGCCAGGGCTTTTGGCTGTTTGAAATACTTCCAGATCATATGGAAGTTCCCAATAATTGCAGCACCCTCTTGCAGCACCCACAGACCCCAGTAGGGCTGCATTACCGGACTACATTTCCCAGCATGCCCTACTAGTTTTAGACCAGGCATTGATATCCAGGGCCCCTGCCATCTAGTGTCCTAGGGGAATAAACAGCCCTGGGTGAAGGGAAGATACTCCAAATATATCCATCCAGGACACCTGTCCATCTGCCTGGGGCTTCCAGTTTGGGTGAAGAATCTTTCTCTCCTTCATCTGGGATGTCTGTCCATCCATATGGGGAGTCTTGTCTGGGTACAGCACCTTTCTTTCTCTCTCTCTTGGCCAGGATGCCTGTTGGTCCACTTGGGGCTTCCAGTCTGGGTAAGGAACCTTCTCCTCACCTGGTCGGGATGCCTGTTCATCCTGTGTGGCACTTACAAGTTGAACTGAGGTCTTTCAATTCACATTATTTACTCTAAAATCAATCCATTTTAATTTCAGAAATATTTACATTTTATAGTGTGCATATTTTCATTAATATCTACTCTATATATAGAAAATCCCAAGCCTAAAAGTGCAACGATTTTATGTGATGTTTTTATGTCACTTTTTTGTCACGCTTTAAATCGAGCTTATTTTAAAACCTACATACAGTATATATGTTTGGTATCATTCTTTTCAGAATTTATCAAACTTTAATGTGATGTTAAATGTGATTTTCAGGTTGTTATTCTGTTTTTAAATTATAAACTAAAATATCAAGAAAGTCGTGCATTGAGCATAGTGGAATACTCCAACGGGAATACTCCAATCGGTAAGAGAGTAAATATTTTTTTCTCATTTCATGATTTTTGCTCTGTTAAATATTAATTAATTTTTCTTTTACATATTTATAGAATTTCGTGATTTTTGACTCCAATAAATAATTTTTCTTTTATACATTTACAGATTTTACTAATATTCTGGCTGCAACTGGGGGTTTAGCACCGAAGGCGCAAGGGGGCCTCTTCCCCTAGTATTAAAGTAATTTCCTGAGGGAAGACAATTAGAATTTTCTGTAATTGAACAAATAACTCTGGCATGACTTGAATGATTACAAACTACAGCATATCTCTACAATCTTTCGATATCAAAATCATCAAAAGGAATCATAGTAGATAGATTATTATTAATTCCTAAATACTATCAAAGAGTATTATGTTTATATGGTGTTGGGTTTCCTCCATTCTCAGCCCAAGGTACAGTCTTATCAGTCCCATTTAAAGATGGATGGCCTGGGGTAAAGCAGACCAGTATTTGTATGTCCATCCATCCATTATCCAACCCACTATATCCTAACTACAGGGTCACGGGAGTCTGCTGGAGCCAATCCCAGCCAACACAGAGTGCAAGGCAGGAAACAAACCCTGGGCAAGGTGCCAGCCCACCACAGGGCACACACACACATATACACACACACATACATGCACAAACCCACACACTAGAGACAATTTAGAATCACCAGTGCACCTAACCTGCATGTCTTTGGACTGTGGGAGGAAACCCACGCAGACACGGGGAGAACATGCAAGCTCCACACAGGGAGGACCCGGGGCCATCTCCTCAGTTTACCTTTAAAATGTGTTGTCTTAATTTAATAATTTGGGGCATCATTTAAGGTAATAAAATTAAATAATAGAAAAAAACATTATGTAATCCACACTCACTCAGAAACACTCAGTCTTAAGTGTCTGTTTTTTATCATCCCACATTCACTTTTAATTTATGTGGGAGAATGTAATAATTCATTCTGTTGTATTAATAATATAAGAGAGTTTATTTGCTAACATTATTTTGCCTGAACTAAAATAAATTTTAAATGAACAGTATAGGGGTGGCATGGTGGCGCAGTGGTAGCGCTGCTGCCTCACAGTTAGGAGACCTGGGTTCGCTTCCCAGGTCCTCCCTGCGTGGAGTTTGCATGTTCTCCCCGTGTCTGCGTGGGTTTCCTCCGGGCGCTCCGGTTTCCTCCCACAGTCCAAAGACATGCCGGTTAGGTGGATTGGCTATTCTAAATTGGCCCTAGTTTGTGTGTGTCTTGCGGTGGGTTGGCACTCTGCCCAGGATTGGTTCCTGCCTTGTGCCCTGTGTTGGCTGGGATTGGCTCCAGCAGACCTCCGTGACCCTGTGTTCGGATTCAGCGGGTTGGGAAATGGATGAATAGTATAAAAATATAATATTCCCTTACATATTTATAAATTTTATTGATGAAAAAACATACATATTGTGCATGCATACATTTTCAACCCAGCTTAATCTCAGTACCACTTGGCACAAGGCAGGAAACATTCCACAGCAGGGGATGTCAGGACATACATAAAATGACACTGAAGCAAATTTGCAGTCGCAAGTTAATCTAACATGGGAGAAAAAAATATGCAGGTAAGGAAAAAAACATGCAAGTTCCACACATTCAATGACCAAGCATGAGATTCGAACCAAACGAGCTGAATCTGTGAAGCACCAGTGCTAACTACAGTGCCTCTGTGCCATCAAGTCAAAGGTTATTAATATTTTTTCCCAACTACAGACTGAAGTACCTTACATTAAAAGTCTGCATGTTAGTGCAGATATCTGTTCTATATATATATATATATATATATATATATATATATATATACAGGTCGTCCTCGGGTTACAACGTCTCGACATACAATGTTTCGAGTTTACAACACTCACTCTTATAAAAACTTAAAAAAAATTGAGACTTGAGAAGGGATAAAGGTAAGGATTTTTTTACACTCATTTTTTCTGTTACTACAGTACAGTGTACATACAGTACAGTATATTTATGTCCTTTTTCTGAGGCTTAGATTTTGTGTTTTTATGTTCTAGATTATGATTTTGCAAATTTGTAAAGATAGGTACTGTAATTGACTTAGGCTGGAGTGTGTTTCGACTTACACCAAATTTCTGGTTACATCACTTTTGTAGGAACAGAACTGTGTTGTAACCCGAGGACCCCCTGTATATAAAATCCTAAGCCTAAAAGTGCGACGATTTTATGTGACTTGTTTGTCACGCTTTAAATTGGGCTTATTTTAAAACCTACATATATATGTTTGGTATCATTCTTTTCAGAATTTATCAAAGTTTAATGTGATGTTGTTATATTTTCAGATTCTTATTCCGTTTTTAAATTATAAACTAAAATATCAAAAAGTCGTAGTTTTTAATATCAAGAAAGTTGTGGTTTTTATTTTTGATCAAGTAAACTTTCTTTCACAGGAACAAACTATTAAAAAAAAAATCTATTTATAACACCAGTGTTTGTATTTAAAGTTATTTAGTTACCTGAAGGACGAGTTACACCGCAACTGGGGGTTGGGAGCCAAAGGCGCCAAGGGGGCTTACCCCCCTAGTGAAAGTATAATTCTGTACAGTATATTATGTAATTCAGTCAGTTTTAATGAACAAAACAGTGCTTTATACTTTGTATTAAGTATAAATTATTAGATAAGTAATTAAAAAATAAGTAAAATGCAAATGTATTTATTTTCATATTAAATAATGTTAAAGCTTTTCATATTTTATACCAGTGTTCATCAAGTAAAGCCATGGACACACCACCCGGTGGCTGCTAGTTTTTGTTCCCACCACTTTCACAATCAGTGAGATATTTGCACATGTAATTGGTCTCATTGTTTAAACCTTTAATTATTGTCTTATTTTGCCTACAGACAAGTGTAGTAATGTGAGATTTACAGTATGTTTAGAAGAATTACAAAATTCTTGTATTTTTTCTCATATCTTTAAATTCTTAACTCTTTAATTATATTTTAACTAACTGGTTTTGAGATGCTTGCTCTCAATAATTGTATCTGAATATTGACAGTTAATGATGAGCAAAGCAGACACCATTGCAAATGACACTTATTGTTAACGAGCAGCTGTATCAGTGTTACCAACTTGTGCGCTTATTGGTAAGTAATGATTCAAGTAACCAGGGGCCTCATGTATAAACGGTGCGTATGCACAGAAATGTTGCGTAAGGACTTTTCCACATTCAAATCGCGATGTATAAAACCTACACTTGCCGTAAAGCCACGCACTTTTCCACGGTACCTCATACCTTGTAGTATGCAAGTTCTCTGCTCGGTTTTGCAGACTGGCGGCACCCAGCGTCAAAGCAGTGCTACTGTTCCTGTGTGGTTACTCTTTTATTTTCCTGACGCGGCTTTATAAATACACTGAAACTAACCACATATTGTTTATTATTGTAACGCATCTTATTGTAATTAACTTGTAACAATATAATGGTTCAGGGAACAGCCATAGTATTCCAAATACCATAACTGCTTTAGCGTTGTTACTCTCACTTCTCCTTCTTCTCCTTCTTCTTCTTCTTTCAGCTCCTCCCGTTAGGAGTTGCCACAGTGGATCATCTTTTTCCATATTACTCTCACTGCACCACTTGGAGTATTTATATCACTGTATCTGAGTGTGAATCACAGCAGCAGCTGATCGGAAAGAGAATTATCAGGATACAGCTTCAAGGACACGCTGTCTCAGCCACTGCAAAACGTTTTAAAGCCTTTCCTGTACGGACCTCGCGGTTCAGAAACAGTTTCATCCCAAGAGCTTTAAATGCACTCAATCAATTGCTCCTTGTAGAACTGTTTGTACTTATAAGTACAATCACCCCACTGTAAACTTGCACTATAGTTATAATATCGCACAACCTGAGCCACTTTATAAAGCACGTATATACATATGATGATGATATCTTTTTTAAGGTGAAATGCAGCAAAATATGTTTATTAAATTATACAGATAAAACTTTAACTTAATTTAAATAATCTAGATTCTTCACTGGGAGTGTTGTGAAGGATAAAATAATTAAACATGTACCACGAAGATATTTCAATGTTCCTTAAATGTTTTGAAGAATCGGTGCTAAGCTTACAGATGGCTTAACTTCTATTACAGAGCTGATTGTGTGGCGATCGGTTATTTGAGGAAAGAAAAGCAAGGACTGCAGTGGCGGCTAAGCCAGTATACTGTATATTGAATATAAAACAGAAATAGAAAATAACAATACAGCTAAAAACGCAGCAACAAACTTCGGCAAAAGTTAAATTCTTGTGTCATGAGCACGAGGTGGCTATGCAGTGTCTGCAACGGACGTGGCCATCCACCGTGCATAAGATGAAGTTTATGATGTTCTACTTTAATGACAAAATAAACTACGTGATTAAAGTGGAAATGTCGAGATTGAAGTTGACATTTCGTGCTTTTTCCCCACTGTGTGCCTTTTTTTCTCTGTACCCTAATAATCTTTTATATGACACTCAGACAGTGGGCTACAACTCACCTTTTCACGGCGACTTTGACTGTGACGTCTTTTTTATTTCCGGCACTGTGCGATTTTGTGAACGTGAGTTTTCAAGTTTCTCCAACACGCTATGTCACTCGATCAACTTCCTTTTGTTGATTATACCACGGTTTATTTGAACAAATAGTACGTTTTTCCTTTGCCTCCACTTAGTATTCGCTGAAATTCTTATATTTTCCCCCGTGCTTTTCCCATTGTCTTTTCACAGAAGGCTGAGCTTAAGAGCGATTTATATTGATTTGCATATTCAAAGAGGCATAATTCTGGGAGGGGTTGGGGCGTTACATAAAGCGAGTGCACGAGCGTTAGTTTTCACGCTGATCGGGATTTATGTAGCAGAAGGACGTGGAAGTTGGAGTACGCACAGATTCCTGCATCTGGATTTTTCTGTGCGTAAGCACATTTCGGCTTTTGTGCTTACGCCATGCTATAGTGCGAGTTCTACGCATGTCGTTATACATGAGGCCCCAGAACATTAAACAAATAAAATACTAAAAAGCAAACAGAACAAAATCTTACCTATCTAACACCAATAAATTCTTGTTTCATTCAGTAAACATTTACTATAACTGGCTGGTAATTTTTGATTGATTGAAACTAAGAAATAAAAGTTTTCTTAATTAAGTTAGGTGTTAAATTTAAAAAAGGAATTGGTTGGTAAGAAAGCTTGTAGCCATAAGGGTCCCCAGGGCTGAACATAAAAAGCATTATTTTATACTGTTCCTATTAACATAGTTGTCACTGAAATTCTATAAAATATACTATACTCTCATTAAAATAGCCTGTAATTGAATTAATTACAAAGCAAACCATAATAAATGCACATGTATGTTTTACTTTAATACTCAAGTTATTTTCCAAAATAAAATGACCTCCAAATACACACTGAGTGGTCACTCCATTAGCTAAACCTACATAATAGTGAGCCGATTCTGTCATTTAAATCTGCTTTCTATCTATATGCTTATTACATGACACTTATTTAGCATTGTGCTTTGTGTAATTTTGATCATTTAATTTTTGTGTTTAATTTTAAAGTATACTTGAACTAGCATTGATTCCTTTCTTGAACCTAATTGGCTTAAATCACATTGGTCTTGACCTACATAAAGTCAAGAACATTAGGTGGATAGATTTGTCATAATGTACAGCACAATGGGCTTATAAGTAGAAGTGTGATGTAGATATATTCTGAAATTGAAGTAAATATGTTCTGCTAAAGAAAAAGTTTGACACCATTAATGGCTTTATATGTTGGAAAGAAGATTTGGCATCATCAGCACTTAACTGGATGCTAATGTCTACAGTTAAGTACAGGAACAGAGCAAGTCTTAATTCTAAATCCTAACAATGACTCCTGTGGTAGTATTTTCAGATTATCTGCAGACTGGAAATACTGTAGAATAATTTGATTCAAACTGCATTTTCATGAAGTATAAAGAAAAATATATGAACTAAAAACTCAACTGCCCAATTTTCTAGTTTTGCATAAGCTGTAGAGAAACAATATTGTAAAGAACGTACTGTACATAATTAAAAACTTGTAGTGTCTAGGCCTGTTTTATAACTAAATCCTGTGTGGAGAGTTTATTCTTTTTTCTGTTAGAATATCCAGTCTCCAAAAGAATTTCAGCCTTTTTTTATGTTTTGATAAGAATCCTATATTTCAACTAACACTTTTATTAAAAGACAAAATTGGAGACAAATAACTTAGCCTAGTGTTTTGGCTTGTTATGAAAAAGTGGAGAACTGACATTTTAATCCTTAGCTGTGCTTATACCAATGCTTCAACTGGCTCATGATATGCCCAGAATTTCACTTACAGACTGTTGCAAATTAATTCCTTGAAATTTATTTTCTTAAAACCATCACAGAATCAAATCTGATCTTAAATTCTTACCTTTGAAAAAGAAGCTATGAATTAAAATATATTTATAGTTAGAACTTCAAATTTAGGGCAAATATTTTAAATCAAGTGAACTGTTTTTCTGTGTGTTCACTGTTGTTTTTAAGGATAAAATGTTTAAATAAATTAATATTAAATCAAGTTAAATTTAAATAAGAAGGAAATTAAATTTACACAGAAATCAAATCACAGAACTTTTCTAGCAAGCTGTCTTTTTATTTTAAAATGTTTAGGCTACACCATGAGTTGTGGATTGCACCCGAAATGCTGCTGTTTTTATTCAGGTCATCCTATGTTTTGTATATAAATGTAAACTAATTAGTTACTTTGGTAGGGTCTGGAGATTTGTCATTTCATAATCAAGCATATAAGAAGAGAAATGTGTGGCACATTAATTTATCATCTTTGTTAAGGTCTTTATTATCATGTGCTGTGGTCATCAATACCAGGTTATTATTATTATTTTTTTAATCACAGATGACGGGCCTTCTTGTACTTGTCCCCTTTGTGCCTCTGACAAGGGAAACTGTATTCCTTCTTCTGAGGGTCTCCAGATTGCAAGGGAATTAGGAGCCACTTATCTGGAGCTGCACAGCCTCAATGACTTCAATGCAGGGAAATACTTTGGAGGAGTGGTAAGATGTATCATTGTCTGAATCAGAACTTATACATGTAATGGCTTTTGATTTTGTCCTAGGTAACTACTTTATACTTTTAACTAACTCATTTTCAGTGCTGTAAATCCTTGTCTGTAGAAAGGGTGACTTAACAATCCCAGTTTGAGACGATTTTTAAGACAACCCCAGAAAACTCCTCCACGGTAATGTGGGCTGTGAAGAGGCCCTGGGCTACATGCCTAGAGCTCCCTTTCGCAGCCTAACACTTTGTAACCAATCTGACATTTAGAGGTATAGACCTTCTTTGTGTAGCCTGTACTTCCCAATGACCAGTAGAGGTCTATAAATGTTATAGTGGACTCTTTTGCTGCACAACAACAGATTTAGGAAACTCTTCAGTTTTTGTCAGCCATCCTTTACTACAACTTATCTTTTCTTGTCACCTGGAATAACTGTGCCCTTAGGTTCTTAGCTTTCTTGATGGGACAAGTGCCAATTGTCAGTGAATTTTCAGATTGTGATATAGCTGGTCAGGAAAGGGTGGCTGTTTTAATAAATAAATAATGAACTGGGCAGTTCACTCTCTGTGGGTGTGCATGTTCATGCAGCTGAGGGGATTGGTGGAGTAACTGGAACAAGACGCATCTGCATGTGACAGTGCAATCTGTCTCAATTTCTTCATTGGCTTCCCGTGGTGCATGATTGAGATGCTGCGCCCATGGAGGCATATAAGAAAGAGCCTGCATGAGAAAGGGGAGAAATTGAGAGAAGCAAAAATAAAAGAGAATCTGAGAAAGAGGCTGAAAGATGGAGAGAGAAGGCAGGAGAGAGAGAGAACCAGTGCTGGTGGTTGAGAGAGAGAGAGAGAAATAAATCAGACGGGCAGGAAGAAGTCCCTCGAGGGAACATGCAGCTGACGCTCAGGGGCTGATGGACACTCCAGCTGAGCAATTAGGGAACTGAAATGACTCGGGCACTGCTCAGTTGGAGCGACTCCATGTAAGTCCGGGTGAAAGGCAGCATGGCTGCAGGGGAATTGGAAAGCTCAGTGAGGCATCCTGCGTGGGGACAATGGACCGTAGGGATGTGAGCCTGGCAGCAGCAGTCGGAGGCTTGGTATGGTGCCCTGCTGGGAGCCATAGACGGCTACAGGGGCCTGAGCCTAGGAGCAGCGCAGAATGTTGGACTAAACTGCTGGTTAGGCGCCTCCTTGGCTGTAAGGACTTGCTTAGGGTTAGGTCAAGGAGACATCAATGTTTAAAGGAGCGCATCATGGCTCAATGTTTTTAAGGTTAGTTTCCTGCCATGTAATTTTAACCTTGTTATAATGGATTGTTTATTTGATTGATTTTAACCTCCACGTGAACACTGTCTGACTCCGGTTTCACCTACCCCTTTGCTTTGTGTGTGTTTTCTCCTCATCTGCCTGGTTCATCCGGTTACGTTATCGATGGTGTTGGGTTCAAGAGGCTCCCAAAAGAGAATTGTGCGTGTGGAGCTGACCCACACCGTCATAAAAACGTGATAATACATTTTTCTATTGCCAGAGATTATTGTTTTCCAACCACTAGGACTTAGAGAGATCATGTTACTTCCTAGCACTGTTCCTGTGTAATTCCATCTGATTCACTACATACTTTCCTATCATAGTGAGCAGTACAGTAATCTACAAAAGTGACATATTGAATTCTAATTTAATCTCCAAATACAGTCAAAACTAAAACTGTTAAATCTGTTAAAACTGCTATAAAACATTAGTATTAAAATAACATATATTTTATTTATTGTAATGGGCATGCGTGAGTCCCTTTTATCTGAACATGCTGTGTTTTTTGGGATTATTGCTTTTTATGACACACACACACTAGATGACAAACCCAGGGAATTAAGTGTAATTTAAATACATGGGTAGCAGATTTGCAAAGGGTTCAGTCAGGGAAGATGAGGACATTATAATCCATAGAACATTAAGAAAAGAACTAGACAATAGGAAAAAAAATAAAATAAATGTACTAAAATAAAAGCTACAAAGAACATTGGCACACCACATTTCTCAAATAGCATAATAGGTTCCTTATATAATTTTTTTTTGTGCATGTAGGTTAAGATGACCTTTTTCTTTTTCTGGTTAATAGTTAAGCTGCTAGACAATTGTGTGAATAGTCATCATTTGTATTTGTTCTCACAGTTCAGTCTATCTTATACTTTCCATTACTGAAACCCATATGGTGTGCTGTTATAAAATCAAACATGTATTTGCTTAAGTATCTAATAACAGTAAACACAGATAATAAGTTTACTTAAAAAAAATTATGTACTCATAATGTACAATAAATGTATTAAATTTCTTTTGCCGCCAACAGAGGACCCTGCATCATTCACTTTTGGCTTATAGCCAGGCTGCTTGCATTTTCATAAGTGACAGTGCGTACATAACTGGGATGCATTCCAGCATTAATAGTTCAAACTAAGGGAAAAAATGGAGAAAAAGAAAGGTTTATTTCAATATGGAAAAGGAAGATACGAGAACACTTGGTGTTTGTACATCAGCGGAAACATAATGAGTCTTTTTACTTTTCAGCGTGGATTTAAACTACATGTATGCTTATTTTTTTCTCTTTCAGTAGTATGCTGACACAGCCCTTCTCAGTTTTAGTGTTAGTGACATTTCAGGCACACTGCTTGCTTTAGTGTTAATCAAAATAAAATGACTACAATCTAATTTATTTGTCAAAGAAAATAACTTTACTTTTCATCATATTTTAGTCATAACCTTATTTGCTATATTTATTTCTATTTATTAATTGAATTGGACATCCTTTAGTAATGCAGGGTAGCTGTGGCAAACTGTTAATAAATCTGGAGCAGCAACTGCAAAAGGAAAGCCTCTTCTGCTAAAATAATCTATGTAATAATAAGAAATACAAAGTCAATTTTTACATAAAAGAAATTTAAAATTAATTAGACAATTACAGGTTGATAAAGTCCATACAAGAAGTTTACTTGCAGGTTGGGACACATGCTCACACAGTTTTAAAATGCCAACTAACCTTACATGCACCTCTTCAGGAAAACCTACAGGAGCAAAGAGGGAATATGCAAACTCTGCAAAGACACTGGCCTTATAGTACATAATCATTTATTTTTATACTCCAATTTGTCTTTATGTGTAGATGTGAAAACTAAACTAGTCTCTTATGAGAAAATATTCAAGATAATGTTTTAACATTATCATCTTGTTTTTATTCCACATGCAGTAATTCTTACTAATCAGGACCAAGCTTCTAATCAATATCTATGTATAGCTGCATACTAGACTGCCTGGACATTTTAATCTTACCACAGTATCTTTATTTTTATATGTAGCCCTTATATGCTACATCATATGTTATTAATTTATCATCATATATTTATCTTTTGTATTCTGTGTTATCTTTATAGATATTGGACCAGTACTATTGATAATTCATAGTAAACATTAGTGTGCCTGACCAATAAAGTGAATTCTTATGCTTCTTCTTCCTGCATGTAGAATTTTGCATTTGCCTACATTAAACTGCCTTTTCCAAATAAATATTGCCAAAGTCTTCAAATTTTCTTTTGCTGCTTCATCAGGGTTTGCTATCCATTGCTTTAATCTGCCTATTCACAACTTTACTAACTTATTCAGAGTCTGTGTCATTAATACACGGGTCTCAATTGGAAAGTTGCCGGTTCGAATCGTGTAAATGCCAGAAGTGATTCCACTCCATTGGGCCCTTGAGCAAGGCCCTTAACCTGCAATTGCTCAGTCCTGGGTATGATGTTAGCTTGCATCCAGCCCCGCAAGCAAGACCATCAACTTGCAGGGAAAACTTGCAGGCTGGTGGCATTATTGGCACTCCAGCCACTGTATACAAACAACACTTCCATTCCATTCGAAGTAGTGTGGTGCTGAGGTGTCACAACTGGTCCTAATTTGGAATCCCAGGGTGGTTTGTCGTGTAATGGTCCCAAACTCTCTCTGTCTCTCTCTCTCTCTCTCCTCAAATTCCAGTCCTGGAGTGCTACTGTGGCTGCAGGTTTTAATTCTGACACTTTTCTTAATTAGTGACCAGTTTTTGCTGCTAATTAATTTCTTTTTCCTTCATTTTAATTGACTTGTTTTTTAAGATGCAGTCCTCCAAATTGCTTCATTTTTTTCCTTAAATGGCAACCAAAGCGAAATAAGATGTGAAGTTAGCCAACAGGACCTCAAACTCCAACCAATTTCACTCCAACGAGTTTCTTAATTAGGAGCCAATTCTTGTTCCATGGCTTGTTGACTGTCATGGCAGTATCAGAGTAACATTTCCAAAACTGTTGATTTTCTTTATTTTACTGTAAGAGGACTATCAAAATGTTTTGTAAATGTACTGTCCTGAATTAAAATACATTAAAAAAGTAATGGTCCGAGCACAGCCCCCACTATCCTATTAACTATGCTCTTTACCATTGTCCTATTAAGCAACATAAATTCCAGTCTGTAGAGATGTCACGAATCTTGATTAACACCACTGTCATCAGATGAACTTCATGTAAAGCCGATATGATATTACGCAACTTTTTGCCAGATTTAGGCCTTGTTCACACGGGCGTTAAGTTTTTGGATAAACGAACTTGCTCTGAACGTCCTAGACGTTTATGTTGCATTTTGTGGTGGCGATCGATTGACTTCTACACCGGCGTTCGTTTGTCTCTGTCTAACGCCAGCCTGCAGCCCAAATTGTAGTTTGTGTGTTAACCTGTGGAGGCAGTGTCGGGAACTGGATATGAAAGCCCTTGTCGTTTTATTTGAGGTGCCTCCTTTCAATATGGACCATTTTGCTATGTTAGATATTAATCTTCTTGTTTTAAAAATACTCGTAATACGGCGACGTAGGGAGGGAAAAAATCGCCGCCGCTACTGGGTTCATCCTTTGACTGCACAACGTCGGGTTAAAGGAAGTTTTTTTGTGCTTTATGAAGAAATGCGAAAATTTCCGCGCAAGTTTTTAATTACTGTCGGATGTCGGTTTCCACTTTTGATTGTCTGCTGCAGCTGGTGCAATGCCACATTGCACGCCGATCAACCAATATGCGACTTGGTGTTAGCCCCAAAGAGAGACTACTTGTCACTTTGAGGTAAGGAAACAGTAGTCGAGTGTGCGCTTACACCGGTGTTATGCACTGAAATAACCACACCCCCCCTCCTCCGAAGCGTAAAATAAACGCGCAAAAAACGAACTAGAAGCGGTTTCCTTGCGTTCGTTGGGTTTTGAACGCCAAGAAAAAGCTGCATGCAACGTTTTTGATGCGTATAAGCGCAGCCGGACAAGCGCCGTCACCAAAGCCCATGTGAACACTCTCATTGACTCCTACGTGTAGAAAACACTCGGCGCTTGATCCGCTCACGGACGCTTCTGACGCAAAAACGCTCGATTTTAACGCCCGTGTGAACAAGGCCTTACCAACCACAATTGCTGAAACCTGTCGCTGCACCATGTCAGATTACACAACTGAAAATCACAACCCATTTACCAGCTGAGAGCCGATCTCCCAGTCCTGTCATGTCCAACCCTTTTTTCTGAGAGCCAATAGCATGCTGCCTGACAATGCCACTGCTGTACGAAGGGCTAACAGCAGCAATCCCTGCCCTTAACTCTTTGAGGACTGAATATTTTTTCCAAAAAACACAGTTTTCTGAAAAGCACACAAAGCAATGGTTTCACACATAAGTCAACATAAAACGTCTGTTGCTATGTGCTGTGGCTGCTGTTGGCGCATGTTTGGCATCTCTGGTGGCAGTGGCTATGTTGGGGACAGCAGGAATGCATGGTGAGCCTTTGCACAACAGCTGGGTGGCGGTTGCAGTGTGATGTAATCTGGTTTGTACCTCTTGTCATCATAAGTGGTGGTCCTCACATGCAAACATTGCTGTAGGCGCATCAGCTACATGAAAGTGTTCAGCACCACGATGACCTAGGGACCAATCAGATGATGCTGGTGCCTCATTTTTATTTTTGATCTCCATCTCCAGATCACTTGCATCCAACTTGGAGTCCGACAAGTCAGCGTCCTATTCAATGAAATTATGTAAAACATCCATGGAATATTTTGCTTTGCACATTCACTTTGGTCTCTCACCAGATGTTGGTGCCATTTTAGAGGTTGTTTGCTCTTTGCTACTCGTGCACGTGTAGGGAATTGAGGTTAAATCAACAAAGCTATGTTACTTTCCTTCTAGCAAAAAGAGTCAAACTAAAATGTAAGGATGAGTTTTGTTGCACTTTACAGCTAATTACCATCCTCTATTCCTGAATTTTGACAAAAGTCGACATCAGCCCTGAAAGAGTTAATTCGTTTTTTTTTTTATTTAGTTATGGTATGTAAAAAACGAGACATTAGATAGACAAGCTTCACTTTTGTGTATATGATGTCCAGAACCCCTGATGGAGCAGGCACTATATGAAGGGTTAATAGCTGTGGTAAGTTTAGCCAGTCTCAGCCCTTGTTTCTTTTTCCCATTTTGTTTTATAACACAAACAATGAGGCATCAGGCTGAAGAGCTTCTGTTCTATTTGGGAGGTTCAAAACACCTGTGTTCCTTATTTCTCATAGCTGCATTCTATGCAATGTACTTCTGGTTGAGCATTTATTGGTTGCTGGTTCTCATGCATACACAGTCTGTCCCCCTGACTAAAGTCAAAATCAGACCTGTTTGTTTTTATCATAACGAGTTGAAGTCTAGTTGGACTGAGTTGTTGGGTATGTCACATTAGGCGATCAACTTGACAGGAGCTTGCTGCACACTGCTTTCAAATCACTAAGATCATGTAAAAGAAAGCTGTCACTGAAAGTCATTGGAAAAGTCATGTAACTGAACTTTACTTGCCATTTTCTGAAAAATGATATGATTCTGAAACACCTGAGTCCTGTTCAGCCATAAAATAATAGTCCAAGTGTTCCTTTTTCTCTACAATGCAGAGTGGAATGGAGTACAAATCAAAGATGGACCAATTTCATGATTTTTATAAAAGAAGACTTGCAGAAAGTCAAGTTAAGAAGAGTTCTGTCCAGTTGGTTCTACAGTCAATAAAAGTAAAGTGAGGAGAGGAGTGTAAAAAAGCCATGCATTTGGTGATTTATCATGGATGTTAAAACATTATATAAAAGGATTAGAGAGAGAGGAGATTAATGAGGGGAAGAAATTGAGTTCATCCAGGACTGTCTAATTTGGACTAGAAACTAAACAGGTTGCAACAATAAGAAGGCTATAGCAGAATTTCTTGTGAATACCATGAAATTAATTGTGATGTTGATCATGGAAAATAGTATATTCTATAAAAGGAGTAACAGGTAAACTGCAAGGTCAATATATTTGAGTAGGACAGAAGAAGGTTTCAGATGTATTTCAGTGATTTTCAGATCTGTATGTAATCAGTAAGTAGCTCATGCCAGTCATTAATAGTAAAATGAATCTTGTGTTTACGTTGTGGAGCCAGAAAAGATAAAGAAAGCAAACAGAATTAGAAACAGTCTATTTTGTGGTGAGATTTGTTAGGAACCAGTCTTAGTCCCCAATCCAGACAGAGTAAAATATACCTGATTTGGAATTCAATTCCAAAATTAATTCAGTTAGGGTCTGAACTTGCAGCTTTTATCGGTTGATGGAAAAAATGTTCGCTGAAGACAATTTCAACAGTTACATTAAAAATGTAATTTGAATGAGAGTTAAAGCAAATAGCATCAGAGGTTATCAGTAGTAATAAATAGAACACCTGAATTCAAAACTGTACATACCAAAAATAGTCTTGTGAAAGGAAAATGACAACTTTAATACACAAATTTGGAGAAAGTAACCATTGTTGATTTACTAAAGGTGGGCTGTTTCCTTGAAATGAAATGACCCTCCTTTAATAATAAAAAGGAGGCAGTCGGCAATCTGAGATGTGCCGACTGGCTTTGTTAGCTTTCTGGAAAACTCAGTTATTGCTTAAACAAAACTGTATTTAATTACGTTCTTTTTGTTGTGACGATCACATAATAGAATCAGTTGTCACTTGCATCATTGTTACATTCTGGAAAGTTTTTTTTTTTTTTTTACCTTGTGTGCCAAGATTATTATGCGTTTTCAAAGCTCTTCTTAGAACAAATAATGTAAAGCATTGTACTTGATAGATTTCTAACATTTTCTTTACTGGAGTCAGACAGTTCTGTCTTTCATTACAGCTGGAGTATTTCATTATGCAGTGTTCAAAACAGAAATCTTCAGAAAGTTTAAAAAGGAAAAAAGCCTGCAAATCCAAAGGACTGAAGCCTCCTCAGCTAGGACAGCCTGGTATGTGTCTCTGGTGTTTTTTTTTCTTTTTGTATGTTAATGTAAATATTAATTCTTTACAGCCTGTATTGTCATGAGGTAAGTATGGCAGAGGTGCTTACTGATTTGAATCATAACTCCGTATTTATTGCTTACTTTATAGCACAGAGCAAATCATTAAATAGGGATGTGTACAAACTGTGATTTCAAGTAATGATCAGGATACAAGCACTATTTCAAATAAAATTGCTTGCCTGTGGAAAAATGAAGATGCCTTTCAGATCTTAACAGCTGATGGAAAATAATTTTAAGGAGACTAGATTAAACTAAGTTGCTTGCAGTGTTTAAGAAAGAAAACAATATATACAATGTAATAACCATTTTGCATTGTTAATCTTCACTGCAGTGAGTTTGTACTGTCACTAGAAGTGTAGCTCTGCCTACCAAATTGACCTGTACTGCACAGTGAAGCCCACTCTTATATGTCATATACTCTACATTGTAAATAAATTCATGAGTGGGATAGCCAGAAAAATGATATAGTGTATAAAAGTTTATACTGCGCGTTGTAACAGAGCTGGGAGTACCAGAAATACTTGGGTCAAGCTGGTGTCTGTCATAGTCTTTGTTACTTAAACTTTCTGTTGTTATTTCAAGGTACCCATCATATTCTGGGTTCATGGTTCACATGGAAGTGGGGGCGATAACGTGGCACTGAAATTTAACAATTCATATCAGCAAATGTTATTTGTTCATACCAGCCATCACTTCTTCATATACAATTGGGCAAAACAGAAAGTTGTCTATGTAATGTCTCATGTTTTAGGTACCATGACAGAATGAAAAAAAGAAAAAACAGGGCAGAAATTGCGGCTGAACTCACTGTACCTGTTAACCTTTTGCACGTCATCGGCCCCATCATGAAACAGGCTATCAACTACACTGTCAAGCAGGCATAGGACAGCACATACATTCAGACAAAACTGTAGTCCAGGGTAGTTGTAGTTGTAACCCAATGGCATGAGTGATAAGTAGAAACAAAACAGATAGATGATCACAACCCCCTCTGTATCTTTGTCTCCTTTTAAAAGAGCCCACTTGATATATCTTCTTCCCAGCAACCTCTGCGCTCTCTGAGTAGAGCCAATAGTGTAATACCACCGGGGCTGCTGGGAGATGTAGTCTATTTTAAGTAGTGCTGCTACCCTGTGAGCATTTCCTTCCTGGTGATATCAGCTGATTTCTCTCTACAGTATGTCAGCCCTACCTTTTTTCATGAAGCGTCACCACTACAGTGCTGTTAGTGTTTCACTGCTTTACAGCTCCAAGTCCTTCCCTCACCAGGTGATGCACGAGACTAGCAACAGTTCAGTTTGATAGTGGTTGGCAGTGGGTGATTTTTTGATTTTAGTAGGTGATCAGCAAACTAGCTGTTATTCTTGTTTTTAAACATTTTTCGTTAAATATGTCTCATGTTGATGTGTAGTCTCAAAAAAGAAAAGGATCTTAAATAGTACTGTTGTCTGACAGAATTTTAGCAAATTGCAAGAGAATCAAGTCAGTTCTTTAACTGATGAGAGGCTCTTTCTCCATGCCTGTCTTCAAAGCTACATCTAAGTAACTTGTTCACATCATTAACTTAAATCTGCCCATTTCTTCTGTTACTAAATCCTAATCATCCTTTGCCAATATCATAGTTTCCCCCTAGGACAGCACACATTGTCGTAGCCACCAATACTGGCAATTTTTCAAAGAGTTCTTGGATTATTTGCAGAGATTGAAGCAAGAAAGATGGCTAAAGTCTACGTGGAGCTATAGCTACAGTCACTTAATTAGACAGCACTTTCCTGCCTCAAGTCTGCCAAACCAGAAATTACCATTAATGTAGATTTTAATTTTGTGAAAAAATATTGATAAAATCTTTTGTCAGCCTTTTGTATTAGTATCCCCAGTCTTCATTTTTCAGCTTTATTTACTTCTAAATATTTTATTCAAAAAGTTATTTTATTATAAATACACACAAAAGAAAACTTGTTAGCTTACTTATTAATTCCAGCTTTTTAAAAATGGGCAGCTGGCTAAGAAAAAAATCAGGCTAGTGAACTACAGTATGAAGAAAAAAAATAGAAATGTAAATTCCACACTATTCGTTATTTCTAAAACTATAGATTTACCTGAAATAAGGATCTTACACTTAAAATCTATTCATGTCATTTTCTAGAAGTATTAATGGACAAAATCAAAAGTGTGTGACAGTCTAAATGTATTAGCATTCTGTGGATGGGTGTGGTAATAAAGGGACAGACAACAAGATTTGGAATGCCAAACAGTTTATTCCGTTTAATATCTTCAAACAAATGCAAAGAAAAATGTCCAAATTTCAACAGAAACAAATCGCTGTTCTCGTGCTTATTACAGGCTACTTCTGCATAGCTTTTCTGAAAGAATTAACTGTTCTGAGTTCTGTCTATATGGTCCACTCTCAGGTCAAACACCCCTTCCTCTCTGGGTGGCCAGGCTTCTTATAATGGCGAGTCACCGGAAGTGGTAGAGCTAAGTGCCATCATTGGGCAGTTTCTCTGAGCTTCAGGGAGAGAAGGAGAAGAGAACATCAGCGACAGCGCCCCTCACACTGTGGTGGGTGATCACGTACCTTGTTCAAGCCTATGAGGAGGTCTTCCAACACGCATACGTGACACATTCTAATTTTTGAATGGAATTTTTTTTTCTATTTAAAACGCCATACACGGTTGACTTCTGCTTTGCACTCTGCACTGCTTTTGTTGGTCTGTGATATTTTCAAATTTTTCATAGTTTTCAACTGAATTGGGCCATTCTGGTGATGAAGGTGCACCTACTGGAGGAACTACATGGACTTGGTTGTATAGATTGAAATGCTAAACTCACAAACAGAAATGCTGATCTGACATTACTGGAATTGCTTGCCTTTGTTAAGGTTTAACAGTTTATCTTTGTTTTATCATTCCTATTTGATTTTGTTAAAGTTTAACAGTTTATCTTTGCTTTAGCAATCTTGTGTGATTATTTTAGGGTATTGATTACTTTTTTAAAAAAATGCAAATGAGCAATCAATTGAAATGGTACATTCTCAGTATTCACATAATTATTTATGGGGTATTTTACGTTAGTAAGGAGGCATGGCTCAGCAGTCATATTGAGAGCAAATCAAAGTTCCGGCAACCAGCGGTCCCAGTCTTGATGGTGCTTAAAATGGAGCAGGTCTTCCCCACCTTTTGTATTGGGCAAGGCAAACAGTTCCATCCATTTAGAATAGTAATCTACTACTACCAGCAGTACAGTGTTCTTGTTTTTGGACCTGGGGAATGGTCCCATAAAATCACCCCCACCATTTCTGTTGGTTCACTCACCACTGTGGACTGACACAATCCAGCCGGTTTTCCAGGGGGAGTCTTCCGGGGGGCATATCCTACAGTTTTTAACATAGACCCAGACATCCTTATGGATGGTGGGCCTCCATGCTACCTCCAGGATTCTCAACAGGGTATTGGTCTTCCCCAGGTACCCCTCAAAAGGACTATCATGGAAGTACTGGAGAAACTCTGGGATGAGCTCTTGGGGAACCACTAACTGATATTTGTGATGCCCATATCTTGATGGTATCACACGGTACAGCACCCCTTGGAGTTCCTCATAGCGAATATACCCAGGTCTACCCACTGACTCTTTCCTGCACCCCTGACAAACAGAACAAGTTGTCTGAGCTTGAGTGATTACTTGCAAGTCCAGGGGCTGTTTGAATAAAAAGGGTTTGACCACAGCTACAAGTGTCTCTAGGGTGTCTTCTTGAATCCAGGACAATTTACCTGGCACTATATTGCCATGACCCTTCCAGTAGTGAACCTGGAATGTGAATTCTTGAAATCTAGGCACCCATCTAGTGAGCCTGGAAGAAGTGTTTGAGCACTTGAAAGCCCAGGTCAAAGCATAATGATCTGTATATATGCTGAAAACTGTTTCCTCCAAATAGTGTTGCCACTTTTCCACAGCCCAAACTACTACAACAACAACAACATTTATTTATATAACACATTTTCATAAGTGCTTTACATGATATAGAAAGAGAAAAAAAGGCAAAGTAAGAATTAAAATAAGAGAACACTAATTAACATAGAATAAAAGTAAGGTCTGATTGCTGGGGAGGACAGAAAAAACAAAAAAAATTCCAGATGGCTGGAGAAAAAATAAAATCTGCAAGGGTTCCAGGCCATGAGACCGCCCAGCCCCCTCTAGGCATTCTACCTAACATAAATGATCAGCCCTCATTGTATTCAGGGTTCTCATGGAAGGACCTGATGATGATGGTCACATGGACTTCTGGCCTTTAATCCATCAATGTAGGGACATCATGGTGCTTTGATTAGGTGGTGATGGCGCAGGTCACCACCACAGAAAACCCGGAAAAAGAACAGAAGAGAGAGTAGGGGTTACTGTAGTATGGATTTTGGAGCCACCATGAATAGTAATGATAATTAATTGAATATACAGAGCATCAGGAATAAACTCAAATGATGCTGTGGGAAAGCCATGTTAAAGTAATGTGTTTTCAGCAGTTTTTTAAAGTGCTCCACAGTATTAGCCTGGCAAATTCCTATTGGCAGGCTATTCCAGATTTTAGGTGCATAACAGCAGAAGGCCGCCTCACCACTTCTTTTAAGTTTAGCTCTTGGAATTCTAAGTAGACACTCATTTGAAGATCTAAGGTTATGATTTGGAATATAAGGTATCAGACATTCCAAAATATAAGATGGAGAGAGATTATTTAAGACTTTGTAAACCATAAGCAGTATTTTAAAGTCAATTATGAATGACACAGGTAACCAGTGTAGTGACATCAAAACTGGAGAAATGTGCTCGGATTTTCTTTCCTAGTTAGGATTTTAGCAGCTGCATTCTGCACTAGTTGCAATCGATTGATGTCTTTCTTGGGTAGTCCTGAGAGGAGTGCGTTACAGTAATCTAGTCTACTGAAAACAAAAGCGTGAACTAATTTCTCAGCATCTTTCAATGATATAAGAGGTATAACTTTTGCTATATTTCTTAAGTGAAAAAATGCTGTCCTAGTGATCTGATTAATATGTGATTTAAAATTCAGGTCAGAGTCAATAATTACCCCTATATTCTTTACCTCCATCTTGACTATTAATCCTAATGCATCAAGTTTATTTCATTATATCCATTATTGCCAATCATTAAAATTTCAGTTTTCTCTTTATTTAGCTTGAGAAAATTACTGCTCACTGTGGTGGGTTGGCACCCTGCCCAGGATTGGTTCCTGCCTTGTGCCCTGTGTTGGCTGGGATTGGCTCCAGCAGACCCCTGTGACCCTGTGTTCGGATTCAGCGGGTTGGAAAATGGATGGATGGGAAATTACTGCTCATCCATTCATAAACATAAGTAAGACATTTTTTTAGTGAAACAACAGAGTGCTATTGATAAATACAACTGCGTTTCATCAACATAGCTGTGGTAGCTCACGTTATGCCCCGAGATGATCTGACCTAAAGAAAGAGCAGTACAGGAGAAAGCTGGAGCAGAAGTTGCAGAACAACAGTATGAAGGAAGTGTGGGATGGGATGAAGATTATCACTGGCTGCAGCTCGAAGCGGGGTGCCGCCATCGAGACAGACGTGGAGAGAGCAAACCAAATGAACAACTTCTTTAATAGGTTTGATCACAGTAACCCACTCTCACCTCGGAGTACTGCATCCTCCAACCATCCTTCTGCTGATACCAGCATAGGTGAGACATCCCCACCCACAATTACAGCAGCCCAGGTGAGCAAAGAGCTGAAAAGACTTTGTGCCAGCAAAGCAGCGGGTCCAGAGGGTGTATCGCCACGATTGCTGAAGGCCTGTGCGTTGGAACTGGGGAGTCCTCTACAGCGCATCTTCAATCTGAGCCTGGAACAGGGGAGAGTCCCAAGGCTTTGGAAAACATCTTGTATCACCACTGTCCCAAAGGTATCACGTCCTAGTGAGCTGAATGACTTCTGGCCTGTTGCTCTGATGTCACATCTGATGAAGACCATGGAGCGGCTGCTGCTTCACCACCTGAGGCCACAGGTCCGCCACGCCCTCGACCCTCTGCAGTTCGCATACCATTAGAAGGTGGGAGCGGAGGATGCCATCATCTATATGCTTCATCGATCCCTCTCCCACCTGGACAGCGGCAGTGGTGCTGTAAGAATTATGTTTTTGGACTTCTCTAGCGCCTTCAACACCATCCAACCTCTGCTCCTTAGGGATAAGCTGACTGAGATGGGAGTAGATTCACACCTGGTGGCATGGATTGTGGACTATTTTACAGACAGACCTCAATATGTGCGTCTTGGGAACTGCAGGTCTGACATTGTGTGCAGCAATACAGGGGCGCCGCAGGGGACTGTACTTTCTCCGGTCCTGTTCAATCTATATACATCAGACTTCCAATATGACTCGGAGTCCTGCCACGTGCAAACGTTCGCTGATGACACTGCTATTGTGGGCTGCATCAGCAGTGGGCAGGAGGAGGAGTACAGAAAGTTAATCAAAGACTTTGTTAAATGGTGCGACCCAAACCACTTACACCTTAACACCAGCAAGACCAAGGAGCTGGTGGTGGATTTTAGGAGGCCTAGGCCCCTCATGGACCCTGTGATCATCAGAGGTGACTGTGTGCAGAGGGTGCAGACCTTTAAATATCTGGGAGTGCAGCTGGATGACAAATTGGACTGGACTGCCAATACTGATGCTCTATGTAAGAAAGGTCAGAGCAGACTATACTTTCTGAGAAGGTTGGCATCCTTCAACATCTGCAGTAAGATGCTGCAGATGTTCTACCAGACGGTTGTGGCGAGTGCCCTCTTCTACGCAGTGGTGTGCTGGGGTGGCAGCATAAAGATGAAAGACGCCTCACGCCTGGACAAACTTGTTAAGAAGGCAGGCTCTATTGTAGGATTAAAGTTGGACAGTTTAACATCTGTGGCAGAGCGACGGGCACTAAGCAAACTCCTGTCAATCATGAAGAATCCACTGCATCCACTTAACAGGATCATCTCCAGGCAGAGGAGTAGCTTCAGTGACAGACTTTTGTCACTGTCCTGTTCCACTGACAGACTGAGGAGATCGTTCCTCCCCCACACTATGCGACTCTTCAATTCCACCCGGGAGTAAATGCTAACATTAATTTTATTTTAATTTTTTTTCATTTTTATTACTATTTAATTTAATATTGTTTCTTTGTATCAGTATACTGCTGCTGGATTATGTGAATTTTCCCTTGGGATTAATAAAGTATCTATCTATCTATCTATCTATCTATCTATCTATCTATCTATCTATCTATCTATCTATCTATCTATCTATCTATCTATCTATCTATCTATCTATCTATCTATCTATGTAACAGAAGCATGTAGATCAAAAAGAGCAGCGGACCCAGGATAGAGCCTTGTGGAACACCATATAGAATATCATGTGTCTTTGACCTGTAATTACCACAACTAACAAAGAATTTTCGGTAACACTTTATAATAACTGCACACTATGAAGCATTAGTTAAGCATGACTAAATACTTTGTTCATCATTTAGAAAGCATCGCTTCCACATTAATTGGCATTAGCAACCACTTTTTCATAGTGTGCAGTTATTATAAAGTGTTACCGCATTTATAAAGTGGTTGCTAATGCCAATTAATGTGGAAGCGACGCTTTCTAAATGATGAACAAAGTATTTTGTCATGCTTAACTTTTGCTTCATAGTGTGCAGTTATTATAAAGTGTTACCGAATTTTCTACCTGTCAGGTAGGATTCAAACCAATTTAAGACACTGCCAGAGAGTCTCACCCACTGACTAAGATGATTTCTAAGGATATTGTGATCAATGGTATCAAATGCCTCAGTCAGATCTAAAAGGATGAGAACAGATAAACGGCCTCTGTCTTAGTCATTTACTACTTTAACGAGTGCAGTTTCTGTACTGTGATTTGTTCTGAAACCAGACTGAAACTTGTCAAGAATAGCATGTTTATTGAGGTGGTCATTTAGCTGCATAATGACTGCCTTCTCTAGACTTTTATTTAAGAAAGGCAGGTTAGAAATACAGTAGGTCTAAAATTTTCAAAAGCAGAGGAGTCAAGATTATTTTTCTTGAGTAGAGGTTTAACTACAGCAGTCTTAAGACAGTCTGGGAAGACCCCCGTATCTAATGACAAGTGTACTGTGTCAAGAATACTATCAGTTAGCATGCCCAATACTTCTTTGAAAAAACTTGTTGCTATTGGGTCAAGGATGCAGGTGGAGGGTCTCAGTTGAGAAATTGTTTTATATAAATCAGCCAAATCTATCCTGGTGAAAGAATTTAATTTGTTTATAATGGAGTACTGGGGCTTAAGAGGATTAGTGTTTAGGAGATATACTGTATTATTTCTGATATCATTAATTTTTTGATTGTAAATTACAGCAATAGCCTCACAAGTTTCACTGGAAGTATTCTCGAGGCATTCCATTGAGTTACCTGGGTTTAGCAGACGATCAATCGTAGAGAATAAGACTCTGGGATTACTAGCATTGTTATTTGTAATTCTACAGAAGTAGCAGGACCTCTCAAGATGGACTATGTTATTGTATTCTGTTATTTTAACCTTCAATATCTCATAGTAGATAGTTAGTTTAGTTTTTCTCAATTTACGCTCAGCTATCCGGAATGTTCTCTTTAAATCAGACACTGTTTGGGTCTTCCATGGTATAACAATGCTAGAAGATTTTTTAACTCTCTTTTCAGGTGCGGCTATGTCAGCAGCAGCTCTCACCTTAGTATTGAAATTTACCACCTTACAATTTACATTATCCTTGCTATTGTAGTTAGCACTGCAAACGGACTGGTTGCTTAGAATATTTGTAAATTTTGAAGCTGCTGATGAATCAAAGATGCGTTTTTTAACAATATGCTTCTCATGAATGTTTTCTATCATTATTTCTATATTAAATACTAAAAGATAATGGTCTGATAGACCTATATCAATGATCTGCTTCACATCAACTTTTAGTCGTTTAGTAATTACTAAGTCTGACATATGACCTCCTTTATGTGTAGGCTAACTAACGAGCTGTGTCAAATCAAAAGAGTCCTGGAGGTTCATAAATTCTTTTACTTTTGGGTCACACTGATTATTGATATGAAAGTTAAAGTCTCCAACTATTAGGAGCTTGTCATAGTTCGTAATTATAATTGACACCAAGTCTGAGAATTCCTCAAAGAAAGACGCATTGTATTTAGGAGGTCTATAAACGGGTAATACCAGAAACTGAGAAACTCCATGAATAACAATGGCAAGATACTCAAAGGACACTTTTTTACACTGGCTGAATAGTTAAGCTCAGGACCCCTTAATTTTCCTGAGGCATAAGTGATAACATGTTCCCCCCTGCTATCACACTAGGACTGCAACTAATGATTATTTTGGTAGTCGACTAATCGTTCAATTTATTATTCGATTAGTCACGATTATTTCATGCCTGACTATTTTGATGCCTGCAACCTGTGGTTGCACATCCTATTCTGGGCTCCAGTGCATGTCTTACCTCATCTGTCAACCTGTGAATGTCACCGTGAAGTCTCTGCATTAACACGATTAAAATTAATAATAATCAAATTAAAATAACCAGTGAAACATATGAATTTGAAAATAATCAGATGTTTTTATATTAGTGTGACCATCACAATAAAAAAGAAATACATTAAACAATACAAACCAAAGTGCACGTAGTCTTTAAACAAAAAAAAGTGCATTTAACTTAACCAAAAAATACATCGTTAAAACTGAAATGTTTTTCATATTTTAGTAATGAATGACAAAATGTAGACATAAACTATAGAATGTATAAAGCCTAAAATGCAAAGATCAAGTAAACACTTTCACAAAAGGTTCAAGGATGATACAATAGCTTCCGTGGTGCAGCGGTAGGAATTGCTGACTTATAATCAAAAGTCCCCCGGTTTAATCCTGACTGCCTCATATATTTACCGTTTTGAGTAGTGAGTTGCTCTTATTGTTAATATTATACAATAAACACATACATTTGATTTGCATCTGTAAAATCCACTGTATTAAATGTATAGTACTTGTAAAAGTTACCTTTTTTTCACTTTTATTCTATCAGTCACAATCACGATACATACTGCCGCCCACCCAGGGATCTGACACTGTTACTTTTTATCTGCAACTGAGAATAACTGTAGATGTGAGTGGTGTTTTGAGACAATCGAACTGGAAATTCTCTGATCCGGATGGATAAAAGCTGACACACAAACGCTGGCAAATCTGCCTTATTTGTATCTCATTGCCACTTGATTTTGTTTTATTCGGTTTTATTGAGTGTTTCTACTTACGCTGAATTAGTATGCGCCTTAAGGCCCGTGATGTCAAAGCCGCACTGACAAAAAAACAGAGACATAGCATATATGATATTGGAGTTATTCATTTTATGACCTTATAGTACATTTCGGTAAACATTGTGGCACGGATGCAACATTATTCATATTTATTCGCATACCTTCTTGTGGTTGTAATCAATAACTGCGTTTTTTTTTCCCCGATCTTACCCAGTCTGCACAGGACTCAAGGACATGCAAAGGAAAGAATGTTCCTCTGCAAGGTGTGCCATGAACGCTCTTCTTTTCTCAGTGGACCACGTACATGCCTTGCACAGTACATGTGCTTTGATCACTGCCAGGTCAACTTGTCAACCTTCTGGTGTCAGCGTGCAGCACTGGGGGAAAAAAAAAAGAAACAGACAAATATATGTGACATTTTGAAGAAATCATTGTATGACCTGAATAGTACCAATCAGAAAACATCATCGCACTAATGCAATATTATTTGAAAACGAACAGATCGGGTGTAAATTTGTTACTTGTAAAAGTTAGCTTCTTTACTTTTATTTTCTTAGTCTCGTTCACGCTGTCCCTCCTCATCTGATCTGACCCTAACTAACTAACTAACAGCACCAGCATACGTTCTCAAGAGACAGTGACATCACATCTATAGGATGCTTTCGTTTCAGATGCTCATGCATCGCGATGGTGCTGGCGTGAAAAGAAAGCTCCATTTTACATAGTCTGCATTCAACTTTTTTTTATTTTTCGGTGAAGTGCTCCCCTCACTTTAGAAAGTTTCTGTCTCAGTTTTTTCCATCTCCTTTCCCCTCCTCTATTCGACTCACCATTGAAACCACGTTTATTTTCCTTTACATTTTTCTTCTCCTCAGACATTACTCTTCATTGGTAGGACTGTGTGCAGTTTTGACAAACAATAACAAACGATACTGCCCCCAGACGTTCATGTCCACAGGTCTCTCTTCTTAGTGAAGTGATACAAAGGGGTTGCAATGTCTGCCATGTTCGGTATAAATGTATGATACCAGTTACAAAAACCAATGTGGTTATTTGTGACTGGAGCCTCTATTGAAGGTTCTGCTCATGACGTGTCAACAATAAAAAGTCCGTATTGACGATTTTTTGTAGTCGATGTTGTCAATTACGTCGACTAATCATTGCAGCCCTATATCACACTGAGTAAGAACTACCCCAAGTCCCACATTACTTGCATCAGTATTCACTTGAAACTGGAGTTGTGGTTCTGGCTGCAAATCGTTCTTCAGTTTCTTCACTGCCTCCTGGCATTCAGTTGACCATTGCCACAGGACTCCCTTCTTGGTGAGGTGATGCAAAGGGGCTGCAATGTCTGCCATGTTCGGTATAAATTTATGATACCAAACTACCATTCCCAAAAAACACTGCAGGCTTTTGACGTTAGTAGGGGTTGGATAGTCCCATATGCAGACTATATGATGTCGTCTATATAGACAAAACAGATCTTTCGGAGTAAACCCTTCAGTACTTATTGCATTAGTCTCTGAAATGTAGTACCAGCATTGACCAGCCCAAAGGGCATAACCCAAAACTGGTACAAACCATCAGGGGTTATCACAGCAGTGTTCTGCATGCTGTTTTCACCTGTCTGTACCTGCCAATAACCGGAGTGTAGATCCAAATTTAAAAAAAAAATTGCCCCATGGAGAAACTCAAGAATATCATGGATTAGAGGCATAGGGTAGGCATCCACTTGGGTTTTTGGCATTTGGGGCTCGATAGTCCACACAGAACCGATGTGGCCCATCTCCTTTGCAGACTATCACCACTGGTTAAGCCCATGGAAAAGATGATGGCTCAATTATGCCAGCCTGCAGCATCTTAGACAGCTCTTCCCAAATGTTTTTATCATTTGTACCAGTATTTTTAATGTATTCCACTTTATGTTCCTCAGAGTCTCTTACATTCTCAGATGTTGTAAACGTAAGGTTGATGCTTCAGATCTTCTATGCTCACCTTGTGACATCTCTCAGGTTCACAGCTCGTCCTAAAGGCAGTTGAGATGGGCCAAAGCCTGGGCCAATAATGACAGCAACATACTGTATCTTCAATTTAAAAATCCATTTAAAAAGTTATAGTAACTTATAGAAACAAGTCAGAAGCCAAATCTTAGCATTAATAATTTATAACATTAACTAGCAAAATAAGCCGCGCTTCTCAGCGGCGAAGTACTGCCTTAAAATATTTATTAAGAAGAAAATTAAACCTTTTTAAACTGAGGGAAAATATACCAATAATTATTTGTTAAGGATCTCCTTGTAAACCACATTGTCAGTTCGGCCCTCCGGTTGTAATATGACCAAGCTGTGCGCTGAGCTTACTCTTGAGCATGCAACGTACAGTTGGCCATGTGAACAGTAATCTTGTCTCAAATCTCACAGCTTGGATTGCTGCTGTCATAATCGGTTTGAGTTTCATGGTTTGTTTCAATTACGATGGTATTTGCAGGACTTGTGTTGAAGTGACATTCGGCATCTGTCAAGCGTTGTAAGCATACAACCGGTTTCATCAATAACTTCACATCCAGCTTTTGAGAGTTTAAACATTCATAAACATCAAAGTGTCCACTACTGAAATCGTCACCTGTCAATATAAGATGTTTAAGAGGCATTGGTGGTTGTTGAAAGGTGTAAAATATTTGGCCATTTCGGTACACTTGAAAGCAACAACCGAACAATTCAGCGGCAGCCATCAACTTACATGCAGATGCATAGGTGAAGGGCTTAAGCATTTCACTGTTATAGTGCTCCTGTGTAGTATAATTATCTCCTGTACCGTCATCAGTCCACACCTTGAACCTGTCCCAGTCATTCAATACATAAAACACAATGTTCCTCCGGATATCAAGAGTGAACCTGACATGTTAATGCGGGTACGGTTGGAATGATAAAGGAAATGGGTACCTGAACAATGTAAAGTAAGTCTAAAATACCTACACAATAACTATAATCGTAATAAATGAACAATAAAACAGCGGAGAAGCCGTGGATTAAATAAAAAGGCTGCAGTTATCAGCAGGGAGACGTGAATCCCGACGGAAGCAAGGAAGGCAAGGAACTGGAGGGAATGTATAGGCAGAGCCAACTGGGGAGGCGTTGGGATGGGGACCCGGACGGTGACTGAGCCGTATATATGTATGTAAGTAGGATTAGGTTGGGAACCCGCGTACCAAGTTTCTTGAAGATGGGCCCATAAGTAACAAAGACCGTTGAAAACTTCAATATGGCGGCCGACAGTGGCATCATACTACCGAAATAAGTACCAAATTTCAGCCTTCTACCGGTGACGGGAAGTTGGAGAATTAGTGACGTTGGAAATTTCAATATGTGACAGTAGGATTAGCACCCAAATAAGTACGTAAATTGGCGTTGGGAACCCGCCTACCAAGTTTCTTGAAGATGGGGCCATGAATAAGAAAGTTCAACAGACCGTTATGACCATTATCGTAAATTTGAAATGAAACCTGCTTAACTTTTGTAAGTAAGCTGTAAGGAATGAGCATGCCAATTTCAGCCTTCTACCTACACGGGAAGTTGGAGAATTAGTGATGAGTCAGTGAGTCAGTCGGTCAGTCAGTGAGTCGGTCAGTCAGTGAGGGCTTTGCCTTTTATTAGTATAGACTAGCAAAATACCCGCGCTTCGCAGCGGAGAAGTACTGTGTTAAAGAAGGAATGAAAAGAAAAGGAAACATTTTGAAAATAACATAACCTGATTGTCAATGTAATTGTTTTGTCACTGTTGTGAGTGATGAGTGTTGTCATATATATATATATATATATATATATATATATATATATATATATTTACACACACACACATAAACATATATATATATATATATATATACATATCTATACATATACACACATATACATACATATATATCTACATATATACACACACATATATACACACATATACATACATACACACACACATATATAAACATATATATACATATACATACATATCTACATATATACACACACAGCTATTTCGTATCAGTGCAATACGCTGTTTGTTAAAACGGTTGACTCCCGCTCTTACGTGCAATAACAAATCAAATCATTCAGTTGTCTTTGCTCATATGTCATTTTAGAGCTGGACGCCTGGCATCTTTTTGGCCACAAGTTCGTTTCTGTTTGGTGTGAGGTTCTGTGTTGTGGAGATTCTCAGGATGGATTGCAGGTGCTCATCAGTGAGGCGACTCCTGTGTGCTGTTTTGTTAGTCTTTATCACTGAGAAGAGCTTCTCACACAGATATGTGCTACCAAACATGCACAAGGTTCGAGCCGCATGTAGACCGACTTTTTTTGTTCTTCAAAGTCACCAAAGCGCCGTGCAAACTCAGTGCGCAATAACTCTAGTAAGCGGTAAGTTTTCGGCAAGGCAGCTGAAGCGCTGCATTATGGGATCTGTAGTTTATTGTGTTACCAGCGCTTCATATACCCGGCTTTAATAACAATAATACAGTATATAAAATGATCTCACGGGCCGGATATAATTACACCGGGCGGATGTGGCTCATGACCCTTGAGTTTGACACATATGGACTAAATAGAACTTGAAAAGATATATTTTTTCAAATGTGATCGCGCAATTCAGATAGAGTTGACGCGCACTACAGCCTGCATGCCTCAATGAGTCATCCTCCCTCGCTCTTACTTTTTTACCGTTCATCTAATGAATACACTGAGTATGGCTTTACCAAAACAATCATTGATGGCGAATAAAGTATCCATTATTCGAGTATGTAGAGCGGGATATATATATACATATATATATACCCGCGTATCGCAGCGGAGAAGTAGTGTGTTAAAAAGCTAGAAAAGAAAAGGGAACATTTTAAAAATAACGTAACATGACTGTCAATATACAGTATTTGTTTTGTGAGTGTTACTGAGTGTTGCTGTCATCAAGGATTTGATTCTCATTATTTCTTTCAATCAGGTTCGTATTTGTAGGATGTGTTGTGTTCAAGTTACATTCCGTGTTTGTCAATCGTTGTAAAGATAACAGGTTTCATTCATCGATTCGTTTCTTACTGCATCAATAAACAGCTCGTCTTCTTCTTTATCTGAGACCTGACACACTGCATGCACGGGTTTTTTTACACTGTCTTCCTTTAGCGGGACATTGACTTTTTCCACCGTGTGCTTTGTTTCCACAGTAGCTGCATTTATGAATATGTTTATCAGGCGCTTCATATTTTTGCTGCCTTTTCAATTGTGTAATTCGGTTTTGTTCAGCTCTTTGGAACTGTTGCTTTTATCTGTGCACTGCGCCAGTTCACGTGAGCCACTCGGTGTACTTGCATCGAAGGTTCCCAGCTGTGCTGGTGCCATCTCGTGCTATGTCCATGGCTGTATTTAATGTTACCTTAGTCCTGGCACTTAAAACGTTCTCTCGCAGTTTCGCTGAGTTTGTGTCAAACACCACCCTGACCATCTCATCTTCCTCTCCATAAGCACAGTCCTTCACCCGTGAATATTTAGTGGGAGTTTGCTATTGGATTGCCGCTGACGGACGGCCTTATATGGGCAGGCACTAAATTACAAACGCCAGCGGCAGCCTGTCTATGAACTTAATTTAAAGTGTAGGTTTACATCGTGCTTTGTTTCCGAAGTAGCAGAACTCATGAATATGGTTGTATATGTCACTCGCTCGCTTCTTATTGTTTCGCTGCCTTCTCAATTATATAATGCATGTTTTCTTCAGCGCTTTTTTGAGGTCTTCCTGGTTTTCTATGTACTGCGTGATTACGTGGGAGGCGTGATGATGTCACACTAAACTCCCCCACGGCGTTGAAGCTCATCTCCATTACAGTAAATGGAGAAAAACTGCTTCCAGTTATGACCATTACGCGTAGAATTTCGATATAAAACCTGCCCAACTTTTGTAAGGAAGCTGTAAGGAATGAACCTGCCAAATTTCAGCCTTCCACCCACGGGAAGTTGGGAAGTTGATGAGTCAGTGAGTAGTGAGTGAGTGAGTGAGTGAATGAGTCAGTGAGTGAGTGAGTCAGTGAGTGAGTGAGTGAGTGAGTGAGGGCTTTGCCTTTTATTAGTATAGATAACTGTCCAAAAAAAAAATGTGTGAGCTTCTGTAAAAAGGCCTTCTGTAAAAGGCTGCCACATGTAGCACCTGGAAGAGCAAACAGGTATGTTACTAAAATATATGCCTTAAATTGATTTGAAAGCATAATGTGCTGCCCTGCAGTGGGCTGGTGCCCTGGCCGGGGTTGTTCCTGCCTTGAGCCCTGTGCTGACTGGGATTGGCTCCAGCAGACCCTGTGTTAGGATATAGTGGGTTGGACGATGACTGACTGATGACATAATGTGCTGTTATTTTGCTGTATCTACACATGGAAGTAGTTTGTATTTAGAGACACATTATAGCATAAAAATATTTTACTCAAAGTTGAATGCTATATGAAAACTGTTTTGAGCATTATTTCTAAATTAGTTTTCTCCAGTCTGTTCTAGTTATAGAGTGAAGCAGGGATGTGAATGGCCATTTTTAGTAACTGTATTTATGGAAATGTTTAAATAAAAGCTGCCCCAAAAATATTTTTTTAACCAAGATGAGCTTTGCATGGCTAAGGTTAAATAATTGACAATTCAGTGCACTCCAGTATTATGTTTTTTAAGAAAAATTAACTTTTTCTGCAGTAGTAGACACAGTACACACATTAAAAAATGGACAATGTTTTCTTAATTGAAATATACATAGGAGTCCATTAAGACCCCCTACATTTTAAATGTTTATTTCAAATGATAAATCTAAATGGGCCCACCATTATGCCATTAAATGAGTTATCGTTGCATTTACATTTGAAATTAGACATTTTAAAGGATTATTATAGCTATTTGTTTACTGAAATTCTGAATTCTATGAATCTATGATCATGAAGGAAGGGACTGTCTAAGTGTACTCAAGCAGTAATCCAGGGATCTTTAAAAATGTAGAAGTGCTACCTTTGACTAAAGAACATACTCATCCGGTAAATAAGGTAGGACAAGAGCATTTTTTTACAGCAAACTATTAACAGTCTACTTAACAAAGTAAAATGATTTACATGGAAAAAATCAAGAGGCGGTTTAAGGATAATCCAAAACAAGTTTGGAAAGACCTGAAAACAGTCACAGGGCTGGATTCTCAAAAGGTGCGACCTTTCCAATTGACATAGACCACAAACCTATAGTGGATTAACTACAAGATTTGAAATTAATAATTTCAGTACCCTGTGGTGGGCTGGTGCCCAGGGTTTGTTTCCTGCCCTGTGCCCTGTGTTGGCTGGGATTGGCTCCAGCAGACCCCCGTGACCCTGTAGTCAGGATATAGTGGGAGGATAATGGATGGATGGATGGATGATTTCAGTACCAATAATGGACAAGCTTGGGAGGTACTTTGCAAAAATGGCAGAAATATTACCAGGATAGAGGTCAGTATAACTGAAGTGGAGGAATGTTTGGGGCAGGTAAAAAACAACAGGGTTATGGCGGATGGTATATCATGTCGATTCCTGAAGTTCTGTTTCAAGCAGCTCTCCTCAGTTTTTCATTTGCTTTTTAACTGGTCCCTGACCTGTGGTATATTGTACCTGAGCTGTAGAAACAAGTCAATCATTATCCCCACTTAAAGTTTCCAGTCCAGGCAGTCTGAATGACTACAGGCCAGTGGGGCTCACTTCTATTCCAGTGAAATGCATTGAGCACTGTGAAAAATATTTTAATGACAGACACAAAGTCATTTCAAGATAACTACCAATTTGCTTACTGTGCAAATAGAAGTGTTTAAGATGCTCGGCTGGCTATTCTACATCACATCTACATTTTTTCTGGATAAACCTTGCTCATTTGTCAGAGCATTATTTCTTGATTTTTTTTCTACATTCTTTACCTATCAGCTTCACATATTGGTTGAGTAACTGAACAGTATGAATGTTTACCCATTTATTACGTTGTGGATTAAGGACTTTGTTTTAAATAATTCAGGGGCAGTCAAAGTACATGGCATTTTTTCAAACGTCATTCTATCAAATACAGGGTCTCCACAAGGCTGTGTTTCTTCTACCTTAAGCTGATGCCACATTATGTAGGTTTTTGTTGTATGGTATGACAAATCGGGCTGAATGCAGTCACTGATGTCATCACTTCACTGCACTGTGTCAAATTACATGATTGAAAATTGCAGCATGTATCACATTAAATGAACAAGTGTGGATCTTCCAGCACAGTCGTGCTGACAGCCAATCGGAGGTGCCTGACGGAGTGACGCTTTATGAAGGGATAACAGCAGCAGCGAGTTCATCAACAATCTGTGCCCTTTATTTCTTTTTTTCATAGTTTGTAAAATACAAGGCATCAGACTGACAAGCTTCTCTGTTTTGTGGTTCAAAACACGCATGTTTGTTATTCCTCATCACTGCATTGTACTTTCGAATGAGCATTCATTATTTCATTTGGTTGTCATCTCTCCTTCATACATAGCCCATCTCTCCGACTAATGAGAAAATCAAACATGTTTGATTTTATCCTAACCAGTCGCAGACTAGTTAATCTCAGTTGTTGGGCATGTCACATTGAACAAAAGATTTCATGGACGTGCACCACTGAAGGCTATGATTGAAAATCACTGGAAAACTCATCTAATGTGATATAGCCTTTACTATTTACACTGTACTCAAGTAACCTGAGGCACAACAATGACCACTGTTCCATTATCAGGTATGCTGACACCTTCTTGGACGCACATGTGCGGAGGATAAAAGCCATTACTTAAATCAAGTGGACGGTTTAGTAAAATAGTACAGTAACAACTATCTTACTCTGAATGTCAAAAACACCAAAGAAATATTTGTTCATTCATCATTGTTCTTGGAGAGGAGGTAGAAATAGCGATATGAATACAAATACTTAAGAACTCTCCTATGTAATAATCCTAAATGGAATATAAATACAAAAAATGTATACTCTAAATGCAGTTAGCACGTGTTTCTCTGTAAACTCAGACTGTTTGAAGTGGACGTGGACCTCCTGTTCTTTTTAGTGCAGTGTGATTCAATCCATCTTCACTGTCATCTTTATCGCCTGGTTTAGTAGTCTGACAAACCAAAATTTCTTAAAGCTCCAGCAGATTACCAAACATGTAGCTAAAGTTATTGGGGCTGATGTACATGATTTGGTCAGAGGACAACATTAAAAACTCAAAATCATCTCAAGTGATAATAGACACCCATTACATGCTGAAGTTAACTTAATTACGTCAGGGAGGATCGTCTCTTTAAAGACCCACACAAATCGCTCAAGAAATTCCTTTCTTTCCTGTTCTATACATCTTTTTAATAAGGATATCAGACATAATAAAACATTTCCAGAAGTGTAGAGTTATTTTTTTATGTGTCATGAAACTATTTTAGGAAAACGTGCACTATGAAACCGCTAGAAGTAGGTAGCAAAGAATCTGTTTTCCAGTTCTGTAAATATTTCAGAATTTCTATGCAAGTTTTACCCTGTCTAGTCTTCATTTGTTTTGTTTTTTTCTGTCTGTTATTGAATGCAAAAGAAAAGGTTTCAGGTTCTCCTGGGTAAACACAACTAGATATACACCTTAGATCAGTGGTTCCCAAACTCGGTCCTTGGGAGTCCCTGGGGCTGCAGCTTTCTGTCTGAACCAACTTCTGTTTTTAATTGAAATTGTAGCCTAATTAAGTGAGCTGTTATTTCCCAGTTTTGGTGTTTCGGGGTCAATGAAGAAATTACAAAAGTAAGTGTGTTAATACATTTTAATGGAAATTAAGCCATTATATGTGGATTTATTTTTTTTTTTTTTACTTTTTATTTATGTTCCTCTTGATTTCCATACTGCTTTCCCATTATTGGCTAATAGTGGGTTTGACGCTGAAGCCTATCATTATTTAGCAAATAATTATTTCAGCAAAGTGAGCAGACTTCACAGAATAGGGAAGAATAATAGGAACACAACAAAGAGTTAAACATTTACAGCCATAGGAAAAAATAGAAATGTTTCTAAATGTCTTATAAAAGTCGTACTGCTGTACGTTACTGAATGCAGAATAAGACAAGAGATAAAAAGACCAGCTAACTAAATAATTAATTATTATCACTTATTATAAATCTGGTTGAAACAAAAACCTGTAACCATAGGGGGACCCTAGGACCGAATTTGGGAAACACTGCCTTAGATCTTGAAAGAGTTGTCTGCTGCCCACAATATAACTATTTTTTCTCTTTCTTGTTACAGTTAAACTGCCAGTTGTGAAGACACAAAATTCCAGTTACACTTTTGAGCTTCTTGGGCTGCTGGGAAGCCCTCAATTTGCAGATGTATCTTTCTGTGCAGAGAACACTGGTGTGGAGCTGGCGCATGCACATCGTGTGGTCTTGTGTTCCAGCAGTTGGATTTTAAATGCATTGCTCAATGTACAAGGTGTTCCTCACGTCAAGAGCTCTTCACTGAAGGCTGCTCAGAGACTGCTGTTAGTAAAGGAGAACACTTTAGAATCTCTTGACACCTCAGCCAACATCAAAAATAGACAAGTTCACAATCCTCCGATGCAGATTCATGTCTTGGACCCTCTTTTATCCAGATGCTTGCCTGAAACACTGCAATTTATTTACTCAGGTATGAATCACATGTGTCTTAAACATTTGTTATCTCGCAACAGGAGCAGACAATCTTGTTTACATGTAATTTCATCTTTACTGAAATGTTTTAATTTTAGAAGTTTTAATTTCATTTTATTCAGAAATGTGTGAACAAATGCAACATTGTGTTTATGCCTCCCTTGATTTTTCTGCATATGCTGAAGTCATGTACAGTTTAATTCAGCTCTGACAGCAAGTGGCACAAAGCAAGACTGCTTAGTAATTAGGATTTCAGTATGTTACAGGGTGAATAAATGCAAACAGATTTGCATTCACATACTGTACATACACATCAAGTTGTAATTAATTTCTTAATAGAGTTTGGATTCTGTTAGGAAACCTAAGCACACAGAAAATTCAAATGAATACATTGAATATTCATAAAGTTTACAAACAGGACACTGCAGACTAAATTTGCAATGATAAGTATGGTAAGAAAATAAATCTAAATACCAAATTGCAATATTTAAAAAAAAACAAAAAAAAAACTATTACGTATAGACAAAGCAAATGTACCTGATGCAAAGCTTGTATAGTATAAGTGGTCTCAGTTAAATATATTAATCACCACTTGTATAGGGGATGCCCACCCCAAACGTCACAGGGAAAGGGGACATCCAGATCGAAAAGACTTCCTTCATCATATCTCTACAGAGCCAGCCACAAAATATACATTTAATTTAAGTTGAAATAGATATTTTGAGGATTATTAGTCAAAACAAAACAATAAAAAAATTGGTGTATCGCGTCACTTGCTTTCAGGGGCCACAGGTCAGCACAATGACACTTGAAATCTGCATATGTTATCTAGTATACAGTTAAGAGTTCCATCATGTTAACTAAAAGAAGATATTTAAAACAGTACAGTACTCAAAAATGCACTAACAACCGAATGGCACAATAAGGCATTGCTAAACTAAATGAAAGAAAACATCTCTGTTTATATCATCAGTGGAAGAGGGAGCTAGTGAGATGTTGCCAGTGTCATCAATAGAACAGATTACATTAGCTAAATCTAACAACACTGCAAGCTTGTCAGACAAGACTACTCCTTGTCCTCTCTGCCCACCTCTTCCCACTGCAGACAACCACTAGGCCATTAATGAAGACGTGCCAAGGGAACTGCCAGCCCAAGCCTAGCCCCAACTCCAAGTAGAAATAAAAACACAATGGATATGAAAAGTCTAGACACCCTTATTATAGTAGCGTGTTTTTGTGATATAAAAAAATGAAACCAATATAAATCATGTCAATGGAATTTAGGTTTGGGCTCTGGCTGGGCCATTCTAGAACATTAATCTTCTTTTGGTGAAGACATTTCTTTGTTGATTTCAGACATTGTTGTGCTGAAAGGTGAAATTCCACTTAATTCCTTCTGCTTCCTAATAAATGCCTAAAGATTTTGTGTCAAAGTCAGTTTGTTTCATGATTGCACCTTGACTAAAAGCTTTGTTCAAGATGAAGAGTAGCCCTAAACAATGGTGCTTCACTGTGGGTATAGTGTTCTTTTGGAGATGTGTTGTGTTGTTTTTGTCCCAAACAAACCTTTTGAAATTATGGCCAAATGGTTCAACCTTTGTTTCATTAGACCATAAAACAATTTTCAAAACATCTCTAACTGGGCCGATATATTTTTCTTAATGTGAAAAGATTTCTTCCTTGCTATCCTATCCCATAGCCCAGACATGAAGGATATGGTAGGTGGTTCTCACATGTACTTGCCAGGAAGTCCTGCAGCTCCTTTAATGTTGTCATAGGCCTCTTGGCAGCATCCATGACCAGTTTTCTCCTTGTATTCTCATCAATTTTGAGAGGACCTCCTGTTCTTGATAATGGCACAGTTGTGCCATATTTATTTATATAGCATATTTTAATACAAAAAGTAGCTCAAAGTGCTTTACATAATGAAGAACAGAAAAATAAGACAGTAAGAAAATAAAATAAGTCAACATTAATTAACATAGAATAAGAGTAAGGTCCAATGGCCAGGGGGACAGAAACAACAAAAAACTCCAGACGGCTGGAGAAAAAAAATAAAATCTGTAGGGATTCCAGACCATTTGACTGAGTCCCCTGAAACTGAAATGAAACAGTCCTCCTTGGATTTAGGGTTCTCACGGTAGGACTTGATGATAATGGTCACGTGGACTTCTGGCTTTTGATCCATCCATTGTTGGAGCATCATGAAGCTTTGAGTAGGTGGAGGTGGTGCAGCCACCACCACAAAGAAACGGAAAAGAAACAGAAGAGAGTAGGGGTCAGTACGGATTTTAGAGCCACCATGAATAGTTATTATAATGAATTGAACATACAGAGTATCAGTATTAAGTTAAAGTGAAGTTATAAAAAGGCCATGTTAAAGTAATGTGTTTTCAGCAGTGTTTTAAAGTGCTCTACTGTATCAGCCTGGCGAATTCCTATTGGCAGGCTATTCCAGATTTTAGGTGCATAGCAGCAGAAGGCCGCCTCACCACTTCTTTTAAGTTTTGTTCTTGGAATTCTAAGGAGACACTCATTTGAGGATCTGAGGTTACGATTTGGAATATAAGGTGTCAGACATTCCGATATATAAGATGGGGCGAGATTATTTAAGGCTTTATAAACCATAAGCAGAATTTTAAAGTCAATCCTGAATGACACAGGTAACCAGTGTAGTGACATCAAAACTGGAGAAATGTGTTCGGATTTTCTTTTCCTAGTTAGGATTCTAGCAGCTGCATTCTGCACTAGTTGCAAACGATTTATGTCTTTTTTGGGTAGTCCTGAGAGGAGTGCGTTACAGTAATCTAGTCGACTGAAAACAAGCGTGAACTAATTTCTCAGCATCTTTCAGTGATATAAGAGGTCTAACTTTACTTATGTTTCTTAAGTGAAAAAATGCTGTCCTAGTGATCTGATTAATATGTGATTTAAAATTCAGATTACAGTCAACAATTACCCCTAAGCTTTTTACCTCCGTCTTGACTTTTAATCCTAATGTATCCAGTTTATTTCTAATAGCCTCATTGTATCCATTATTGCCAATCACTAAGATTTCAGTTTTCTCTTTATTTAACTTGAGAAAGTTACTATTCATCCATTCTGAGATACTAGTCAGACATTGTGTTAGTGAATCAATAGAATCGGGTCATCAGGTGCTATTGATAAGTACAGCTGTGTGTCATCAGCATAGCTGTGGTAGCTCACGTTGTGCCCTGAGATAATCTGACCTAACGGAAGCATGTAGATTGAGAATAACAGCGGACCCAGGATAGAGCCTTGTGGAACACCATATGGATATCATGTGTCTTGAGTTGTAATTACCACAACTAACAAAAATTTTCTCCCTGTCAGGTAGGATTCAAACCAATTTAAGACACTGCCAGAGAGGCCCACCCATTGACTAAGGCGATTTCTAAGAATGTTGTGATCAATGGTGTCAAATGCAGCACTCAGATCTAAGAGGATGAGAACAGATAAATGGCCTCTGTCTGCATTTACCGCAAATCATTTACTACTTTAACGAGTGCAGTTTCTGTGCTGTGATTTGTTCTAAAACCCGACTGAAATTTATCAAGAATAGCATGTTTATTTAGGTGGTCATTTAACTGCATAATGACTGCCTTCTCTAGAACTTTACTTAAGAAAGGCAGGTTAGAGATGGGTCTAAAATTTTCAAGAGCCGAGGGTCAAGATTATGTTTCTTAAGTAGGGGTTTAACTACAGCAGTCTTAAGACAGTCTGGGAAGACCCCCGTATCTAATGACGAATTTACTATGTCAAGAACATTATCAATTAGCGCCTGATACTTCTTTGAAAAACCTTGTTGGTATTGGGTCAAGGACCAGGTGGAGGGTTTTAATTGAGATATTTTTGTAAATCAGGTAAATCTATCCTAGTGAAAGAGTTTAATTTGTTTATAACAGGATGCTGGGGTTTAGGAGGATCCTTAGTGTTGGGGAGATATACTATGTTATTTCTAATATCATTAATTTTTGATTGAAAAATACAGCGACAGCCTCACAGGTTTTACTGGAAGTACTTAGGAGGCATTCCTTTGAGTTACCTGGGTTTAGTAGGCGATCAATCATAGAAAATAAGACTCTGGGATTACTAGCATTGTTATTTATAATCTTAGAGAAATAGCAGCGCCTCTCAAGACGGACAGTGTTATTGTATTCTGTTATTTTAACTTTTAATATTTCAGTGGATAGTAGTTTAGTCTTCCTCCATTTACGCTCAGCTCTAGGCATGTTCTCTTTAAATCAGACACTCTTTGGGTCTTCCATGGTATAACAATGCTAGAAGATTTTTCACTGTCTTTTCAGGTGCAACTATGTCAACAGCAGCTCTCACTTTAGTATTAAATCTTTCCACCTTACTATTTACATTATCCTCGCTATTATAGTTGGCACTATAAACGGACTGATTGCTTAGAATGTTTGTAAGTTTTAAAGCTGCTGCTGAGTCAAAGAAGCGTTTTTTAACAATATGCTTCTCATGAGTGTTTTTTATCATTATTTCTATATTAAAAGTAGAAGAAAATGGTCTGATAGACCAATATCAATGATCTGTTTTATATCAACTTTCAGTCCTTTAGTAATCACTAAGTCTAACGTATGACCTGCTTTATGTGTAGGCTGATTTATGAGTTGTCTCAAATCAAAAGAATCCAGGAGGTTCATAAATTCTTTTACTTTTAGATCACACTGATTATCTATATAAAATTAAAGTCGCCAACTATTAGGAGTGTGTCATAGTTAGTAATTAAAATTGACATTAAGTCAGAGAATTCCTCAAAAAGACGCATTGAATATTTGGAGGTCTATACACGGATAATACTAGAACTTGAGAATCTCCATGGATAACAACAGCGAGATACTCAAAACTTGAACTTACCAAAACTGACATCTTTACATTTTAATCGCTCGAGTAAATGTTTGCCAATCCGCCCCTTTTTCCCTGGCGGTCTGCACGAGTAAAACTGTAATCCGGAGGCGCAGATTCGATTAAAACAGCCGCGCCGTCTGAGCTAAGCCACGTTTCACTTAGTGCAATAAAATCTATTTTTTTATCACTAATAAGATCGTTGATAAAAAACGTTTTGTTAGTTAAAGCTCTAACATTTAATAGTGCCATATTTAATGTTTCGAGGTGCAGAGATGAGTACTATATGCGTTATTGATATTTGGAATAGGAACTAAATTATTTTTATTAGCGCCGCTCTGTGTATATTTTTTGTTTAATCTGTGATCTGTTTTTATAGTTTTAATACATTGTTCCTCTAAAATAGTGATTTTAATTAGATTATTGGAGTTTATGCCGTATTTCCTAGATTTTCTACGTGCATTGAGATTGCTTATTACAGTATTAATGTTGTGCACTTTAACGGAAGATTCTATTAAACACTTATCATGTCCTGGCACAACAGTATCATTTCGGAAGGGGTTAAGAGCAGAGATAGATAGTCAAGAAAAACGAATTACTTTAGATATGTTTTCGGAGAGGACCCGGGTGCTGAAACTGTTCGGATACAGGATTTCATATCTAATGCTTTGGATATTTTTTCATGTCCTTTTCCCAATTGATACCTCTCAACTATGAGATCTCATTCATGTTTTGAAAGTTCTTTGTGGACCATGGCTTATTCAGTAGGATAAAAAACCAAGATGATGTCAGGATAATCTACAGAAACAGCTGATTTGGAGGCAATCAGAGTCACTTTAATTGAGGACAGTTGTATACTAACTACTATTTGACATGAGAATGAATTTGATTGGTCGATTCTGAACACAGTCACATCCTTAATTATCTAGTTGGGTGTGCATACTTGTGCAACTACATTTTTGTTGCTCAGTTTTTATGTTTCATTGCTTCCCCTAAATGACTTTTGATTTATTTTCACCTTTTTACAGGTTGCAATTTCACAATAAAGTTGGGAAAAGCTCTGACATGAATTATCTTGGTTCAATTTCTCCCTATTATATAAAAAAACTGGGAACGAGACAAGACCTGTTCAGAGAGACGAGACGTGATCTTCTCAGAAAGACACTCATGTTCCGTGAGACTAGACTTTGTGCCAAGAGATTTAACCACACCCGGGGCTGGAAAAAGACAAAGAGTAGATAACAAAGTAGAACGTTGTAAAGAATTCAAAAACGTTGGCGCGATACACATGCGGAGCAGGTTAGAAATAATGGAAGTATGAAAATTCAAAAGACTCAAAAAAATTATAGTAAAGATCGCATTAGCGCAAACAAATGTGAAGCGAGCAGGGGGCAAAGCCCCCTAGTTTTTTAAATCATGGAAACATGCCATATTAACAGGAGTGTTTAGACTTTTTATATCCACTGTATAAAGTATTTAAACAGAAATACATAAATTAAAGCATCTCAAAGTGTTTAATCATTATGTTAATGTCACTGCAGTCTCTCAGCTTATTGCGAAAAACTAGCCATGCATAGCACAGTTTTAATTTAACTTGGTTTCTAAAAAACAGTTTAGTTGAATAATTTTCAGGAAAGCAGACAGGATTTAATGCTATCTTCAAACATCTCCCTGAACTCCTACTTCTTTTAGTTTGATGCCCAGCTTCTCATGTGGCATCTTATTAAATGCTTTCCATGTTAGTAAAACACAACCTCCCTCTTCTGAGCCCATACTGACATTTTTATAAACTGCCTGTTCTTACCATATGTTGCGCAATATTACCCTTAATAGTTCCTTCCATTAATTAAAGCCTACTGGTCTATAGTTGCTTAGATCTGCCCTGTCGCCCTTTTTTTATAACAGGATAATATTTGCCATTTTCCAGCCCTTCAGAATTTCCCCAGTGTCCAGTGACTTCTTAAAAATACGTGTCAAGGATTTACATACGTATGTACTCGTTAACCTTCTTAAGAGGGTAAATATTATCTGGTCAATGAGTATTTTATTATATAGTAGATTATTATCCTTTTTGTTTTTTCTAACTGCTATTTCTTTTAAAGAATCACACAGTTTTTTTGGTAGTAACTGTGCTGTCATTAAATCACTAAAGCCTGAAGCTTAATTAAAGTTTGAGTTCAGTAAACTAAATAGGGCTTTGTTCGCACTATAGCTCAATTCTTATTTTTTCACTCCTATGTAGTGCAGATCTAATATTTTAATAGTAGTGTGGTAAGCAAAAAAATGACATGCAATCTTTTCATAAAAGATTTACACTACTTCTTCAACAACTGTTTTGCATCCAAACCCTCCACATTGTGTTCTCATGAGTCCTGTCTTCCGATCTATCCATGCATTTCAAAACACAGATCTGGCGGCAGTGATAACTGCACTCAGAAGAGTGTTTGTAATGTTCTGTTTACTGTTTCTCTTCCTTGTTATCCTGAGCTGATGAATTCTCAGACATCTGGCAGTGAACCGATGTGAAGCAGTGCAGCAACAAGCATTTGTCTGTTAGGTGACATCTGTCTGGCAAAATTATCTTCATTTATTTTACTCATGCGGGCACATTCAAAATATATAAAGTATCTGTTGTGAACGATAGGGGGCGCTCTCGCTCCCTTGAACCCCTGCCACGACTCCAGAGACCAGGTAAAAGTCCTCAAGTTGACTTTATTTTGTCGCCACAGTGTACAAAGCACACTCTCCTCCACAATACTCATTAAATAACCAATAATACACAATAAATCAATCCTCCAGCTCCCAGACGTGTTGCCACCCTTCCACCCAGCTCAGCTTGCCGTCTGGGAGCTCCCACAGTCCTTTTATAATCCCTGACCCGGAAGTGTTCTCAATCCCCAGTCCATGTGATCCTCAACCCCTTCCGGGTCAGGTAAAAGTTCTTTTCTTCAACCCGGAAGTCCGTCGCTCTTCCTTTAACGAACCTCCGGGTCACAGGGCACGAAAAAGCCCTCGGTCCTCCCTGCAGCTCCCTCCTGTGGCCCCCACGGCAACCAGCAGGGCTTTGCATAAAAACTCCATTGTCCATGATGCCCTGCTGGTCTTCTGGGGACCTCCATGCTGCAAGGAGGGCTCCACCTGGCGGCTTTGGGGTATTGGCCGGGATAAATGGGTGGCCATCCTTCACACTGTACACACTCATATCAGATTTGGATCATTTGCTAACTTCATTTAAGCAGTCAAAAATCAGAATAGAGCCACTTTTAGCTACAATGTGAGCTTAGCTTTAAATGACTTACAGTTGTTCAGACAAGAGCTTTTTCGTCGACAAAAACATCCAAAAACTTTAAATGCAACACTAAAAACACTAAATATGTAAACATTAAGTTGGAGTTCTGCTGTAAATTATTTTTTCAGGCTAAGGGACCATAATCTGCTGTTGTGGAGAAGGCCCATGTATTTTGTGCTATGCCAGTGATTATCACTACATTTAAGAGTGTGTGTATATGAGGCAATCAGCAAGCTATAGTCACCCAGAGAATATAATCTCAAATACACTATCTCCATTATTGAATGGGGTGTTCAACTCCCAGGCTCTAGGCAGCCCAGTGTTCCTCCTACATACAAAGAATGTGCTTATTAGGTTACCTGCCAGCTTTAAATTGACCACATATGAGTGACTGTGGATGTATGTGAGGTTTCTCTGTCAGGAATTGGCACCCAGCTTGTGACTGGGGTAATTTCCACCCTTTGTGCCTTTATTGCAGCATTCCTTCAACTTTTTATTTCTAATTGTACTCTTCATATCGCCTCCAAGACTCAGTCCATGACAATCATCAGATCTTGGTCCCCACTTGGAGAATTGCTGCTGAGAGTTAAAGCTGGCCAGTCAAAGCAGAGCAGTGTTGACTACTTAAACTGCCTATGGGGATCCATGGCAAAAAGAACATGACTCTTTACCACTAAATACAACAGTGAGTCATGGCCCTGTGTGACCTAAAAGCCAGCAGCCTGTTAGCCAAAGTTTAAGAAACTATGTTTTACTGGAGAACTTAAAGAAACTATGTTCTACTAGGTTTCAGAATGGACAGATGATATTGATAATGGGATAGGGCACAAAATCGATCAAGGAAACCAGCTGGATCAAATGTTTAGTCAATGCTTAAGTGAGAGTCTAGCTTCTTCTTCAGTTTCCTGTCCAGTACTGTCTTAATGCAAGGCAATCAAAATGCATCCCTATTTGTCTAATTACATTTTTCAGTTTTGCAGAGAATATTTTAATTGTATTTAAAATCACTAGGAGGCTTTTCCCTTTGCTCTCTTCGCTTGCCAATCCCCTGTCCTGCACTACGCGCTAGCCACTTCGGGTCTCTGCCGCTTGCATATGTGGATTTCACTTTCACAAAACAACAAATCTTTTAATTCTCGCAGATATGCCTCTTCATTGGGAAGAAACACTACTTTTCCCTGATGGCAACATGAATTAGACGATCCACAAGTCTCCGACCGAGTAATATTTCACAGAGTAATAATTTCTGCTTGTTTGCACTAATGCGATCTTTACTGTCATTTTTTGGAGACTTTCGAATTTCAGTACTTTCATTATCTCTAACCTGCTCCGCATGAGTTTGTGCCAACGTTTTTGAACCTCTTTACAATGTTCTACTTTGTCATCTACTCTTTGACATTTATTTCCGCCCCTGGGCTTGGTTAAATCTCTTGGCACATAGTCTCGTCTCACGGGATGTGAAAATGTCCCTCTGAGAAAGTCACATCTCGTCCCAGGCTAAAAAGTCTCGTCTCGTCCCAGGATTTTTGTTTTCTATAATAGAGAGATATTGCCAGCTTTGTAAGCTGTAGACACAGAAGGGTTACATTAATTCTTTTTTTCTGAGCATCAGTTCTTCATTTCTAGTAAGTACCAATTCTTGACCTTGCAACGTTTAGTTTGCCAAATGTGCTCAGTAAAATAAAAAAACAAAGAAAGAAATCACACAATTCCATCTGCATCGAATAGGATCAGTAGTTTTCAATTTTATAGAGAGAGGGCACAATACAAGACTACTGTGCAGCTGCCTCGGCCATATGAGCAAAATCATCAATGTCTCCATCTGTGTTCACCAAATTCTACAGTCAAATTTATCCTCACTACTTTCATAACATCCTGGCACGGGGTCTGTTCACCTCTGGACTGCCAAACACTACAGAAGGTTGTGAGTTCAGTCTAAATATAACTGACACACAGCTGCCATCTGTTCAGAACAGAAATAACACCTTTTTCAACAGAAAGGCTAGCAGTATTATCGAAGAGCTCTGTGATCCTGCACAGCTAATTTTCTTTTTCCTTTATTCCAGAAAGCTGTAAACAACCATTACCATTGAACCGTTAGATTCAGGGACAGTTCTTATCCACAAGACAGTGCCCTACATAGCAACCACTCATAACTGACAACTGCATGTGTCTTTGCTGTGTATGTTGTCTTTACTGTCTGTGTTTGTTTTCATGGTTGTTTGTATTATAATGCTGTATTTCTGTGGGAGACATGCAAGTAAGAATTCCATTGTACATGTACTGTACAATACTGTATATAAATATGAACTTAAATGTTTAATTCACAGGAAAAAAGCTACACAGCGACAATGACCAGGTCAAGACTTAAACACAGCCATCTGGATCAATGAGGCAGCCTCAACAATCACTCCATCATCATATTCAGTTAGATGATAACTATAAATTGTGGATGAGTGCAGATGTATGCACGAGTGCTCCTAGTGATAGGCCAGCATCCTGTCCAGAGGTGGTACCTGCATTATGCCTGATGCTGCTGGGAAAAGTGGTGGCCCACCATGACCTAATAATTACATTATTTAGGTTTGGATAAGTGATGCAGTGATGTAGCAATGTAAAAATAATACTTATTTTGCTAGTTAACTAATTCTTAACAGTGTGTTACCATGGCACTAATGTGTCTGAATGTATTATAAACCCAAAGGATATAATGACACCAATTCAGGTAAACAATACTAACAGTAGTAATACTCACATTTGTGGAAAATAGTTGTTTTTGTGGAATAGCATAGACACTGCCAGGTCAGGTTATTTATAGACGCTGAAAGATTGTGTTGCATTGACATGTATTTTTTTATATTAATTATAGTCCTTTCTCCTTCAGAGAGTATTCTTTTGATGAAAGTGTGGTAGCTAGGGCTTGTTTGTTTTGCTTCCATGTACGGTAATAATGTCTGTTGTATTGTGTGACAGGTAACACCAAGTGGCACATGTTTCAGAATGCTGTCAGGGAAAAACTAGTAGATGCAAAGGATGTGAAAGACCTTTTGGAGAAAGTTTGCCTTCTCCTTGGCATTGAGCAGGTACAGTATTTGGTTTTCCGAATGAGTTGCATTTTAATATTAGAGCATTTATTATAATATTTTGCTGGAACTTCATTTTAATATTGAAACATATATTATACTATTTTATTGGAACGGCAATTTAATATTAAAGCATTTATTATACTGCTTGCTGCAAATAAATGTCCTTTAAAAGACTGAACTATCACATATTATGGGTATGAAAACAAAAATCATATGAAGTCAAGTCATATTTATTTACGAGGTGTGGCAGAAAAGTAATGAGACTGATTTTTTTATTTACCAAAGTTTTTATTTTTTTCAAACATCAATGTTATCCCCTTCAAAGACGTTGTTCCCACTGTTCAGTAGTAGCGCTGGAAGTCTTCAACCGGTATGGTCTTCAGCATGTCCGTTACACTCTTTTGGATGTTTTCTAAAGTCCTGAAATGACATCCTTTGAGGACATTTTTCAGTTTAGGAAAAGGAAAAAGTCACACGGACTGAGGTCAGGTGAATAAGGGGCTGGGAAACCACAGGAATGCCTTTGAGGTCAAAATTCTGTTATGGAGAGGGCAGTGTGACATGGGGCGTTGTCATGATGGAGCATCCATTTGTCTGTAATGTCTGGTCTCACGCGAATGACCCTTTTTCTGAGCCTTTCAAGGACGTCTTTATAAAAAACTTGGTTGACAGTTTGTCCTGGAGGAACAAATTCTTTGTGGACAATTCCCCTTTTGTCAAAAAAAACAAATCAGCATTGATTTGATCTTCGATTTGCTCATTCGAGCTTTCTTTGGTCGAGGAGATTTTGCAGTGTGCCACTCCTGACTTTGCCTCTTTGTCTCAGGATCGTATTCAAAAATCCATCATTCATCACCTGTGATCATACGACTAAAGAAATCTTGCTCATTAGCGATTCTGTCAAGAAGATCAAGACAGTTGTTTTTTCGAATGTCCTTCTGCTCAATTGTGAGGTTTTTCGGCACCATTTTGGCACAGACCTTTCGCATGTGCAAATGTTCTGTCAAAATTTGATGAACGGTAAATCTGTTCAAATTTAATTGTTCACTCAACATTCTTAATGTTAAACGACAGTCTGATCTCACAAGAGTGTTCACACGTTCAATGTTTTCATTGGTTTTCGAAGTTGAAGGCCTCCCTGAACGATGTTCATCTTCAACGTGTTTTCTGCCTTCCAAAAATGATTTGTGCCAGCGAAAAACTTGAGCTCGGGATAAAGAATGTTCCCCATAGGCCTGTTTTAACTTTTCAAACGTCACACTTGCCAATTCTCCAAGCTTAACACAAAATTTAATGGCACAACGTTGCTCCAAATTCCGCTGTTCCATTTTGCGTGACGCACAACCAAAAACACAACTTCGCTAATAGCAGTCACAGAAATCACGTAGTTAATGGAAGGAGTTGAAACTCGCACTGAGCTATGGGAGGGTACTGATACACGTGCTCTATCAAGGACAACAGCGCAGCGTTGCCAGATCGCTTGCAGTGTTGCCAGTCTCATTACTTTTCTGCCACACCTCGTATATAGCATATTTAAAAGACAACCAATATTGCTGCACAATAAAATCAATTAAGATAAACATTTAAACAAAATAAAAGAGAAGAGTAAAAGGACACATTAAAAAAAAATGAAATGGCTATCAAATTAAGAAAGCATTAAGTCTGAGTAGGCAGCCGGGTCTTTGTGTTTAGCTGCAACAGTTTCAACTTTGCAAATTGTGTTTGCCATGAAGAAATTTAACAGTTGATAATCGGTCTGATTTTTACTACCCAGGGCAGACAGAGGGACGTCTTGTCTTGGTATACTGAAACATGATTAGCGTAGATTTGTAACAATTAACCAATCGATTCATATTTTATAGAGCACCATTAATAGTATGCACCACCCATAAATGCTATACTTGACTAACAAGATAACAATACAGCATTAAATGAGCAACTCAATAATACAAAAGAAGCACAGAAAAAGCAGAAAAAATAAGCCAGTCCCAGACAACAGGGAACCTTGGAAGTTTGTGCTGAACAGTCTAATAAAAAGCAAATTAAATTGATAATGTGGCCACTGTGTTTTGCTTAAATCAAGAAATCTGCAAAGGATGACCATTAAAATTTCAGTAAATCAAAAATCAAAGCAAAAGTAAGTATTTCAGTGTGCAGTGACCAGTATTATACAGTATATTTTATAATCTTTGAGTGGTGGCTCTGAGGCTAGGTACTGTATTTGCGCTGGCAATCAGAAAGTTGCTAGTTCGAATCCCGTAAACGCCAAAAAAGACTCTACTCCATTGGGCCCTTGAGCAAGGCCCTTAACCTGCAATTCCTTTGTCCTGGGCAGGTCTTCCAGCTTACAGGGAAAACTTGGGGGATGATTGCAGGATTGGCATGCCAGCCACCGTAAAAAGAAAAAAAAAAACTCACACTATTCCAGTGTGTTGCTGAGGTGTCACACTCTGCATTCAGGTCCCAATCCAGGAGGTTCATTGTGCGATTGGTGCACATGCTCCCAACCTCCTTCTTGGCATAGTGTGGTTTTGGTATTGCACCTTTACTTTTGTTTAATCATCAAAACATCAAAACAAATAATTAATCTAAAATTAGTCGAAGTTATCAATATTTATCCGTGAATGTTTGTTGAAAACCAAGAGTTGCACTAGCAGGCATTTAGGGCTACAGTTGACCCAGGATTCTGCTATGGTGGATCTGTAGTCACTGATAGGCTTACTGTCAAACCAATATTAAAGAAGACAACTAAGGGATTACATGAAATGGTGGTGTATCAGGTCCTTTGTGTTGTCGCTAAAGCAGTGCAGACAATGAGGTTGATGTGGATATTTTTCGGAAACATCACCTAGGCTTCGGTAATTGAAATAGTTAAAATGCATTCATCAACACTGTATGGAAGAAACTTTCTTTTTTTTTTTTTAAAGAAAACCTGCGAATAAAAATATAAATAATGATGCTTTCAGAATCGGTTCAGGTACCGTCCTGTCATCATCTGCATAAAGTCGACATAAAGATGGATGGAGTACACACACAAACCTTATTTGTTGATACTCATGTAAAGTAATTAAGTACACCTAATATAACATTTATATAATTTACTTAAAATTGCATTGACATTTAGAGCAAAGGGTATGTATAATCTTTTTTATTTTTTTAATTCTAGCAACAAAAAACTGAACAAACAGCAATGATGAGAACAACTAATGCCACTTCCTGGCTGGGATACTTCTTCAATTCTCCTGTGTTCCATGACGTTGTTTTTAAGGTCCAAGGTAAATGCAATAATGCAATACCTACTGCATACCAGATGTTTGAATATTTTGACTAGAGAGGCTCTTTATTATTTTCATAGAATTGATGGTTAAAATGGATAGTTATACAGTTTTAAACATGCATTTGTTGAAGTAAACCTCTAGCTACAAGAGGGTCTTTTTTCCCTTTTATTTTCGTGTTTTTGGTTCTCAATGTGATCTTAATTAAAAACCATAATTTTGCTGTTGAATGATTACCAAGTAACTAGGTAACCTTACAAACTCAAGAATTACATTTGTATTTGGTAAATTAGGAAGAGATACAATAATAGATTGCTACTCATCTATTTTTTTAATTTTAGGTTTTTGTTTATTCTAAAATTTTTCTTTAACTTATATGATCGGGGTGAATTAAAACATAATTTTGAAATTACTAGCTGTGTGTGGTCTTTGGGACAAAAAGCAACCTGAAGATTCCCTTACAGAGGGAACTTCAACTTACAGAGACATCAGCCAAGTGGGCCAGGACAGGTCTATTTTGTATGAGATAGATGTGCAGTCGAGTGCAGCTGTGGCACAAATTGATCGGGGCAGCCAGCTTCTGTATCTTCCATAGAATTCACACCAACTCCCATGGAGCATGAGCAGTGCAGTCTGCTCCATACACACACACACACACACACACATACTGGTTTTTCGTTTATACAGTATATGTCTAATAGTATTGTATCATTGGTTCGTTATTGCAAGTCATTGTCATCCACAACATTTGATTGTCATACTATACAGCCTATAGCGTTTGGTTTCACAAAAAGGATAACTAAAAAAAAGGAAATAATGCAGTACAGGACCGATAAGCATAGGACAGATAACGGCTTTAGGAACGATGGGACTTCTAATATAAAATGTGAACTAAGGAGGCATGGTTAAGCACTGTGGCACCACAACTTATGAATATACGACACTCCTAATTTGATTCACAAATAATATGGAAACTTTCTTTTATAGAAGGTAAACAGGCTTTATAGAGATAAGTAAGGATAAGGTCATCCATTAAATTAAATGGAAAACATTAATTCAACAGTGAACAATAAAAAGAAATAATTGCTATGCTTTGGTTGAAGTTTTTTCATCAGATTTTATCAATACAATACAATACTTACAATACAATTCATTTCTGTATAGCCCAAAATCACACAAGAAGTGCCACAATGGGATTTAATAGGCCCTGCCTTTTGACAGCCCCCCAGCCTTGACTCTGTAAGAAGACAAGGAAAAACTCCCAAAAAAAACCCTAATAGGGAAAGAAATGGAAGAAACCTTGGGAGAGGCAGTTCAAAGAGAGACCCTTTTCCAGGTAGGTTGGGTGTGCAGTGGGTGACAGAAAGAAGGGGGTCAATATAATACAATACACAGAACAAAACACAAGTAATCCTCAATACAGTATAATAGTAAAATAAAAATATTACAAATACAGAGCAGAATTTAACAGTACATGATAACACATAATATGATTTGGATTTGGAGTCACAAAACCGTGGTTGTAGTGCAGTCATATCCTTCTTCATTTTAAATACGCAGGTCCTTAAATTTGCATTTTTGACTTACACTTTACTAGAAATGCAGAGCTACGTCTTGGTTTCAGTTACGTCTTAGGTCCGTTATTGTTTGTATTGCAATAGAATTTGGATCCAGGTGGTCAGTCTATTCTAATCTCCATCTGAACACTTCATACTGGCCTGGCAATAATTCTGATGCGTATCTTGAAATACTGTTCTGTTCCTTCTGTAACATTTTCTATTGTTTTATTTACTAAGTGCTTATGTTTTGTTATTGGCTATAGCTCAGAATATTGTTTTCTTTTTTTTTTTTCCTTCTCCACTTATTTATCTACGTATTTACTGTAGTTTTATACTTTATACAAAGCTCATCTCTTTTATGCCATCACTGTGGTCATCTTATTTCATCTCCTTCAAGTGATTTTGTGGTTGAACAACTTTAACATTAATTTCATTATGTTTCCACCCTTGCATTTTTTTCCTCTTAAGAATATTCAGCAGTTACTAAAGAATAGTCTGGTCACATGGCTAATAACTCATTCGGTGGTTAAAGTGTTATATTTCTTCCCTCTATGGTTTTATTAAGTAAACAGTGACCTGCAGAGAGATATGAACAGCTCCTCTGAAGAACAAGCAATCATTAGAAACCAGTCTGATTATTTTTTGAAACCATCATAAACAAAGCCATATTATTACTGTATCTTTTAAACAAGAGTTTTGGCATTGTCCATTCCCTTAGCATGTTTTATTTCAACAGGCGTCTCAATTCCAGCTCACCGTGCTGTTTTGTCAGCTCGCTGTAAAGTCATGGCTGCAATGTTCAGTGGTCACTATGCAGAAGCAAGTAGCTGCGAGGTGTCCATAAATGCCATCTCCACAGACACGTTCCTGTCCTTTTTGGAGTATCTCTACACTGACATCTGCTGTCCAGGTATGTTAAATGCAGCTTCACAGAATATTTGATACACTTGGCATTTTAATGATTTTAAAATTATGTGCATAGGCCTTCTGATTCTACAAAGCATGCCCTGTTCATTTTTTTTTCGGAATGTGTAAGTTTTGCTTGGTTTCTCTTTGCATTGGCAATAAAACTTCAATATTTAAAGCGGTGTTTTTAACTTCAGCCCTGGGGGACCACTGTGACTTCAGGTTTTAATTCTAACCAATTTTACAATTAGTAAGTCATTACTACTTTTAAGTGATCTCATTGTCTAGCTATGTGGTCTAACATATTTCAGAGAAATTAGTAAATATATATATATTTTTGGAAAAAATGTAAATGTCTTAAAAACTTTTTTTTTATAGAGTTTGCTCCCTTAATTGTATCCAAATTCTGGCACCGTTGAATGCAAAAGAACAATGATGTCATTGCCAGTTTCACTTGAAACGTTTCTTGCAAATGAGCAGACACGGGAATCCAGCCCTGAATAACTGCTCCATTTTACCATTCAATAGTGTAAATATTATTAAGAAAGCAAACTCTGCTCAAGAGGGTTAACACAAAAACCATTTAAAGTTTCAGCAAAAAATCCAAGTATTTCAGAATTTCACAGAATAGCAGCATGAAAACAAAACCTCAATTTAAAGTTGGGACGACTCATTCATTGTGACATTGATTAGAATAAAAACTTGCAGCCGCTGGGGTCCCACCAAGACTGAAATTAGTAACATCAGATCGAAAGAATGAGCTCAAAATAAAACTTAGAATGTTTTATTAAAAGTATCCAGATGATCCTGAAGTAGCCTCTGGCCATGAGTGTTTTCATGTTTCCCATATATCCTCTCAAAATGACACATTGGAGAAACCAGCAGCCAATGTAGCTGTCCTGGATGCACTGCAAATCATCTGCTTAAAGAAGAAAATATATTTGTCTAAAGATAGTGTGGATTTTGAATAAAGAAAACAACTAAAGAACTGAAATGTTGCATAAAGGTAGTGATTTTTGTTTAATTTATAGGTTTGTAGGGTCATTACTTTCACATGTACAGTGGGCAGTAAAATTCTTGCTTACCTGTGCTAATCATCATGACACATGTCAATGCTGTCCAGCACCACGATTAGTGAGTTTAAGTACCTAAAGTTATTTTATGGCACATTGTTAAATTAGAGATGGACACTATCAGTGCATTCTGGGCATGTGATTGTGAAAAATAAACATATTCACAAATATCCTTTATACTAAGCAAATGCAACACAAATTAGGATTTACCAAACTATTACTATGTATATGCACGTTTTTAACAAGGAGCTACTGATAAATTATATTTTTAAATCACTTGCATATGTGAAACTGTGGTAATAAAGCATTTTAACATATTTGTTTGTAAATCCATCCATCCATTTTCTAACCCGCTGAATCCGAATACAGGGTCATGGGGGTCTGCTGGAGCCAATCCCAGCCAACACAGGGCACAAGGCAGGAACCAATCCCGGGCAGGGTGCCAACCCACCGCAGGACACACACAAACACACCCACACACCAAGCACACACTAGGGCCAATTTAGAATCGCCAATCCACCTAACCTGCATGTCTTTGGATTGTGGGAGGAAACCGGAGCGCCCGGAGGAAACCCACGCAGACACGGGGAGAACATGCAAACTCCACGCAGGGAGGACCCAGGAAGCGAACCCGGGTCTCCTAACTGCGAGGCAGCAGCGCTACCACTGTGCCACCGTGCTGCCCTTGTTTGTAAATAAATTAGTATAATACAGTATATGTGTTCAAACAGTCCATATGTGTTTTCAGGAATTTAAAAGTCACAATAGGTCAGCATGTTATTTATTGTTCGAGGGAGCTGAGTCTGGCAGTTTTGCACCACATACTGTGTGTAACGGACAGCCAGGATTCTTAACCGGCAGGGATGACTCCATAAGGGTAGGACTGGGGGAAGGAGCTTGGACAGAGCAATACCTCCCTTGAGACGCCTGGCTTGCTACAGTGCCACGGAGTAGCGAAGCTCAACAATGCTTGGGCCCGTGGCCACCACCATGGGATATATGGAGAACGGCTGAGCTCTACTCTACAGGGCTGCCGCCACACCTGGCGCGCTATAGAAGGGGCCAGCTGCCACAACTCGGGGAGCCGGAGTTGGGAGGAGGTGGATGAATCTTGCGAGGAGGAGTGGAGGCGAAGAAGAGAAAGGAGAGAGGTGCATTGTGCTATACTGTACTGTCCCACTGTGGGGAACAAGCCAAAAGCGTTTCCCACAGTTGAATAAAGGTGTGTTGTGTGTTGGACTTGGGCTCAGTGTCTGTTGTGTCCGGGGTTTGGGGAGCTGTACGCCCCCTGCTGTCCACTTGTGGTAGCATTTGTCAGAGGGTAAAAGTTTGAACATTCATTGGGCAGGGTGGGTGACGGTCTCTTGACTATCTTGGTGGCTCTCCTAAGGCAGCAGGACAAGTACAGATCTTTTATAGACGCGAGGGTTGTTCTGATGATTTCCCCTGCCATTCTCACCACTCTCTGGAGTGACTTCTGATCTGAAACAGTGCAGCCACCATACCAGACTGTGAGGCTGCTGGTCAAGATGCTCTCTATAGCGCCTCTGTATAATGTTGTGAGGACAGGACGGGGGAAGGCTTACTCTCCTCATCTGTCACAGAAAGTGCAGGCGCTCCTGTGCCCTCTTGACAAGGGAGGTGGTGTTTGTAGTCCATGTCAGGTCATCCATGATATGCACCCCCAGCAACTTGGTGCTTCTCCCTGACTCCACAGCATTGCCATGGATTATAAGTGAAGTATGTGCCATGTGTTTCCTCTTGAAGTCAACAATGATCTCCTTCATCTTGTTGACATTCAGTGACAGGTTGTTGTTGTCACACCAGACAACGAGTTGGTTCACTTCCTTTCTGTAGTCAGATTCATCATCATTGCTGATGAGGCCCACCACTGTTGTGTCGTCTGCAAATCTGATGGCATGATTCGAGTTATGCTTGGCACAACAGTCATGAGTCATCAAAGTAAACAACAGAGAGCTCAGAACACAGTCCTGTAGGACCCCAGTGTTCATGGTAATGGTGTCCGAGATATTTTTTCCAACATGTACTTTCTGGGGTCTGTCTGTAAGGAACTCCAGTATCCTTTTGTGTAATAGGGTGTTGATGCCTAGTGGGTCAAGTTTTCTTACCAAGTGCTGGGGGTTAACAGTATTAAAAATGGAGCTAAAGTCAATAAAAAGCAGCCACGCATAACTGTTCTTATTCTCCAGATGGACCATGGTCAGTTGGCATGCTGCTGATATGGCATCATTGGTGGAGCGGTTAGGGTGGAAGCAAACTGAAGTGGATCGAACGCTGCAGGGAGTTTGGATGGCCCTTGACCAGCCTTTAAAAGCACTTTATCACAATGGGGGTGAGAGCTATAGGCCAAAAGTCATTGAGCTTTGAATCTTGGTGACATATTTGGTATATTTGACAATGGTATGATAGTAGCGGCCTTAAAGCAAGGAGAATGATGGCTTGCCTAAGGGAGGCATTGTAAATGTCTGTAAGAACGTGGGTTAACCTTGTGCAGCGTTCTCCGAACATCAGCTTGGTCATGACAAAGTGCTTCAGCATCCAGGCTGGGAGATGCTCTCATTGTTGTTGTGTTGTTCTTTTCTTCAAACCGACTGAAGTAGGCGTTAAGTGTACAATGAGTTCCAAATTATTATTCAAGTGACGTATCAGTAGGATTTCAGTTAAATAAACATAAGGAGTCAATGGTGTTTTTTGCTCGTCAGTTTCTTTTTAATAGCTGTTCTTTTAATACTACTTATTTGCCTGACGGAAACTTTTCTTAATACTCCTTTATCTGACGTCCGCACTGTCAGTCACACACAAATCTTTTCAACAGTTTGATGATCTCTCTTTGGTTTTCGTGAAATATCAATTTTTGCAAGACAATGCACTATTCCGTTTTTTTTTTCATTGTCAGAAAGATCTTTCTTTCTCCCCATATTACATGGGAACTGAGACTTTCTTAATAATGTGGAACAACCTTGTAGTGGTCTGTAAAACCCAGCTAAGTTTCACACCGCCTATTGACAGTGATTTATTTATATTTTGGTGGGAACCCCAGGAACACACTCAGCCTTGGCCCAACTCACGCACACTCCCTCACAGAGACAAAGAAGCAAACGGCATTCAAACAGAAATGGAAGAATGTATTAAACAATAATAAATGCAGCCCGTGCACCCTTGGCAGGCGTCCAGTCAGAGCCACTGCAGGGATGCTGGGAGATGAAGTTTTTGCTCCCCGGTGGCACTGCTACAACCTCCCTTTTATTAAGATCACCTGGCAAAATAATTAACAAACCTGTCTCAGGTTGATCATAGGTCTCCAAAAAGACAGAAGACACAAAAAACAAGCAATAAAAAACTAAAAACCAAATGTTTATTTAACTGAAATCCTATTGATACGCCACATGCATGATAATTTGAAACGCAGTGTTTTGAGGAAATCGATATTGTCATCATAGAATGGTGGAGGAGACCTGTGGCCTATGATCAACTGCATGTCTCGCCCCAAGTCGCTGGATTTTCAGTCCATAAGCACACTTGGCTGCTCTCACGCTCCAGTTCAGGTTGGCTCTTGCAGATCTAAGAGCATTTTCGTCCCCAGACTCAGAAGCACATGCACCTCTCTGGTGAGCCAGCCAGGGTTTCAGGTTGGCACATGTGGTAATATTCTTGATGACGGTCACATCTTCGGCACACTTCCCATCACAGACTCTGCATACTCCTCCAGATTGATGTGTTGGTGGTCAGTGGCAGCCTCTCTGAACACAGTCCAGTGTGAGCACTCAGAACAGTCCTGGAGTGCAGAAACAGCTCCCTTCTGGCCAAGTCTTTATCTGCTTCATGGATGGCTTTCTTCTGGTTAGCAGGGGTCAGTATGCTGGAATAAGCATAGAAGAGAGATTGTCAGAATTTTCAAGGTGGGGAGAGGGAGGCTGCCCCGAATTCCTGTTTGATGTTTGTGTAAAGTTGGTCTAATTGTTTCCTCCCCTGGTTGCAAAGTCCACATGTTGGCAATAATGTGGGAAAACAGTTTTCAAGCTGGCTTGGTTAAAATCTCCAGTCTGGATTAGACCAACTGATACAGTGTGGATAATGTGTCTTTTGTGTTTGGACTTGGGGGAATGTATACAGCTGTTATGCTAATAGCTGTGAATTCCCTTGACAAATAGAATGGTCAGCATTTTAGTGTTAGGAAGATAATTTTAGTGTTCCAGTTGTTGATAGTGTAAATACATACACCTCCTCCCCAAGACTTACCACTAGTATTGCTGCAACTACCTGTTTCAAGATGTTGTTAGCCTAGCCAAATGAATGGCACTATTGGGAATAGTGGAATTTAGCCATGTCTCAGTGAAGATAAGGGCACAATCGTTACCCACCTTGCGTTTGGTAGTTAAATCCAGTCTCAAATAGTCCATTTTATTTTCCAACGAGAGGACTTTAGGCAACAGAATAGATGAAAGGTTTATAGGGGTTGGCCTTTAGTCTAGCGCTGATACCCGCTCAAGTGCCATATTTGCGTGGTCTCTCACACCACTTGCGTCACTTCCTGCTGTGGTCAGGGATGACAAAAGGGCCCGCTGCTGCACAGACAACTTGATCTTGCTGGTGTAAATTTCCCAGTTTACAGAGTGTTTTGAGTTCTAAGGCTAGTAAACCGTGGCATAAGTTGTTCAAAAACTCTGATGCACAGAGTCTGAGGAAAGTACACCAATAGACCAATCTCATGTTTAACTGTATAGAAGTAGACAGTACATTTAATGTAAATCACACATCTCTGTAGGTAGACAGAGTGGCCACTGCCATACCGGGAGCCACCATCTTAAAGAATGTGAACTAAATCTGTATAAGCGCAGCAGTGGACATACCTTTCTACACATACTTTTCTTACTGTATTTATGTTGATGTTTTGGTATTTACATGTTTTTGTTATACATAATAACATATTTTCTTGTTGGGGGGAAAAAAATTCAAAGTAGTTGGCTCGTTTTTCCGGGGTAAACATAATGCTAAGGAAGCTACGTGTAACTGTCACAACATGTAGTCCTGATTGTCAAAATTTAAGTCTGAGAACAAAATTTATCTAAATGTTGGATAATTTCTAAAATACAACAAACGGTTTTTTATCCAATGCAAAGAAAAACCTGTTGGCACGCAAGAAGAATACTTAGTGTGTCTGGAGAGGGACTCATTTGTTTTCCTCATCCACTCACCGCAGGAGTTATTCAATGAGTCAGACTAACTAGAGAAAGGAAAGTGATATTTTGCCAGCTATAAGGGCTCATTGGAATGAGCTTAGGCTATTTAAAACGGTGTCCGCTTTCCTTCCATTTAGTCTGACTGGCTGCAAAACACCTGGGCTAATTACAGTGGCACAGATTTTCCATTTTGACCATGACGTATGCACTAACTGAGAGGATTACTAGGAACACCTGCTTATCTTTGCAGTTATCTTATCAGCCAGTCACACAGTAGCAGTGCAATGCGTAAACTCACTTCAGTTTCACATCAAACACCAGGATGAGGAAAAATGTGATAACATGATTGTTAGTGTTGGATAGCTCTCTATATCTACTGATCTCATGGGATTTTCATACACTATAGAGTTTACCCAGAATGGTGCAGAACAAAAAACATCCAGTGAGACAGAGGTCAGAGTAGAATGGCCAGACTGGTTTGAGCTGACAGAGAGGCTACAGTAACTCACATAACCATTCTGTACAACTGCAGTGAGCAGAAAAGCATCCCAGGATGCACAGCATGTCGAGCTTTGAGGCAAATGGGCTACAACAACAGAAGACCATGTTAGGTTCCACTCCTGTCAGCTAAGAACAGAAAGCTGAGGCTGCAGTGAGTACTGGCTTACCAAAACTGGATGGATGAAGACTGGGAAAACAAAGTGTGGTCTGATAAATCTCGATTTCTGCTGAGGCATGCAGATGGAAGGGTTAGAAATTGGAGCCAACAGCATGAATCAATGCACCCGACCTACCTTATGTCAACAGTCCATGGTGGTGGTAGTGGTGTAATGGTGTAGTGGCAACATCCAGCATAGTAATACACCATGTCACCAAGCAAAATTTGTCTGAAACTGGTTTCATGAACATGAGAATAAGTTCAGTATTCAGTCACAAGTTCTAAATCCAACAGAACACCTATGGGATGCAGCAGAACAGGAGACACACAGCATGAGCAAATCAGCAGAAATTGCGTGATGCAGTCATATCAATATAGACCAAAATCTCAAAGGAATATTTCCAACATATTGAGGAATCTTTGCCAAACAAATTGAGGTTGTTCTGAGATCACAAGCAGGCCCTACCAATTATTAATAATTATTCTTTACATTTATAAAGCGCTTTTCTTACTTCTCACGTGTTGAGAGCCACTTCAACCACCCCTAATGTGCAGCATCCACCTAGATGATGCAACAGTAGCCATTTTTGCACCAGTGCACTAACCACACATAAGGTGTTAGGTGAGAGAGAGAGAGACAGTTAGAAATAGGGGGATGATTGGGGGCTAGAATAACTAGGCCATGGAAGGAAATTTACCTGGGACATCGGGATACACCCTGCTGTTTATGAAGCATTCCCAGGAATCTATGAACAGAGAGAATCAGGACCTCAGTTCCTAAGGACAGCGCAGTGTACCCATCAATGCACTGGGGCATTGGGATCCACGTTCAGACCACAGGGTAAGCCCCTCCTGTTGGCGTGTCCAGCACCTATTCCAGCAGCAACCCAAGCTTTTTCCTAGATGGTCTCCCATCCAAGTACTTAGATAGATAGATAGATAGATAGATAGATAGATAGATAGATAGATAGATAGATAGATAGATAGATAGATAGATAGATAGATAGATAGATAGATAGATAGATAGATAGATAGATAGATAGATAGATAGATAGATAGATAGATAGATAGATAGATAGATAGATAGATACTTTATTAATCCCAGGGGGAAATTCACAAACTTTTTTTACTTACTGCCTGGGCCCGAATATGCTGAGCTTCAGGTGGATGGCTTGTTCAGAAGTGCATGTGGTATGGCTGCTGGTATATTAGTAAAGCATCCCTAAGAATTTCCTTAGCGAGTGTGTAAATTCACTCCATTTAAAGTGCTTCAAAGTGGTTACACACTGCATGAAGTGGATGTTCACTTTTATGTTTTTATTTTGGATTAATGAATTTCCCTGGAGTGCCTAGTGTTGATATCAGGAAATGAGGAGAGATCTAACTTGGTTTATTAATTGCCAGTTTTACCTTTGGCAAAGCCAGTAGTTAATTAAATAATTTGGTAAGACTCCTACTTCATTTTCCTTATCTTTCTCTGTAGGAGGGGGTCTTTAGCTGTTAGACTTAAATCCAGGTAACTGAAGTACAATCATTCTAAGAAACAGAATAACACAATTTACTACTAAACACAAGTTTTACTGAAACATAACTTACATATATGTTGACATACTGTATAAGTCAGGTGGCAGACAGAGTAGACAGACAAGCATGTAACACAGAAGAGACTGGCTGTTTACTTGCTGTTTAGAGTTCTAATTTATCTTGGCACAGATAAATAGTTTTACGACAGCAAGTCTTTAAAGGTGATGCCGGATGTGTGGAGTTAATGCTGCTCGGCGTTCACATGGAGGATTCTTCTTGTGTTGGAGTGCACTCTTTCTCTTTGTTGCTGGGGTGTTCTGTGCTAATTTCTCAGCTTTCTCAACTCGCTTTCTGTTGCTTCTTCTGTAACTTCAAACAGAAATGCTTTACTCTTTCTGCCCTGAGAGTTCAGATGCCATATTCTCTTCTTGGAAGTAATGGCAGCTTCTGAACAGACTGCTGAGTAATTTTTAATTTGCCTTTTGAATGGACTTCTGAACAGATCTCAACTTTCAGCTCCCCAAAGAGAGAGCAGCTCAGCAGCTTTCTGGTTTCAGAGAGAGGTTTTAGAAGCTCATTTTGCAGAGTGAGAGCACCAAAGAGAGCCTCCAGGGAGTTCAGTGAGGGAATCTAAGAATCTTTAGAGGGATGAGTGTAACTAGTTTATAAATGAAAGTGGGACCTCTCATGATTGAATTCAAGTCACTTCCAGTTACAACATCTGTGTGTGGTTCTGTCCATCACAGTTGTCATTCATTGATTTACAGCTCTTTGTTCTGGCTTGAGTCCCTTCCACACCTTCTGGCTGAAGAAGTCTGTTAGTGGCACCTCTGCAAAGATGGCAGGTCAACTCCGATTTACAACCTTTGTTATCAAGTGAAGTACAGGCAGATCCTGGTGCAAGCTGGAATTCAGTCCCTTATTTTTGAATGTAAGTTAGAGGAAGCTGAATCTGGATTTCTATCCAATCTGCTGCTTTAATAGGCCTGGTATGCCACTAAAGCCTAGCAGAATGGGCTGTACCAACTTTGTCCTACACATGGGTGCAACATTCTGCCTGAGTCTTGTAGTAAAGCATGCTGTTTTTGTCAACTAGAAAATTACAATGTATTAATGCGTTAAACGTAGTTTCATTCTCTTCTTGCTACAATATTTTAGGGTGTCGCATATCACACACAATACATTAGTAACTGTAGCATTTGTTTAGATTTAGGTTTTTTTTTCACAAAAACAGATATGGTATGAAATTTAAAGTTTGTACAAAAAAAAAAACAGTGTCGGAGTCTAAATCCATCCATCCATCCCGCTATATCCTAACTACAAGGTCACGGGGGTGTGCTGAAGCCAATCCTAGCCAACACAGGGTGCAAGGCAGGAAACAAACCCCGGGCAGGGCACCAGCCCACCGCAGTGGAGTCTGAATCTATGCAAAAACACCAGTGGTCATGAAAATACCCAAATATCACCAATAGCTCAAATACAGATTAGTAAACGTCATAACTTTGAAATTGTTAAAAGTGATAGAAAACGTAATGGTAGAATGGTATCCCAGTCGGATTTCACTTTGTTTACCAGGTACATGTATCCTGAAGGGCATAAACGATTCAAAATGCAGCCACACATCTTGTGTTCAACCAGCCGAAGCGGGCACATGATCACTAAACAGCTGGCCACTACATTGGGCTCTATATCTATATTTACGTGGAGACACTGATGAGTTCCAAGGCTTCTTCTTGGCCACTCAGGTGTGCTGCTGAATGACATCTAGTGATGCCACCTCTGTGGGGTATCAATCTTTTGTTATGTGTAAATGTAATGAATTATTATTATTATTACCTGGTGGTACGAGCTGCCCACATCCATTTGAAATTCTGACTCCATTACGGTATTTAGGAAGCGTTTGAAGATTCATGTTTGGTGAATTTCTGTCTAACTGATATTCTCTGTTAGGTTTTATAACTAGCTTGTTCTGAGCTCTTCATATGAGATGATCAGTTTTGTAATGTTGTCCTGTAACACCTGTTCCCAAACAAGCCTGTAAACTAATGTGTATTAATTAAGGGAGACCTTGTTTGCAAATCACATTGATTAAAAGTGTCTGCTAAGCAAATAAATGTAAATGTAAATTGGGATTTCTTAATGCTTAATCTGCAGAATATCTTGTGTTAGTTGAAATAAAACCAAAAAAAGCAGGAATACTGATAAGAGAATCCTGTGTATACATACTTGGACAGTTCATGGTATATGTACAGTATAATACTTATTGATAAAAACAAATTGAGCATCCTTAATTAAACAAACACCAAATTTATTTCGTCTTTCTTGCATCTGCTTTTCAGCTAGTGTTTTGCAAGCCATGGCTCTGCTGATCTGTGCTGAAATGTACCAAGTGTCAAGACTGCAGCAGATCTGTGAAGTGTACATCATCACATGTCTGCAGAGTATGCCAAGCAGGGAGCTGGCATCCACCAGCCTTAGCATCATCAACCTTCTCAAGAAGGCTCAGGTAATGTTAACTGGCACAAGCCACCACCATGCTTTTCAGGCAGTGACTAGCAGAGGTGCAGAAGTAAACGACACATATGCTTTTGAAAACCGTAACAACTACTGTGGGTCTACAAGATGACATCAAAACGGGTGCCATGCTGGATTTTCTAAACCTTAAAGAAACACTTAACCAAGAGCTAGAAGAAAGAGATCTTTACTTAAGCTTGCAAGGAGAGAAGTAAATTTACTACAAACACAGGTGTTTACCTGTCATTATGGGTTATTGAGTGCAAATTTAAGGTGAAATAATGGCAAATTTATTTATCCATTTAAAAACAAATCTACAGCAGAATGTAATGGGGTCAGAAAACAAGCTTTGACTTGCTGCTCTATGTTTACACAGAAACAGAAAGGAAAGAAGAAAAAAGACTACCTCATTTAAAGGAGCATTGCAATTAAATTACCGTACAACTCAGAGAAGCAGGGGTTAAAACGATCAGCTTTTGCGATTGCCAATTTACTGATCACCAATCGAGTCTTTTTTTTTTTTTTTAGTAAAATTCAGATGCTTTAGAGCGGCGGCTGATCGATTGAAACATCCCTAGCTTCCAGTGGTGCCAGTTATTGCCAGACTTCTTGGTACACACATGTACTTTATGCAGGTGAAAGATGGGAAGAGCAGTGCATAATGGCTAATGATTAGTGAGAATTACAAAAGCTTTTCTGAAAACAAGCATGAAGCCTGTGAAAATTGACTTTGCATTTTATAAATATGATTTGTCCTCCACGTGCTGTGAAGTAAATAACATCCATTGCCTTTTTGCATCCTCAACCTGAACTCTCAAAGATTCACGTTATGAACACTGGCTGCCGCGTCACCTGATCATGCTATTTCAACATATCTACAGCGAATAGCTGGATTAAAACTAAACTGGCCCATTATTTATAGGTTTCTGTTACAGGTTTGCACACAGTACTGGCTGTATGACTGAGCCCTGCAAAAGATGGGCATACCAGTACATGTGCTTCTCACCTTACACCCAGAGCTGCCGGAGTATAATAACACAGGTATTTTTACTTCAGTTAAATAAGTATTGACTTAGGTTACTTGTTACTTTAAAAAGTACTTGGACTACATACCACAAGTTACTTTTAACGCATTATCCCTAATACTGCTCCTGAGATTGTGCTGCTGAGGTTCGCACTGTACATTCATCTCATCCTCATAAATTTAGACATTTCTTAGGTAGTATAAATCGACCCTAAAGGTTTACATGACTGTTCATTTATTAAGTTTCTGTGAATAAACGGGTTATTAAATTGTATTGGAACACCCTGACAATGGGCTTCTGGCGGCCTTGAAATGGCCTCACATTTTCAGTTAGGCTTCTTGCTAGTTGTTATATGCATTACAATATTTTAGTTGCTGCAATGCAAAACTTTTTCATTTGAACAGTCTTTTTTATGGTGTAATATGACCTTAAAAATGCAAAACATTGACAGTTTAATACAGAAACATAAATCTGAATTTATCATGAGTCATTCTAACTCAGGGTGTTCATAAGAAATGTAAAGATTTACTTCATGAGACAGAAGCAGAGAATAAACAAGAATAGTTGCATCAAATATTTGAAATATTAAAATGTGTGCTTCAGTTTAAATGTTTAAAGTCTAAATATTCTCGATTTTAATAGTAAATTGTCATTTTTCACTCTGAAGTGGGTTAGATCTGTCATAAAGGATTGTAAATTTATAATCACTGACTCATCTAAAACAGGGGTGCCCACACTTTTTCAGCTTGTGAGCTACTTTTAAAATGACCAGGTCGAAATGATCTACCTACATTAAAAATGCTATATATATATATATATATATATATATATATATATATATATATATATATATATATATATATATATATATACACATAAAGTATGAGTTGTTGTACCTTGCATAACTGAATAACCTTTATGGCACAATAACAATTCAATACATTTATGGTCACTACAGTATTTGGATTTAATAATCTTCATGTGGGAAAAGGCTGACTCACATAAATGAGTACAGCCGAATAATGCAGCCAAGGAGGTAGCTCTTGGAAGGACTTCTTGTGCTTAATGATCGAGTGACTCACCCGGAACGATGCTTCAGTGCGTCTGCCTTTGCTTTTGAATTCAGCCAAGTGAAAAATGACGGCTGTCCGATTAACTGCGATTTTAGTTCCCTCTCCTTTCTCTTTCTCAGATCGCTTTCGGAAGGGAGTCAGTTTCGTAGTTTTTATGAACAGTTCGAAAGTGCCTTTCCACATTTTCCTACTTTGGAATAGTAATGATAGATTGACAGATCAGACAAATGCACATCGATTGTGACATTGTGAGAAATAAAATCCTCTTCCAATTCCACATCCAGCCCATACCCTCCCCAAACAGTTTTTTTTTTAAATCCCTTCTTTAGTCAATATAAATTGGAAGGCTCACTAGATCACTAGAGTTTTACAGTAGCTCGCGCATTTGTTCGTGCGTACGGGATGACCAGTGTGTTAGAAGAAAAGAGATCTCAGACTGGCTGCCCTGTATGTCAATCAAGTGGCAAATGCCATAGTGAGGATATATGATAGACTAACGTTTAAAAAAAATTGTTTTTTAATGCAACGCGATCTACCTGCACTACCTTTGGAATCAACCGGTCGATCGCGATCGACGTCTTGGGCACCCCTGCTCTAAAACAATACCACATGGTTATGTTTGACACTTGAATGGACCTGGAATGGCTCCTAGAAGCTGGGACCACTGGTAAAAAAATCAAATATCAAAAATATTGCCATATACTGTATGTGATCAGCAACCTCAGAGGAGCTTAACAGTGACACTTCATGTGCCTGTATTACCAGTTCTCTATTTTTCAAAGTTTTGTGAAAAGGAGTAACTTTGACCCCACATATCATATTAGGGGGTGAACCCCAGGGGTTGGCAAAGGTGGCATGCCTCAGATCCTTTTGATCATTTTTGCTGAAGACACCTATGGGTTCACTCTTTATCATAAGGGTGTAATTTGCTGCACAAAATATGGTCTAAAAATTGGCTAGAAATGAAGGGATTTTAGATCTAGTGGGCCTAAAATATAGGGGAGTCTGAAAAAGCTCAACATCTTGCACAACTAGAGATTGTACAACATGTCATATATGGGGGATTTCTTGTACTGGTGAGTCAGGTGGAAAAAAACAAAGGGATTTCAAAGCATTTGTAAGTAATTCTTATGAACACATTTAAGATTCCTGAGAATTTCCAGTCTTTTGATATTGTGCCCATTTTGAATCATACGTTATACAGCTTGATTTGGGATAAAACCTTTGTTAATGTTAAAAAATGTTATTTCTTTATGTGTATTTAAAGTTATGGTAGCAAAAGTGGTTTTAATTAGCTTTAAGGTTTTTGAAGTACCATTAACAAGGCCTTTCAAGAATCTAAATAGGAGTTTTAGTTTACTTACGTCACCATATTTCTTCTGTTATGTAGTTTCACAATGCTGAACAGCTGTCTAGCTGGCTCCTTCACTTCATCTCGAGCAACTATCTCATCTTCAGCCAGAAAGCAGACTTCTTAGATCTGACTGGTAAGCTTTCATTTATTCTCCCTGTGGATATGGAGATTTACCTTCTGTAGCCAGTGTATACTGTTACTGTATGTCATGTCTCTCTATTATAAAAGATAATCTTGACACAAGACTATTGCCAAGGGATTTTTTTCAAGTCCTGCCCACCTTTCAACCATTTCAGGTTAACGGCCAATGCCCACAGTCCTCTCACCTCACATTTGTGTGAATGCTTATGTCCGACACAGTTCCTGCGCTCTCACCTCTTAACACATTTTTACATTTTCCACAATAAAGTTCCCAATAAAAGAAGACTTATTATGTCCAAATCTTATTGAATAATTTCATCCTGAAGGGTTATCAACAGAAGAAATGAGTACATGAGCAATCCTAGCACCGGGAAACGATGAAGTCAAATGAATTAACGTGAAAATTGTCAATCAGTTACAAGGCAAATTGGTTAAATGTGTATCAATAGACCATGCTGTCGAACAATTCTGACATGTAAAATTTTAACAGGTGACAAGGAAGGTAATGTAGTACATCTTCCACGCATAACATTAAACACCAAAGGAGATCTGGATATGCCATTCGTATTAAAACATTTACAGTTTCCTATTAGAATAGCTTTTGCTATGAAAATTAACAAATCACAGGGACAAACATTCGAAAAAGTCGGTTTATTTATTAGAGAAAAGGAAACGATAGTCACTCACGGGCAGTTATATGTTGCATTCTCACGATGTAAGTCCAAACACGGAATTAAAATTCAATGTGCTATTGACAAAAAGTTAATTCAAGAAATTGTTCTGACTAAAGTTTTACAGTAAAAGAGTAAGTTTACAAAGTATTTCCATGTTAATTTCAAAGCCAAACAGAACAAAAACTTATAACGCAACAAATACCTCTAATGCAACATGAAACATAATGTTCTTTCAATTTCTATGGTTAGTTACTTACTGTAAAGTAAAATAGTTAGCTATATTATACAAATGTAACAATTCCCATGAAAATAGCAGTATTTAAATTGTACATCTGCTTCCCCATACGCAAACGGCAGGTCTGCTAAGTGGCTAGTACATAGCGCCCGCCTGGGGGTTGGCAAGCGAAGCAAGCAGAGGGCACAGCCCCCTAGTCTATAAAAAGTATTTAGTGTTTTATATTTGAAATTAATATGACCCACTTTGCAGAGATCTGTTTTCTTTTTGACATTAAATTCTTCTCTGTTAGTCAGTGTTAAAATGATGTATAACAGCAAAATGTGAAAACTAACAAGGGGTCAATACTTTACAGGCACTGAACTAGCAGCTGTAGAAATTCACAGTATACACTTGATTTGCTTAGATATATATACATATACATCTCTTTATTCTTTTTATTTGATTTTCCTTACTGTAATGTGCTGTGTCAGCCAATGAAAAATAAAAATCCTAATTAAAAAGATGTGTGTGGAGTCCACAGACCCACTGCTCAGGACTGACAGTTACTTTTGTACAGAGAGGAACCTCAAAAACGTTACAAGGTGTGAACTGGGAGGCCAAGAATAAGGAGAGTGCATTGAAGGTCTTTCCTTTAAGCAAGGAGAGCAGTGAGTTTGTAGGAGATGCTACAATTTTAACATTTCTAAAATTAAACTATAAAACAAGGAAATTCAAAGTTCACACTGTGCTAATAAAACATTTGGGACTCGATGAGTCATGCTGTGGACTTTCAGCGGCCTATGAGTATAACCTTCGGCCATAAGGAGCACATCAGGCATCATACTGGACATCTACATTTGCTAATCTGCAGCAGTGTTAACTCTGAAACTTTGTAAAAGGTCAGCCTTTTTCCATGTATTCATGACAGAAATAAACATGTAAACGTAGGCGTTTTTATTCATAATCTGAGAATGGAATGAAAGAGTAGAAACTTAAATCAAATAAGCAAAGGCTAATTAAAAATTATATAATACAATTTATTTGTACAGTATATAGCTCAAAATCACACAAGAAGTACCACAATGGGCTATTACAGGCCCTGCCTCTTGACAGCCCCCCAGCCTTGACTCTCCAAGAAGACAAGGAAAAATTCCCAAAAATGGAAAAAGCCTTGGGAAAGGCAGTTCAAATAGAGACCCCTTTCCAGGTAGGTTGGGCCTGCAGTGGGTGTCATAAGAAAGGGGGTAAATACAATACAATACAATACACAGAACAGAACAAATCCTCAATACAGTATAAAAATAAAAATATTACAAGTACGGAGCAGAATTCAACAGTAGATTGTATCACATAATACGATTTGGATTTGTTCAGTGATAACTCTGATTACTCGGTAGCCAACACAACACATTTGCAATGGCTTATGGGTAGTTCAAATACAGACAGCACAGCACTTTGCTATTAGACTAATTGAAGCCAAGGCCAAATGAACATGGATGCAAAACTGCAGGATTTCACCATTGTTGAATAACAACACCATAGTGGACAGTGGGAGTTAAACCTGCTGAAAGTCACCAATGCATGTTGGCTCATTGCGGAAGTGAAAACTGCACAACTCAACCAAAGGTTTATGAACGGGTAGAAAGTTTTCAAGTGGGAAGGACAAGTGTAACCGACAAAGTTCGTTCTGGTCGATCATCAACATCCCGCACAAGCGCACATCAACATGGTGAAGGCCTTCATCAGAGCAAACCTACAGATTATATTTGGATATCAGCTATGGATCGGCACATGCCATTAGTGTATGATGATTTGGGGTACCGTAAAAGCTTGTGCAAGATGGCTACCCAGACAGCTCACTGATCTCGCAAGCCGACATCCTTCTGTGAGTTTCAGCAGGTTTCACTCCCTCTGCCCAAAGAAACCTCACTATGGCATGTTAAGTAACAATGGTGCAATCCCACAACCGAGCATCCATGTTCATATGACCTTGGCTTCAACTAGACTAACGTCAGAGCACTGCGCTCTGCATGTTCAAATTACCCATAAGCCATCACAAGCGTGTTGTATAACATCAGTTTCTATCTGTTACGGTTACCGTGTAATTTTCAAATTACCTTTGCTTTTTGATTTACCCTCATACATTATGAAAAAGTATGTCTTTTTCCTGCACGCCTAAATATTTTATTTCTGCTACTACTGTTATACGTGTGCTTTTCAGGTGCCTCACCAATTAGGAGATTCCCATCATAGGAAAAAAAGCATTAGCACCAATATGCAGTAGTTTTGATTTTCCACAACTTCTGAACATTAAATAAAATCCATACAATCTCCAGCTTTCTTGTAGATGTGACTACCTTGACTCCACCGATGTTGCCTGGTAGTGGTGCAGTACAACATCTAAAGATACAACACATTAATGCACATGAAGAGGCAATCCAGGCATGTGTGGCACCTTCAACTCACCTTTCTGCCTCCCTGGGTCCTGCTAAGCAAAGATCCATGCAATGTCTGCTGTTCTCTTGTACACTGTGTGAGCGGACAAGCAGCAGAAAGTGGAAGGAGATAACAGTTGCAGTGACTTGCTGTACTGCAAAACACACATTTGTCCCTAAAGTACTTGTATGTTGTCAGTGGTCAGATAACTACACCAACTCATACCAAACTTCAGATGTCAGCACAGCATTAAGTGCCCACCTGCACATTTCACGCCCTCTCCACTCACTACTACTGTAAAATGCTACAAGCAAGGATAAAAACAATAAAATTCTTCTTTGTATTATTCAGTTTTTATGTATCAAGTATAGGGTAAACTTTAATACAGATCGTTGTATTTTTGCTTAGCCAAGTGAATTGAGCATCCTAATTACAATAATTATTATTCAAATTACAGCGCTTTCATTTGTGTTAACATTTATAAATATTGTCCTGGTGATTTTTGAATCTTAACATTATTGTAGGAAATCAAATATACAATCATATTACTTTGTGAGCAGAGGTTGGTTATCCATCCATCCATTTTCCAACCTGTCAAACTCGAACACAGGGTCACAGGGGTCTGCTGAAGCCAATCCCAGCCAACACAGGGTGCAAGGCAGGAACAAATCCCTGGGCAGGGTGCCAGCCCACTGCAGGGCACACACACACACTAGGGACAATTTAGGATCGCCTGTGCACCTAACCTGCATGTCTTTGGACTGTGGGAGGAAACCCATGCAGACATGGGGAGAACATGTAAACTCCACGCAGGGAGAACCTGGGAAGCGAACTCAGGTTTCCTAACTGTGGGGCAGCAGCGCTGCCACTGCGGCACCATGCTGCCCAAGGTTGGTTATACAATAATAAAATATTGATTAATGAAATAAAAAAAAGTGTTTTTTATACTGCCAGATTTTAAGAGGGAGATGTTACTTGTCTGCTCGTTGGGACTAAAGGTTAAGTTAAGTCTCGCTGGGCAACTGAAAGAGCCATTTCCACCGAAGTATCGCCACCCTCCTCAGAATTTCAATTTTCCCTGACGCAGGCCTTCTGATTTACCCGTCTGTACTGTAGAGAGAGAACAATTCAAGAAGCAGTTAACAACACGGGATGCCGAGTATGAGCTGCCCAACCACAAATACAGCACAATGATATAAAATAAAAACCCACTCCATTCATCATGTAAACTGCTACACACAAGAAAAAACATGTACATTAACAATGTGTTTTAAAAGAGTGACTAAAACTCAAAATTCTTATAGTAGCTTTCATTTCCATACACGCAAAAGCATTGGGAACACTTTACTCCAAATCTAAACATGAAGAAAAATGTTATTCCTGTACAGAAAGTGAAGAAAAGGGAACATTAGGCTGTTCAAAAAAAAAAGCAGCGTCTGCACTTTACAAACTCAAACATTGACTGTATAAAATGAAAAATGTTTCCAAGATTTTGCTTTCCTTTGAATCAGTGAGCTAATATTTAGTTGCATAACCACTGTTTCTGAGAACTGATGCACCATCTGTGGTGCATGGAGTCGACCATCTTCTGGCACCAGGTATTCCAGCCCAGGATGATTGGACTACATTGCACAATTCTTCAGCATTTCTTGGTTTTGCCTCATAAAATGTTCACATGTTCACATTTTCGATGTCACCCCATAGGTCTTCTATTGCATTAAGGTCCGGGGATTGTGCAGGCCACTCCATAATGTCAATCTTGTTGGTCTGAAACCAAGATGTTGCTCGTTTACTGGTGTGTTTGGGGTAGTTGTCTTGTTGAAACACCCATTTCAAGGGCATTTCTTCTTTGGCATAAGGCAACATGACCTCTTCCAGTATTTTGAGGTATTCAAACTGATCCATGATCCCTGGTATGCGATAAATAGGCCCAAAACCATAGTATGAGAAACATCTTCACATCATGATGCTTGCGCCACCATGCCTCACTTGTCTTCACAGTGTGCTGTGGCTTGAATTCGGTGTTTGGGGGTCTTCTACGGCCCCTAGACCCAAAAAGAACAAGATTGCTTTCATCAGTCCACAAAATGTTGCACCATTTCTCTTGAGGCCAGTCAATGTGTTCTTCGACAAATTTTTACCTCTTCAGCATGTCTTTTTTTCAGCAATGGGATTTTGGAGGGGCTTCTTGCTGATAGCTTGGCTTCAGCTAGGCGTCTTCTAATTGTAACAAGTTCTCACAGGTAACTTTAGGCCTTCTTTGGTCGTCCTGGAGATGATCTTTTGCTGAGTCTTTGCCATTTTGGCTATTCTTCAATCCAGTAGTTTTTCGTTTTCTTCCACGTCTTTCAGGTTTTGGTTGCTATTTTAAAGCATTTGAGATCATTTTAGCTGAGCAGCCTGTCATTTTCTGCACATTTTGATACGTTTTCCCCTCTCCAATCAACTTTTTAATCAAAAGTATGCGGTTCTTCTGAACAATGTCTGGAGCAACCCATTTTGCTCAGTTTTTCACAGAGATGTCATGACTGTTGGGTCTGTTGGTTTTCTATTACTCTAGTGAATTATTTGCCATGTAGAAATTTAATTTCTACCAAAAATGGTGATTGATCAGGTTAGTGATGTCACACTGCTATTATTTTGAACACAACTGTCTATGACAATATATAATTTGGAACCACTGCAAAAGATATGTATAATTTATATTGTTTTATTATACACATGTACATGTATTATGAAATGTGATTAGCGCAGTAATGAATCAACAGCTTTGTCTTTCTTTATATTGAAGTCAGAGAGAGACAGCGCGCCATATTTAATGACTGGCAGACACAGATACAGGCAAAGTAGAAAATCCAGAACATGAAATGTCAAAAAGAAGTACAAGTGACTTATAACAAAATAGTGGGAAAAAAACACACACACGTTATCTAAAACTTTCCTGTGTTAATATTTCATAATACAGGTAGCCCCCAGGTTACGGACATCCGACCTACGACTTATGAACGAGGCCACAGCTGCGACGCATGCACCTCAGTAATTGCCGCTCCGTCATCTTTGGCCTGGGGATGCTGGAGGGGGGCGATTTCGCTGCTCGCGCAGTGTAGTGTCCCTCGGGCGGCTCCCGATGGCAAGCGGTGACCCGTGATCCATAGTCACCGGGGCCACAGCTATTGCTCGTGTGCAGGACGATGGTTTGCTGCCCACTCACTACGCTGCCGCAGCTACTGCTCCTGACTGGATGCAGGCTGGATGGAGCAGAGGGGGGCGTTTCACTGCCCGCTCAGCACACATTGGCTGGTAATGCTGCAAGCGGTGACCCGGTTGTGGCTGAACGGAGGCCATTGAGGGTGAACGGGGTGGCGGGGGTAGCATTGTAGTGTGCCTCGGATGGCTGCCTGTTGAATTGGGGTTGAGCAATTTACTACCCGCCTTTGGCCGCACCATGTTTGTTCTCGGTGGTAGGACACTGCAGGCAGCATACTGTAGTGGAGGTGACTATGTGGCAGCTGAGTGATGAGCCTCTCCTCGCCGCCCCCAGTCATTCTCAACAGTAAGCCTGCTTGTACTTTTCCGCACATAGCAGGAAGTTGTCTCTTGTCAGTTCATTAGACGTGTTGACGACGGGTGCCTTCCTGCTGTGATAGCATGTATAGATAGTGCTGTGCAGAAGAGCTCATCTTAACCTTTTGTCTTCACCCTTCAACAATGTCTCTGAAACACAAATCTGATGCAAGTGCTGGTGATACAGTAAAGAAGAGAAAAACCATCACCAGAAATAAAAATTTAAAAGGTCAGAGAGGTGAAACCCCATCATTCATTAGCAGGGCAGTTGGTTACAGTCGGTCAACAATAGCATTTATTAAAATAATGTACCGGTTCTGACTTACATACAAATTCAACTTAAGTACAAACCTACAGTCCCTATCTCGTACGTAACCTGGGGACTGTCTGTATTATGAGAAAATATAGATTTTGGAGTCTGCATAGAAAATGAGTATACATTTCTATATGGTGCTGATGTTCAATCCTTAAGGTGTTTGGAGAGCAGAGGTAGATCTAGTATCACTTTTTGGGTCACAAAAGTTAATCACCCCCCACCTACATATGAATAAAGAAGAACTCAGAGCCAAATATTTAAAGACAGACATTTATCAGATTCCAGTTTTCAATGCACATCTCACAGATGAGTGCTGGTTAACTAACAACTCCAGACTAAGCAGGTGAGACACTCCTGGAATGGATTAAATGGGTTTGATGATGGACAGACTTATCAGCTAATTTCTAAATAAGGATAAATACTGTTACAAAGATATTGGTTACATAAGACCAAGAAACAGACCATGACCATAGATTACCAGTTCTACTTTACTGATATCTACTGCTTTTCCTGATGCTGTGGTACTTGTGTGAGACTGCTGTAGCCTGAGCCATCTGGTTGTTAAAAGACAAATAATGGCAAAACTACATTTCAAAAATATTTCATATTTATTATTTTAAATAACGAATTTTACGTTACACTAAAACATTTTCTTTCAATAACCACACAATAAACCTGTTCCATTCTTGTTTTTTGCAGAGGAAGACCAAGATTTCATCGAGAAGCACAGGTGGCCTTCAAGGGTATACATGCAGGACCTTGCAAAATTTAGGCAGCAATTCTGTGTCCAAAAATCGTGCTGTGCTGTCATGTGACAAGGATGCTTCCCTGCAAAATAAGCACAACATGGTTTTAGTCATGCAAAAGTATGTCATCTGCAAAGACTGTACTTACAATACCATAAATAAGCAGCTTTGGAATACTCCATCTTGACAACACTTAAGGATAGGACGTCAGCTGCCTCTGAAGTTAACACTGAAAGCTGTGCATGCTGACCACTATATTTATTATTACATTTTTAAATTAACATCTATTTTTATACATTGAAATCCAGGTCTACTTTTAATCCCAGTCACTTTTACTTTAACACGTACCACAGTAAAAAGAAGGCAACACTCCTTTTTAGGCGATTCAACGTAGACTTGAGTTTTAATCCAGGGAAGTGAGCACAAATATATGGAGTGTTTTGAAGATCTAGTCAGGTCTAATCCTGTCCAGAGCAATCTCTAGAAATCAAATGCCTGGAAATATTGTGGGTTAGTTTAACTTAGGCCAGTGTTAATTCCTAAAAATGTGAATAACTAAGGCAACGTAAGAAATTACAGGTGCTTTTGTCAACATCTATACAGTATACAGTATTTAAAAATCTCAGCCTTTGCACAGAACAATACAACTCAGCCCTTTTGCGAATTGTAAAGGTGTAAAGCAAAAGTGATGCTGCCACCTCCCAGAACCCCCGTTATTTATGCCTTTGGTCCTTAAGCGGCTAATGCACGTAGATACTCGCCCCAGAAAGGTGTCTTAAAGTGGACTTATGTGCAGGGTATGGTTTGAGCCAATCAGAGCTCTCGAAGGAACGTCTTTTCTGTCAAACTGCAAGTGAACCAGTGTTGCCAAGGCCGTGAGGTATTAACGTTTTGCTTTTAAATCTTTTAATGCCAATAGCTGCTGAAAGGAAACGGAAATTTTATATATCAACAGCTCTAGTTCTCATGTTATCTCGCTTTTAATACTCAGGTGCTTTCAGGGTCCTTCAGCCTTAACATTTTGATTTTTAAAAACTGTTCTATACCCACAAACACTACTAGTTTCTCTCAGATATCTCTCCAGTTATTTGTTAGGTGTCATCCTACTTTTTAGGACAAATTACATTATATGTTTTTTCTTCCCTGTTTTATTTACCTCTTTGCCATTTTATATTCCTTGTGTATCTACCAAGAGGCCACAACAATGACAGTTTAGATCAGGGGACTGCAATGTCAGTCCAGGAGGGCTGTAGTGGCTGCACGTTACCTTAAGGATACTGTACGTCCAATATTGCTGTTGACGCCCTTATTGCTCAAGCACCATTTGTTGGCTTCATTTTAGCTGTCTTGCTTGTGATGATTCCCCAACCTTAATTGCTTATTTTAGTCTTAAACGGCTGCTTGTAATGGCTTCTTACTCGCAACAAGAGGCAAATGACAAAGGAAGCAGCCGTTCTTCATCTGACTTCTTTCCATTTCCACCTCTGTGTTTTCATCGTGAGCTATCCATCCATTATCCAACCCACTATATCCTAACTACAGGGTCATGGGGGTGAACTATCTGACTTAATAAAATGTTGGTGAGAAACTGAGAAGAAAAAAGTGAACGACTGAGAATTACTAATCAGAATCGGGTTGTAAATCACTTGGATGATATCACTGGAAAGAAAAAAAAAAAAAATCTACAAGCTGACATGGCAGAATGAAGACAGTAATGAGCCATAAAATGAAACAAGAGTGGTTGTTTTTGAGGACTGGTTTCTTATGAAGAAATGGGTTGGGAATAAAAACCTGCAGCCATTATGGCTCTCCAGGACCCCGGTTTAGATGACTGGAACAGGACTGCAGAGAAATGTCGGGAAGTGTCCGAGCAAGTATTTATACAGGAAGGTGTCATGTTAAGACAACATGCAGTTATAAGTGTAAATATCTTAAGATTTAAAATGAAAAGGCTCATCCCTGTGTGGATAGCACTTTGAGTACTGAGAAAAGTGCTATATAAATGTAATGAATTATTATTATTATCATTAAACTGACATACTTATGGTCAGTTCACAGTCCCTTTGGTTTAGTTCTCTAAGCAGCCAAGTAGAAACCAAGTCCCCACCATTGGGGTCTTTCCCACTCCTCTATACTTGAAGTCCTTTTCTGGATGTAAATTATCAGGAAACAATTTAGCAGGCCCACTTGGACTGGATCAAATGCGAATTGCTATTGTTTTGTAAACATCTTAATGCTAGCAATATGGAGAATTAAATAAAAATTCTGAGTTCCTGTCATTGCAATCAACTTTGGGCTGTTTGCATTCTAATAGCTTTATACTGCTAACATTTTTTTTATAAATGTTATTTTAAAGATAGTGGCATGCAGGTCCACTAAAGCATATATTTAACAAAAAATAACATTTTAATTATTGTTGATCTATTTATTGTATTTAAAAACTCAGTTAACTGCCTTTAAAATAAATTTTTTTCCAAGTGATAAATAAAATTTTAAACAATTTGAATACTAGACTGATGTTCCGATTCTTGTTTTTAATTTAATCCAAATGCGACACAGTTGCTAATGTTATTTTGTATAAGAATCACACTATTTGATTTATAAATGTGTATGTCAAAAAAGAATTCTGGCATAGCGCTGCTGCCTCACAGAAAGGAGACCCGGATTTGCTTCCCGGGTCCTCCCTGTGTGGAGTTTGCATGTTCTTCCCATATCTGCGTGGGTTTCCTCCCACAGGTTAGGTGCATTGGTGTTCCTAAATTGTCCTTACTGTGTGGGTGTGTGTGTGCCCTGCAGTGGGCTGGTGCCCTACCTGGGGTCTGTTCCTGCCTTGCACCCTGTGATTGGCTCTAGCAGACCCCCATGACCCTGTGTTAGGATGCAGCGGGTTGGATAATGACTGAGAATCCTGGCATAGTTTATGCAGAATGTTTCATAAGATGCCTAATGCTTAACCACATGCCACAGCAAGTCACACAACTATGTGTAGTGATACCGTTTCAGTCGAGGCCTGTTTTCCTCGAGTTCTCACTTCTGATGGACTGTGTGTGGATCTGCTATGCAGTATATTTAGCATAAACTGAAAGATCTTAAATTGGTAAGAAGGTCCACCGTATTCTGTCAGAGGGCAGTCATACTGTTCTCAACGTTTAGAATGATGCAACCAGACACAAAGCTGAAATTCATTAAAGGATAAGTTCAATATTTTTTAAATCAGTTATTTCTTTACAATCATGGTGTATATTAATTTGTTGTATGAAATTGTGTTTTAAGTTTTTTTTTTACATTTTAAAAATGTCCATTCTTGTAGTTTAACCTTCTTGGCTTAAATGTGAGTATCTCTTGGGCTCGTAATTCTATGTAACAATGTGTAACGGCCAAATCATTCTCCCAAAGCAGCAGCTACACCACCAAGACCCGTTACCTGGCAAGTTGAGGACGTTAGACCCAACAAGCCATACTTCTTCCAAATAAACTTCCCCCAATCAACAATCAAAAATCAGCCAACAAAAAAACTGTATATAAAATAATAAAGTAAGTATATATTGATAAAGAAAGAAATGAACAAACTCCAAACAATATATATATATCATACCCCAACCAACCCCGACATAACATTCAAACCCCAAAAGTGTCCGGCAGAAAGTAATAATAAAAAGAAAAAGAACAGCATAAGGTTAATATATAATACAAACCCTCCCTTGACCCCACACTGAACATAAACTCAATAAGACACACTTTTAAGTACGAAACGCACATAAAAGTCCAGATTTAACAGATAATGGTTGTGGACCTGGGTCAGCTGGAAAAACAGTCCTAGAGAAAGTACACAGATGAAAATGATGGCTTGCTCCTCTCCGCAAACAACAAGAGACAGTCTCACCGTGCTTGTCCTCGGTATGTGGCGTAATCCAAACACCCGGGGTTTTGTAGTGCAAAGCTGTTGTTGTTGAGGGTTAAAAGTGGCAGGTAGACAAAGGTGTGAATGATTTGAATTGGTGCTTTCTCCTGTCTCTGTAATGACATGGCAGTCTAGTAGAACGAGATATTTTTTTTTCTATCTGTCCTTCCGTTTAAATAGCAAATGATCAGATGCAGGTGATATCATGAGGGCCCCCATTGTTTCCAGGGGAGCATATTTACATAGAGACACAAACATCATGTAAACAGACGCTACGAAAGACGGGACTCGGCACAAAATACATTTACGATGACATTAACCATGTAGCACTGCTACAAATGGCAATATCCTGAGTAGGACTCGGATTAACTGATTTTGATGAGCTATACAGCGTTAAAAGCCAAGTAACATTTGGGACAACATTCTCCTGCCATCTTGAGGACGAAATAACATCATACTGCAATATAATCTTGACTTTTTGTATGTGTTCTGTAACTCTAACATAATTCAATATTCAAGAGAGTGGCAGAGCTTTCAATAAAACACAATGGCATATAAACGAAAAACTGTAAAGCCAGCTTTAGAACAAATGGAAACTGAACTGTTGAATAATGATGATGACATTGTGAATTGGTCATGCAAAGCTGACACAGACAGTGAAACTCAAGTATATGCCACTGTACAATTAAACCACCGTGGCTTACCTTAGTTTCTGTGAAGGTTCAGCGTGAAACAAGTAAGTTTGTGCCAAAAAAGGTAGAAGGACAAAAAAAAAAAAAAAAAAAGAAGATGTTAGCCCCCTAGGCACTGTTCAAAGTGCAGCCACTGTCAATGTTCATGTCAGGGAAATTGTGGAAGTCAATAAGCCTTGCACTGTGGTAGCTTGCAGTAATTCAATGGGCACATCACTTGTGTGGATTAGGCACTGACCTTCTACCCTCATACGCAAACAGCAGAATAAAATACAACTATGCAAAAAACAAAGTCATGCTTCTATTGCATTGACTGCACCATCGGGCTGCGTGTTGGTGACTGTGTCAAAGCATACAACATGAAGAACATCTACATCAGTGGAACCCTGACGTACCTATCCTACTGTATTTCTCTTGATGTTTTGCTATTTATTTCTTTCTGTTACACATAATAACATTTCTTCTTGTTGAAAAAAGTTCAGCGTTAAACATAACACTAAGGGGTCTATAATGGTGTCCAAGGGGCACCACCCCAAACATGCACTGAATATGTCCATTGTTCAAGACAAGAATGTTGCCAAATATTGATCTGCATCTTGAGATTGCACCCATAGTGTAATGATTTTTTTTTTTAAACATAGTTTTGTGAGATTCACCCATTTTTAAAAGAAGACCAACTCTGTGCTTCACCTCACTGCTTGTCTCCTTCCAAGGACATGGCTTCCTCTGGCATTATCATTTTCTCTTACAGCTGTTACTGCCTTGGTTTGAATGGCTGTCTCTGTCCTGTAGACAACTAGGCAATAATCACTGAAAAAAAGTCATACAATTGCAAACAGTCTTTCACTACATGTGATAAAGAAGATCAGAGACAAATCTGATGAAATGTCAGCACTCCAGTAATTTCAGTCTTGGACTACTGAAAGCATCTGCAGCAGAGGGGTGACTTGTGGAGTCTGTGAAGTCCAGGCCGCGTACAGCCCCCCTAACCCCGACACAGACAGGCTGGACACGAGTTTGGCACACAGAACACAGTTTGTTTACATGTGGCGCCTCTTCCTTTGCTCCCCACAGCACAGTACCAAATAGCACACAATGTTTAGTCCCTTCTTTCCCTTCTCTTCTTGTCCGCCACTACTTGTCCTGGCAAGTTTTGTCCTCCACCTCCCAACTCTGGCTTCCTGAGTACTGTAGTGGCTGCTGGCTCCTTTTATAAGGCACCCGGAAGTGTTCCACGTGCTTGTTGCTCTACTTCCAGCACCACTTCCGGGTGTAGTGGAAGAGCTGCATCCAAGGGTTCAACAGAAGCTGCAGCACGCCCTGGCAGTGCCCATGGAACCCAACAGGGCTGCACTAAACTCCAGCTCCCATGGAGCCCCCTGGCAGTGCCCCCACTGAACCCAACAGGGCTGCACTAAACTCCAGCTCCCATGGAGCCCCCTGGCAGTGCCCCCACTGAACCCAACAGGGCTGCACTAAACTCCAGCTCCCATGGAGTCCTGCAGTATTCAAAGGCACTCCTGCCACCTGCACCTAGCCCTACCACCTAGGGGAGGTAATGCTCTGGATAGGCTCCTTCACTCGGGTCCTTCCAGTGTGGAGGTGTCCCGACCGGCCAAGGGCCCCAGCCGTATGACACAATACATAAAAGCCTGTTGCAGGTCTTTGTACGATGGAAGACTTCACCAGCATCAGTGTGTGTTAATGCTATGAGGATGATTAAAAAAAAAAATCACTCCCAAGATGATGTCAGATTGCTACAAATCAAAATCCAGAACTGTTTCATCAGATTATGCACTTGAACAAACGTCTACCAACAAGAAACAGTGAAAAGTTTCTATTTAATTTTACTCACTCATTGTCAAGTCGCCCGCTTTCTGCCAAACTGACTCAATCTACATGCACACAAACATCCATTTATGTGCACAAGTCCCATTATTTAATTTAAAACATGGCATAAATTGAAAAATTAGTAAAATGTTTTGAAAAAAAGGAAGACAGATGGGCAGACGGTCTTTTTTCTGTAATTAAAAGTGAAGCTGCAAATGAAAAAGTCTTCAGTATTCAGAAAATTCACCATGAGAGAGTGGACAGGCACAAAGCAAAACGAATAAACAGAAAGCGTAGGGACTGTCTTTAACAAGCAGATTCCACTCGCCAATCCTGGATAGGGCATCATTACATCATACAGGAAACTTTTACACACATTGAGCCATTTTGGAACTGCCAGTTAATCAGATTGGCAGTTTTCTGGGATGGGGAAGTCAACTCTTCACAACGACTAGAGCGAGATCCAGTCCAACACCTCTGGAGCTGTCAGGCAGCATTGCTGACCGTAATGACACGGTGCCACCCTGTAAACAGATTCAACAATCTGAAATACATATAAATTGTGGGGGTGCAAGAAACTCCATCAGCAGTGAAACTTAAAATTTAACACTCTGCATAATGTTTGTAATTGTTGAAGAGGTCAGTATATAACTGAAATAGGATCAAGAAATATTTGAGACCCAGATGCTAACCAGAAGGATGGCACCTACCAGATACGCACTTGTATTAGTTCAAGGCTCCAATGGCTTGCAGCCTTCCTTCCAACTCTCCTCTCCTGTCTAGCTGATCCACATCACTCCCTCCTCCAATGCACTCTTCACCAATAAATACACGTGGAACCTGCAGACATGCAAGAAAGGACACACACATTTTTGTTAGTTTCTTTTGTCGCCACTTTGAAAGCTGTGTGGATACAATTTGGGAAGGATATCTTTAGTACTAGGGTGTTGAACCGTGTTAGCCATTACGAATGTTGTGAGAAGTCAAGTAAAATAACAAGTTTTATTGGCTAACTAAAAAGATTACAGTATGCAAAATATTGGCTTTTTAGTTAGCCCATAAAAGGTGTCATTTTACTTGACTTCTCACGGCAGGATATCTTTAAATTGCAAATCATTGTTCCACTGTATGGGTATTGAAATTGCATCAGTTTCCCAAAGCTAATCATCTTGATGAAGGGGCACACAGGGTCAATTCTGTTAGCACTAGACAGAGGGCATGAACACAGATGAAATGCCAGTCCACTGCAGGGCACACTCTTACACACTTCAGTAGACACTCATAACAGAGCAATTAATTGACTGTTCATGCTGTTGCAATGTGGAAGTAAACTGTAGCAAATAGAAGGAAGGGTCCGGTCAGGTTGGGGAAACATGCACTAGTACAGCACATTGCCGCACCCACCAAACGGATCTTGGTAGGCAACGACACGTGGGCCAGTCCCACCCCCTAGAAATGACCATCTATCTGCCACAGCCAGGTCCAACAACTAGGGTCCTCAACAATGAGGATCCTGTGAGCCGGTTACCCTCAGGGAATTTCGCCACATTACCATAGTGCCGTTACTGACGCTCCCTCACAATGCAGGTAATCTGCCTCATATCTGGGACTCTGTGAGCAACTGCTCATTCAACACAAAGTCAAACCAGCAGTACCCAAGAATTCTCCAAAGAGACGCAGTGCCAAAGGAGTCCAGTCTTCGTCTCAGGTCACTGGAGAGCATCCATATCTCACATCCATATAGAAAAACAAGAAGCACCAGGACTCTAAAGACTTGGACCTTTGTCCATTTACAAAGATATTGGGAGAGCCACACACCCCTTTCCAGTGACCTCAAGACCCCTCATTTGCTCCCAATCTGTCTACTGACTTCATAGGAAGGGTCAACAGAGACATGAATGTCACTGCCAAGGTAAGTAAACCTTTCAACGAGATCGACATTCTGTCTGCAGACAGACACACTGCCAATGGCTGTGCCCAAGATCTTGGTTTTTTATCCAGGACTCTTACAAGCCCAGACACTCAGACTTCTCACTCAGTCTCTTAACATCCCCGATCAGTGACTGCACTGACTCACCTCACGGGCACCCATCAACCAATGAGCGAAGTTGCGAATAAAATGTCTCCCACACTGCGGTAGGAGTACACACTGAGACAACAGACTAAGCACCCAGAGAGTGCCTTAATCTGAGCCCCATAATACACTCATTGAAAGGAGTGACACCATCGGAAGGAGCCAATCTGCCACACCAATAGCTACTTCCCCGAGTATGACAGCCATCAGAGTGAGCAGACCAATAAAAGGTGTACTCACCTACAGAGATTTGGCCAGTCCCAGATCTATGCACCTCAGATAAGTGGCACCAGTGAAATGTGAAGTTTATGAAGGTCTTCTGACAGTAGAGAAAGATGATCATCATGTCGGACAGGCAAGATGTTCCCGAGCGGAGCACTTCAGTGCAGCAGGCGACACCTCAGCACCACACTAATTCTGATCCCCAACAGGCCTGACCATATTGGCTCTCCAACGGTTTTGACTCTTCTGGGGATGAGGCTCCCGAGGACTTTTCCCCCCATCCCATTCAAAATGTGAGCAGCATGTCTATGGGCAGCTGCAACAGAGCTACTCTCACGTAGAGCAAAAAGGGAGTCCTGTCTGCCGTTTCGAAGCTGCAAAATGTTTTTACGGTGGCTGGAGTGTCAATCCTGCCACCAACCCCCAAGATTTTCATGCCAGTTGGAGGACCAGCTTGCAAAGTCAGATGCAGTTTAACGTCATACCCAGGATGGGACGGGGGTGGGGGATAAAAATGTCAACATAGCGAGAACAAATAGAAGCAAATAGAAGGAAGGGTTCGGTCAGGTTGGGGAAACATGCACTAGTACAGCACATTGGATTTTAAATACAAAGAGACTGACCTCGGAGCTAAGAGGCGGTCAGGTTGACTGGAGCAGTACTTCCCATAGAAAGTTCTTATCGGGTGTCATTGGTTGCTTACAGGGGCCGGGTGGGGATTTGAGGGGGCATTTAGGGGTCGGGTTGGTATTGGGGGCAGGGTCTGTCTTAGAGGTAGCACTGATAAATATTGAAATAACAGCAGCAATAAATAATAAGAAGAATGTATTTTAATGAAAAGAGGAATACCTAGAAATTTTTAATGGAAATACAATAAAAGCATACATATAAAATTATTACTGATTCACACTCTCCACCTTATTACAAGTAGTAGGACTGAAGAAGACAGTTGTTTGCTTGTCATTATAAGTGACATTTTTGAAGATGAGAAGAACCGCAGAAATGCATTTGCTTTGGTGGCAAGAAAGAAACCATGTTATTGCCTAAAGGCAGTGTCAAATTTACATTTTAAAACAAGACACAAGTTAGATGGAAGGCCATGTAAGGAGAGCAGCTACTAAACTGACATTCATTCTCGGTCACCTTGAGTCAGTCAGTCAGTCAGTCACTGATTAATTACAAGATTGTGCCCTAAGTCTTCACACTGATTAAAAGCTGTGCAGTACATGTAGGGCAAAGTGAGGATCATGTTGGCAGCCAATCGAAATAAAGCTGGAATGAGAATTGGAGCTCCACACAAAAGTATAGGGTGGTCCAGATATAATTATGCAATTTTAATTACACTATAACATAACTTTATTACATAGAAAATCACCCGAAAAATCCCGGACCATCGAGAAGTGTGCGAACTGACGACATGAAGAATCGTCTTCGCGCGAAATGGAATCGTCCCCGCATAAATCAAAGTCATCCAGACGATCTGGATCTGCATAATTAGATCTGGACCACCCTGTAAATTAAGTAAATAAATGAATGGTAGGGGAAACACTGTGCTGTGTCACCATGCATCCTGAAACATTGTCTACATATTAAATAATCTTCTCATTGGGTGTGGGTGGAGTGCAGACAAAACTATTGTACCTGTAATGTACAATGGATTCAGAGAGTATTCACACACCTTCACTGTCTACACACTTCATCGTATTGTAGATTTCATTTTAAATTGTAAATTTGCATTTTTGCACATCAACCTACACTCAATAACCTGTAATGGCAAAATGAAAACGTTTTCAGAATGGTTAGCAAATTTATTAAAAATCAAAAACTGAAATGTCTAATTTATTTAAGTGTTCAGACCCTTAATTCACTACTTTGTATAAATTTCTTTGGCAGCAATGATGCCTTCTTGAGTAAGCCTCTACAAGCTTTGCTAACTGCAAATCCACTGCATCCACTGAACAGTGTCATCTCCAGGCAGAGGAGTAGCTTCAGTGTCAGACTTTTGTCACCGTCCTGCTCCACTGACAGACTGAGGAGATCGTTCCTCCCCCACACTATGCGACTCTTCAGTTCCACCCGGGAGAGTAAATGCTAACATTACTCAAAGTTATTGTCTGCTTTTTTATTTTTATTTATTTATTTTATTACTATTTCATTTAATATTGTTTCTTTGTATCAGTATACTGCTGCTGGATTATGTGAATTTCCCCTTGGGTTTAATAAAGTATCTATCTATCTAACCTGGATTTATGCAGTTTATCCCATTCTTCATGGCAGATCCCCTCAATCTCCGTTAGCTAGAATGGGAAGCACCTGTAAACTGCCATCTTCCTGTCTCTCTATACACGTTTTATGGCGTTTAAATCAGGACTTTGGCTGGGCCACTCAAGGATAGGCAGACACTTGGGCCAAAAGTCACTCCGCATTGAATCTTTGTCATGCTGAGAGGTGAATTGTCACCCCTGTCAAAGATAGTGTGCACTCTGGAGCAAGTTTTCTGCAAAGAGCTCTGTATATTTAGCTGCCTTTATCTTTCCCTCAAGCCTGACCAGGCTCCCTGTCCCTGCCGCTGAAAAGCACCCCCATTGCATGATGCTGCCGCCACCATGCTTCTCCGTAGGGATGGTATTAGGCAAGTGATGTGCTGTGCCTTGTCTTGTCTTCACCAGGTATAATGCTTGGAGTTTTGCCCAGAGAATTCAATTTTTGTCTTAACAGACTAGAGAATCTTTTTCCTCATGCTCTCAATGTCCAGGTGGGCTGTCATTTCACTTGCTTCCGTCTACCCACTCTAGCATAAATACCGGATTGATGGAGTGCTGCTATTCCAGTGGTCTGTTAGAGTGACCACCGAGTTCTTGCACCCTGACCAAGGCCATTCTTGCCCGGCTACTCAGCTTGGCCGAAGGGTCAACTCTAGGAGTTCTCGTGGTCCAGCCATGTCAGTTTGCCACAGGTGGACTCCAGTAAGGTTCCAGAGACATCTCAAGGTTAATTAAAACAAATAAAATGTAACTGGCCACAATTTGGAGTGTCACAGTAAGGGGTCTGAATATAAATATAAATGAGAGATTTCAGTCTTTAAAATTTGCAAACCTTTCTGAAAACATGTTTTCAGTTTGTCATTATGGGTTATTGTTTGTAGAGTGATAGGCTAAACGGCAAATTCAATCATTTAAAATTACACCTACAACACAATAAAGTTTGCATACAGTGCAGGGGTCCAAATACTTTCTAAATTCATTGTACTGTATTTATTTGATTGGGTTTTGTTTTGTTATTATGCTCCCTTTTCTTAAAGGATGATTAAATACCAACCTAAACACCCACCCACTTGTGCTGGAAGATTTATAAAAGTATGATATTCAGTATTGATACTGGGTTTTGGACCTCAGTACCAGTACCAAAACAGCTTAGAAGCAAATAACAGATAATTATTAAACCCTCCATCTTACCTCTTTGGTGGGCCACATCATCACGTCTCACTATGCACTGCTTCCCTCGTGACAGCATCATGGCAGGTAGTATATAATGGTTACAGAAACAAGGGTTTGGGAATGGTCCCCTGATCGCAAAAGAGGACAGGTTTTGTTTTGATCAAGTAGACATTTCCTTTGTGTTCCAAAAATTCCAAAATGCTGGTACAGTTTTACAAGTTGGATAACCCTAATACATACACATACATACATAAATCTTTGAAATCTTCAAAACTGGCAACAGATGATGATTTATCTGGATGTCTGTTTAGTAGTGCAGGGGTCACACAGAAACACTCCAGCTCGTGAGCCACTCCAGGCCAAGAGTGCACCTGCCAGTGAATGACAATAGTGACAATAGTGTAATGACAGATGCTAAGCAAAGACGCCATCGTAACCATAGGGATGATGTCACTTTGTTTAAGCGAGTATGGCTAGAAGAATGCACTTTAACAATGGGAAATTGGTGCCATACTAAGACAGCCGTTGACTCGCCAGATCCAAAACCTGCTGCACCCTCCCTTTCCATAAGCCAGTTCTTGTCAATTCACTCTGACATCAAACACAATCTTTGAGGTTTAAAAAAAATGCCCAGTTATGCAGCCACTCGTTTAACAGTGTCACTTTAACTGTGCTTCTTAGGTATAAAGGCTCTACAAACTGCTCTACACAAACTTCAAAGGCTATTGGACATGCACATTCGTTATAGGGATGTCAGTTTACTTCTGTGAAGGATGTTATTCTTATAAGAGGAGAGCGAAGCATTTAATTATATATGTTATAGTAATAAAATAATGATGACAAACATGCAGATTTTTTAATCAGAGAGTTTGTGTATGATAATAGTTGCAAATTTTATTTTCTTATTTATTCTTTCCAAGGCAACTTACAACACCTGAAATACAAATGGTTGCATTACTTTTGTTTTTCCAACTGGGGCACAGGCAGGTGAAGCCCCTTACTTACAGACAGTGTCAATGGCAAGACCTGATCCAACAACCCCAGGGTCTGAAGACCAAAGTCTTAACCACTGTGCCACACTGCCTGCTATCATTATTAGTAGTAGTAGTATTTTTAGTAGCAGCAGCGGTGGTAAGCAACATTTTTCATTTACAGTGGCCATTGAATCTGTAGATCTCTTACTAACAAAAGAAAATTGCTTGTTTTGATTAATTAGACAGACAGACAGACTGCCTACCTGCTTCTGTATGCACTTTAGAGTTATATATACTGTATTGATGGAGTGTAGAAGTTAATATCAGGATTTTAAAAGTTGATATCAGTTCTCCAAAGTCTGATAAAGTTTATGAATTTTGATATCAACATTGTTTAATCTCAGCCTTTCAAATTTTGTTATCAACATTTAGAATTATGTTCTTTTACTTTAGAAACCTCATACAATGAAAATTGATATCAAGGTGTTAAAGCTTGAAAATGCACGTGTGTATTTTAAAAATCATGCAGTAATTTAAAGCTGAGCAGATGAAAGACATGCAGGTTAAGTGGACTGGCAATACTAAATTTGCCCTTGTATGTGGCTGGAATGTGTGTGTGTGTGTGTGTACACCTTGCAATGGACTGGCGTCCTGAGCAGGGTTTGTTCCTGCATTATGCCCTATGCTCACAAGGGTCTGGCTCCAGCACCACCCTGACCCTGTTCAGGACTAAGTGGGTTAGAAATGACATAGTAAGTTTTTTAAAATGTAATGATACACACCTAAAATTAGATATTGATATTGCTAAAGTGGAGGTCAAAAAGTTAAATAAGAAACATGAAAATCTTTTACACTGGGCAAAAAAATAACATAACAAACTTTTAAAAAAAAAAAAATAATTTTAAAACCTTAGTGTGATTTTCCCGAAACGTGTTATCAATTTTGAAAAAAGTGTGACATCGACTTAAAATACAGTCATTCACGCCTTTAAAAGAACCAAATAAATGATGCTTTCCCATAACCAACTATAGCATTACCCTAAGAAACCACTCTAGCACCACCTTTATTTTTAATGGTGTCTGATGGAGGTCCATAAAGGGCTAGATCACTAGTAAAGCACCACAATTCGATGTTCATAATCACTTAAGTTGAAATTGCATGAAACGATACGCTACATGCTTAGGCTTGAAATTTGTCATTTTTGGGCTATGATCACCGGTAAAGAACTACATATCAAAAATACCATCATATTCGTGATCAGCAATCTCAAAATGGTATAAAACAACACCCTACCTGCCTATATTACCAATGCCGAATCTTTTCAACTTTTTGTGAAAAGGAGTAACTTTGACCCCTCTCATCCAACTAGTGGGTGGACCCCTGGGGTCAGATGACGATGCATAGGCAACTTCAAGTTCTACTGATCATTTTTGCTGAAGACACCTATTGGTTTACTCTTTATCATAAGGGTGCACTTTTTTGCACAAAGTATTGTAGCGTTCTGTTCTTTATTGTAGAGTTCTGTTCTGCAGTTTGTGTTCTGTGATTTACATTCCTCTCAGTTATTTATTCGGTTGTCCCTGTTATGGACTGTAATAGAGTGGAAGGTAAAGGAGGTTCCGGAGGGATGGGGGGAGCGCTGTGAAAATGGAGGAGGGGTGTGGGGTGAGGGAGGAGAGGAGGACGTTCTTGTCAGCCTAACAGAGTTTTTTTTGGATTGCTGTCTGTTCGGCGTGGTTGTGGCCAACAGCAACCATTTTTTTTGTTTGTGACTAATAAAGAGGGAACTAACCAAGTGACCGTCTCGGATCGTCATTACGTCTGGAAGACGCTACAGTATGGTCCAAAATTTTACTAAAAAAAGAGCTTTTTTGGGTGTAAAGAACCAAAAATTGAGGGTGGGAGACATTAAAACGCATCGAATATAGCATATGTTGGGGTTATGACTACAAAGTGTTCATAAATAACTCTTCCGAACATAACTATGTAGAAACGGGATTTCAACCGCTTGATCTTTACCGTTTAAGTCTTCAAAATTTATAACCACTCGACCTAATATCGACATATCCATCTGCAGCGAGGTATTAAGTTGAGATTTCCAATGGTAAAGTGTACTGCAAATATGTAATCTTTTTCGTGTAGTCCTGTCTTTTGGTATCTGAATTCGGGTAGGTTCGTTTTCAAAGTTGTGTCCGACACTGAGCTGTGACTTCTCCACATGCACTCGCATTTATCCAGTCTGCTCCGTACGATAACGCGTGAACGCAGCATACGTAAGGGGGAAGCTGCAAATTCTTGCCGTATTCTGTCACCTAAAGTAGTCGCTTTAAGTGAATTCTGGAGTCGTGGAGAACCGCAACCTCATCTCTTCAAGCAACAAAGCGGGGCGGGGCGCGACGCAAGGCGGAAACTAAAGCGGCGTAACCAGATGCGATGACACCAGCATACCACACGTACAACGGACATTAAGTAACACTACCAGGGTAAGTGGAGGAAACACACGGGTTCATGATGAGTGAACCTTTAACTCTACTCACAGTCTGTGCCATGATTTGTAAGGCGTACAGGAGCTACGCTAACCCCTGCGCCACCACGCCGCCCGTTTCCATATCTCCTTACACAAATGTAACTCACCGTCCTCGCTCCAGTTTTCTTCATTAAATAGTCCTGAATGCTGCTCATATCCGGTAGATTGCTAATGTCCACAAACTCCAGATGCCCGTTTTTAATATTATACTTGGACAACACCTGCTTCGCGGTGACACAGTAAGGGCACGTCGGCTTGAGGAATACGACGACTTTGTTTCCGCTGATTTTCCCGTCTACAAACTGCTGCGCCATTGCTCCTAACTTGGTAAAAAGCAAAAACGAGAAGCGTCTAGAGAAGTCTTCTCTGGCGGCTTTCAAGAACTTGAGGCGAGGCGGGCGTCTTTCTTTTAAATTTCCACACCATCTAGTGGGCGGGGCGAAGGCGAGCCAGTGCTGCCGCATTCAGTGACGCGGAAGGATACATGAGGATCATAAGGCTTCTGGCTACAGAGCCAAATATCCTGAAGTGCTGGATTGGACATCGGGGGCGAGTAGGGTGGGGCGGCATTCACTCGCAGTGAGCTATGAGCTCGGGTGGTCCAGTGCTGATCTGCCTTAATACGCAATTACGGTAACAGGACTAACTTTCGGGTATCGCGCTGTTGCAGTGTACCAGAGAGCGGACTAACTAAGGTACTAGGCTGAAGTTGGCTCCTGTACTTGTTCGGTTCCGTTACATTTTCACACAGCTTGAGAAAACCAGTTTCTTATTCTACATTAGCAGCAAGACGGATCCCTTTGATAAATAACAGTTATAAAAGTAGCCGAGCTAAAGGTATTCCATACGCATCAGACGATAAAGGACATGGAAAAGCACTCCTATGTCATTAAATAAAATGTGGTAGCCATATTTTATATCTATTTTTGGACTTGTGTTGCGTGATGCAGAATCAAAAATATTCAACGCAATGCCATATAAAAAGCCAAGCGATGCATGGAAATATTTATATTGCAGATTGTATTGTGGCAGACAGACACACTCTGTTATCAAGGAAAACACCTTTACTCGTTTTGTTTTTTATTCTGGTAGAGTTGTACATACAGCTTTTTCATTATTTACTTAGGACACATTACACTACTGGCTTCTTCACTTTGTTGAGTGTTAACTCTTTACTGTGATCCTGTTAGGTATGGACTGGTCTCCATACTACACTTGGACTGTGACAACCACCAACACTATGCACTTCTTTACCAGGCTTTCATCACCTTTTGTTCACATCCATCCATCCATTATACAAAACCCTTTATATCCTAACTACAGGGTCACGTGGGTCTGCTGGAGCCAATCCCAGCCAATACAGGGCGCAAGGCAGGAAACAAACCCCGGACAGAGCGCCAGCCCACCACTTTGTTCTCATATTTACATATATTTCCCAACTTTTTCCTCTTATAGAAGTTCATGTTTGTTTACATCTATTATATTTCTAATTACCTTCCATGATTGCCCACACTTCCTCTCCTTTCTCATCATGTATTCCTTTACTCCTTCCACACATTTGTGTAATATTCCTTTATTTATCACCATCTTCCTGTTCTTTATCATTTTGTTTATTGCCCACCATAATGCCTCTTTCCCTGTGTTTTATATACAGTACAGAGAGATAATCACTACATGAAGCAATATTCAAATCAAGCCTCTCTTTAGTCTTGATACCAGGATGCACACACCAGGAAGCATCAGTTAATGGTAAGCAATCCACACACACAAACACTGCGGTAGAAGACTCTCATTAGCAAAAATCCCAAAACACAACAAACTGTTAAAAATAAACATCAAATAATTTATAATTAAAAGTCTAGTTTTTACATGCAGCATTGCAGAGCATCCCGGGATGTCAAATCTTTCCATTGCTACATAGCCAGAGACATTTAGTCACTTCGTCACCCCCACAGTCCACGATAAAATCCTGCTGCTAGTGTGAAGGAGGCACTGGGGTCTTCAGTGGGGACATTGGGGAGTTAGAGTCGGGAGGCAGCTGGCAACAGGAAGGAAAAAGAAAATTGGTTGATTTATTGGTACTGTGATTGATCTTTGGAAGGGTGATTATTTGTGATGGTGCTGTGGTTTAATAAATAATATCTTCTATTTAATCCTAAAACTGTGTTGGGTATTACTGTGTCTGACGTTTGGTGGTTACACTATGGACTAGGTGGACTGGTGTTGCTACGTTGGCCCTGGTGTGTGTGTTCAATCTGCAGTGAAATTGTGCCTAGTCCATGGCGGTTCCTGCATCGCACCCTTTGCTTCCTGGGATAGGCTTGAGCTCCTCCACGACCCTAATCAGGATAAAGCGGGTTTGGAAAACGGATGAATGGAATACTATAGTAGTCAGAAAATTAACCTGAAGATGGGTGGGGCTGGATGTATGATTGGCAGAGGCTTGTCACACCGGTATACTGAGTGGTATATACTGACAAGATTTTTAGTTTTGGTGAACCTGTTCTTTGTGCCTTCATTCTTAAAAAACAGTTTTAGTAAATGGCAGAATTAAGGCTGAAGACTACACAATGTAGACCAAAGACAGTTTTTAACAAAATACATGTGCCTTCCATTTAATTGTATTGTTATTATTTATCAATAGTGGAAAGCTGTCATTTCAGAAAGAGCTGCCAATGTTGGTAACCTTCATCCTTCTTTTAAATATCAATGCAGGAGTAGGCTGAAGTCAGAAGCAGAATTGTGTTTCAAATGATCAAAACAGGAACCCGAACTTAACAAGGATGAGCCTGTAAAACACAAGTGGCTTGGAGTTATTTTTCTCTTCTTTGGCTTAAAGTCAAAATGGAAAAAAAAAATTAACTACAGAATAAAAACTACTAAAAAAATGCATGAAAGCATTAAGCATTATCAGGTATATTTTACTATATAACATTTATATCAAAAATATTTTTATTGTTAATTATAATTAAGAAAAAATATTGGGTGAAGTGAAATCATGCAGGGTGGCACGGTGGCGCAGTGGGTAGCGCTGCTGCCTCGCTGTTAGGAGACCTGGGTTTGCTTCACGAGTCCTCCCTGTGTGGAGTTTGCATGTTCTCCCTGTGTCTGCGTGGGTTTCCTCCCACAGTCCGGAGACAAGCAGGTTAGGTGAATTGGTGGTCCTAAATTTGGTATGTGTGTGTCCTGCGGTGGGCTGACGCCCTACCCGGGATTTGTTCCTGCCTTGCACCCTGTGTTGGTGATCCTAAATTTGCCCTGGGGTGGGCTGGCACCCTGACACAGGATTTGTTCCTGCCTTGCGCCCTGTGTTGGCTGGGATTGGCTCCAGCAGCCCCCCGGTGACCCTATAGTTAGGACATAGTGGGTTGGAAAATGACTGACTGACTGAAATCATGCAAACAGCGTTACATACCCATACATAAATGTCCTTGTGAAAATGTACTTTTGAACTTTGATCTTTAAACTTGTGCTTTTAGGAATTTCTCTTGGTGTTCCAACAATGCACGGGATAAATACAGCATACTAAATACCAAATACCAAGGTACTGTACATGAAATTAAACAACACAATATACAATATACACACGACACCATCACCACATTATATACAGTGGCAATGAAAGTCATATTGTGCAAATATATAAAACAATGCAGTAAACTAGAATTGCACTCCTGCTCGGTAATGCTCGTATATCTAGTAAGTTCTTATACAATAAACACAAAATAAACATCATTTAGATTGGATAGAGGAGTTTAGAAGAGAGATGAATCACAAGAGGCCTCCATTAACCAGAGTGACTGCTCTAGAAAAGAATCTCTTACTAGGCCCAGTAGTTCTTACCTTTAGCGACCAGTTTATGTCTCCACGATGGTAATCACTGACAGAGATGGCCGCCCGGGTGAATGCAGTCTTTACTTATATTTCAGGCACATTTCCAGACCTGTAACGTATGCAGGACCTCAATGAAGATTGGCTTCAGGCCTCCAGTCTTTTCTGCTGTCTGAATAACATGCCACCGTTTACGTTTGAAGTGAGCAGATGCACTGCCATACCAGACAGTAGTACATATAGATAGTTAGTGTCAAAAGAGGTGTGAATTTGATTGATGGCTTTAAGCCCCGCCCCCAAATATGATGGATGACATTAAGCCCGCCCCAAATATGAAAATATGAAAAATATGAAAATTATGAAAATATGGAAATATGAAAATATGAAGATTCAAAATTAAATATTAATTAATTAAATACAAACATGTCTTGCCGTCATAGCTATGTGTAAACTTTCTGAAAATATTCACAGGCCAGCTAAGATATAAACACGGACACATTTTATAAGCATTAGATTCAAAACTAATATTATAAAATTAAATATACACTTATCCCGCGTGCAAAGCCACGCATATGTACGGCTACATAAAAACGCTATAAAATATTCACACAACCGCTCTAAGTTATAAACTAATTGCAAGAAAATAAATATACTGTAATATCCCTTCCCAGACGGGCAAGTGTTAGTAAATTATCAAATAAAAGAACTAATCAATGGTTTATAATCACTTTCCTTCTTACTTCAACAAGCTGACAACCACAACGTAGGCAGGACAAAGAAAAACGGCACCACTAAAAATCCTACACCCATACAAGAAAATAAAATTTTCTAAAAACGATTTTCACTCCACCTCCAAGTTTTAAGTTCACGACACGCGTCTTTATCTTTCCTTCACCCCATAACTGAAATGATGTTCACCCCACAGCCAACTCAAACCAAACTAACTAAAAACGAACGCATATGCATGACTACATAAAATATTCACACAACCCTCTAAGTTGTAAGAAAATAAATATACTGTAATATCCCTTCCCAGACGGGCAAGTGGTAGTAAATTATCAAATAAAAGAAGTAATCAATGGTTTATATTCACTTTCCTTCTTACTTCAACAAGCTGACAACCACAACGTAGGCAGGACAAAGAAAAACGCGCGCCACTAAAAACCCTACTCCCATACAAGAAAATAAAATTTTCTAAAATCGATTTTCACTCCACCTCCAAGTTATAAGTTCACGACAAGAGTCTTTCCTTCATAGCCAACTCAAACCAAACTAAGCTCACGGCACACCCTTAAATAAAAACGATTTTCACTCCGCCTCCAAGTTTTGAATTCACGACACGCGCGTCTTTATCTTTCATTCACCCCATAACTGAAATGATGTTCACCCCTCAAACCAGACTAACTAAAACGAACGCATATGCATGACTAAAATATCGACATAGTGTCTTTAAAAAATTACAATTTCCGATAAGCGATTAGTAAGCAAACGCCCAAATGTGCCTCTTTAAAAGTCAAAAATACAAAGTTAATTAACGTGCAAATGATGTCAAGGTCTTTTACGCTTAACGTTTACTGCCACAGCTACCCTAGACATCAGTCTATAATTACTTTTTTAACATAGAAAATTCTCACTGTTGAATACTCTTCTTTATAAAATTTAACGCTTCTTTGCGAACTAATTTATTTTTTAAAACTAAGTCTGTTATAAACCATTTGGTTTTTCAAAAAATTTTTAAATTAAAAATCACCATCCGGCCCTTTTTAAAACTTAAGGGGGGTTGTAACCTTTTGAAAAATTCACAGCCCGGGGGATATAAACCACACAAAAATTTTTTAAAAAATTTTATGTTTTTTAGCATTTTAAACCGGGAAACTTAACTGCTTAAAACCTTAAAAAAAAATTTTTTCCCACCCGGTTCCCTTTTTTTTTAAAAAATTTGGGGGAAAAAATTTTTTTTCCCCCCAAAACCAAGGCTAATTTTAAAAAAAAAACCTTTACAAGAAAAATCCCTTTTTTTCTTACAAGCGAAAACCCCAACCCCCAGCAAAAAAAACCCCCAATTTTAAACCTTAACAAATTTATTAAAAATTTTCTTAAAAAAATTCACATTTTGTTAAAAAGATTATTCCCCCCCAAATTAAAGGGGGGAAAAAAAAACCCCCAAAAAATAAAACCCTTTTTTTTACCAAAAAAAAACCTTTTTAAAAAAAAACCCCAAAAAAACGCATTTTAAAAATTTTTTTTAAAAAAAAGAAAAACCCTTTAAAAAAAACCAAAAATTTAAAAAAACCCCTTAACACAAACCCCCCATCAAAAAAAAATTTTTTTAAAAAAACCCCCCCCAAAACCCCCCCCCCTTTTTTTTCCCCCCTTTTTTAAAAAAATTTTTTTTTCCCCCCCAAAACAAATTTTAAAAGGGGGGCTAAAAACGATTCCCCCAAAAAAAAAAAAATTTTTTTTAAAAATAATAAAAAATTTTAAAAAAAATTTGGGGAAAAAAAGGGTTTAAAAAAAAAATTAAAAAGGGCCCCCTTAAACCACGCCCATTAAAACGTTTTTTCCCCGGGGGTTTTTTTGGGGAAAAATTTAGTAAATTTTTTAACCCCAATCCCTTTTTTTTTAAACTTCACCCCTTTTTGGTCCCCAAATTTTTACATTTTAAACCCTTTTTTTTTTAATAAAATTTTTTTTCCCCCTTTAAAAAATTTCCCTTTTTTTTTAAAATTAACAAAATTTTTTGTTTAAACACCTTTTTTATTTTCCATTTTCCCAAAAAAAACGGGAAAAAGGGAAAAAAATTAATCCAAATTTTAAAAATGGCCACAAAAACCTTTTTTTCCCCCCCCGGGTTTTTTTAAAAAAGGGGGTTGGGTGAAAAAAAAAAAAACAAAAAACAGTTTGGGAAAAAAAAAAAATCAGATTTAGGAAATTTCCCAAAAAAAAAAAGGGTTTTAAGCAATTAAACTTTGCTTAAAACCTTTTTTTTATTTTTTTAAAAGGGAAAAGGGCCCTAATTGAACACAAGTAAAAGCCTTCATAAAAAAATTAACAATACTCCTTGAAAAGCTTTAAAATCTTCCAAAATTTTCATAATTTTTCCATAAAATTTCCCCTAAAATTCATTTGCTTATTAAAACAATTATAATAAATACAAACCCCTTTTATTGTGCAATTTAACCAAAAAAAATTTTAAATTTACCTTTTTTGTCCTTCAAAAAGCTTATAGTGCATTGGTAAAAATTAAAGTGTCAAGTATAAAGTTCATTATTAAAAGCAAGCTTATTTAAAAAAATTTTTGGGCCCTCTGCCAAATTTTCAAAGCCAAATTTCAGTAATATCTCCTTTTTTAAGTCCAATGACTTAAGTGAATATTGGTTTAATTTTAGTCTTATGGTTAAAAATATCATTAAGGTAAAAGGGAAAAGGTCATCGTATTTAAGAAAGGGACCATCTGCCGTTTTCCCCCCTGCCGGGAAACTAAATTCAAAATAAAGGCGGTTCAAAAATTCAAATGGTTTGGCTTAAACCGAAGCTCATGCCATTTGATTTGGTATCAAACCCACCAAGTACGAAACCCGGCCTTGCATTTCCCTCTATTTAATTGTAAAAGAAATCCGCAAAGCTTAACCAAGTCCCTTTAATCTTGGTTTTCCAACTCTGACCTTTTCAACCCGGGCCCCCCATAAATGATTCCACTTTCTGCCGCCAAAAAACCCTTTCCAACCCCCATCAAAGCCCGGAACAAACCCAAATCAAACCGTCAAATTTTACCAGTTTCTTAAACCCCGGTTACCTGCTTAAAGGGGTGCTGTGAAAAGGATTACACCCCTTTAAAAAACCGAAGTTCCCTTTTCACCCATTTACTAACAGAACCCTTTAAGCCGTCCAACTTACAAAACATCGTTCATGTAATTGCAAACCCCCACGGAACCCCCCCGGACAATTTTTTTGACCAAACCCCCCCCACAACGCCAAACAGCAACAGTTTAAATTCATCCCTTTTCGGTGTTCTCCTCCAGCAAATTAAACCTTCCTTTCCAAGGGCCAGTTACAGACAGTCTCCGGCCTTTCCCATCACTCCAACCGCAGCCATGCCCCAAACCTGATGGGCCCCTACCATACCCGGACGTTCCCAGAAATAAACTGCCGACTCGCTTACCAACCGGCCTCCATGCCAAGAGCCAGCCTTTCCGAGCGTTAGAAAGGCGATCAACCATTCCCTCCCATTGCTTTTACGCACCCACGCACCGTACGGGCCCCCCCGATCAAAACCTCACTTCCGCCCAACAGCACCGTAGCGTTCACAAACCTCAATTCCCAAACCACCGATGACACTTTCCATTTAAAAAAAACCCCAAAATTTTTTTTTTTTTTCCCCCCCCCGTTTTTACCCAAAACCCAATTTTTTGGTTTTGACAATTGTTAAAAAATCAATAAGCCATTTTTCGGGGGCCCCCAAAAAAAAATTTGGGTTTTGGATTTTCCTGGGTTTACCAACCCCCCAAACCTTTTGTAAAAGAAAAAAAAAAAAAATTTTTTAAACCCAAGAAGGGCGCCTTTGGCTAACCCCCGTCAGGGGCCCACCCCCGGGGTTCCAGAAGTCCCCCGGAAAGCGACCCGGGGGCGCCAAGGCCCCTGAGCTTAAGGTTAGGAAGTCAACATAGAAACCCCGGTTTAAAGATATCCCCCCAAAGGGTTCCCAAAAAGGGCCCCAGGGGAACGCCCGGAGGGCCAACCGGGCCCCCGTTCCCAAAACCAGGGCCCAGCAATTAAACACTCTTCTCATTTAATTAAAGAAAAAAATTTGATTCCCCTGCCCGCCAATTTTGCCCGGGGCCGCCCGAAGCGGTTCCGCGTTTCCCCAAAGCGGGGGCCAAAAAGGGCCCGTCCACACCCCCGGCGGGGAACCTCAACCGGGTGTTGGTTTTCCCCCCCGAACACGCCCCTTTCATTCACCCCTTTCACACCTGCGGCCGGGCAAAACACCCCCCAAAAAGAAAGGGGCCTTCCGCCCACGCAGAAACCCCCCATGGTTAAAATTTTCTTTCCCAAAAATGGGCACGTTAAAATCCGGGGGGTTTTCACCGCCCGGAGGTCACCCCAAAACCCCGGCTTTTTTTAAAACACTTATACCCCACATCCCGGGCGGAAATACCCGCAGTCCGGCCCCCAAAAAGTTTAGGGAAAAAAAGGCCCCCCACAGGGGCCACCCTTAAAAGCCAAAAGGAAAAGCGAGTTTTCAACGGGCCATTTTTCCCGCGGGCCCCCAAAAAAGAAAGAGCAAACCCCTTATCCCAGGCGGCCCAAAAAAGGGCCCACCACCCGGGGACCCCCAGGAAAACCCCCCCAGGCGTTTTTAGCCCCGGGGGGAAAGAACTGGGCAGGAAAAGGTTTCCCAAGGAAGCCCGCCAAGAAACCCGCCAATTTTCAAAGACAATATTTTTCTCACCCTTGCAAATCACATTCAGAACTGTACTACTTGACAGTAACATCATTTTACCAAACATTCTGCCGAGTATCTTTTCCACCGCTGGTCTACATAGTACCCCGTTCTAAATGGTACAACTGTAGGATTGTAAACTACAAATAGAGGTGCCATATCTCTTGAGGTGCAGTGCCAGAGCGTTAATCTGATACACAGACTGGGATGGGTATGTTACTGTACTCATTGACTATTTGTGAAATTAGCTTCATCAGGTTCTGAAAAGAAATGCACTCAATATATGTATAAAAGAAAAACATCGCTGAACTTCCGTTATTCAAGTGTCGTATTTCTAGGCCTAGCTGCCGTGTGGTGTGGCTTTTATTAATTTATGTCACGCACAAATCTATCTAAAAGGCGCCAGCACTGTTTTTTAAAATTTACAGATTATTTTCCTGCTCTGTTGTTATGCATGCGAGTTGCCTCCATCAAGTGTCTCTCACCTCTCCACACCAACCAGATTGCCGTGCTAACGGCCACTTCCTCTCATGCAGAGCAGAAACCGCTGGATAAGCGTGCACCTTACATTTGGAACAGAGGACATGAAGTAACCATGCAGAGGTGGAGGGAGAAGGGATTTTCTGTTTCCAGTGGAACAGCAGAGGAGAGGCAAATCGTTCCATTAACAGGAATGTGCTACAGTTTGTTTCGGATGTGAAAATGCTATGATATTGGCCGAAAGAAGAAGCACTACCTGACCGCTCTGCAGTCTGGCAACCTTGTGCTAGGAGCAAGTTGGAAGGCCGTTGTGTGTATGTCAGGAGCAGGACGTCAGCAGCAATGCATTGTATATGACTGGGAAGCAGCACCGGTCATCAAGGCTGTCTACTCACTTACAGCAGAGCTAAACGTGTCCCTGCTTCATCATCCTCCTTCACGCATACTTTCTAACTCTCTCAGGATGAACATGGGATGTTGGCAAAGCTCGGAGGAAAAGGAGGCCGCTCGGTGTTCTCGCAGAATCGACCGACACCTGCGCTCTGAGAGTCAGCGGCAATGCCGTGAGATCAAGCTTCTTCTCCTTGGCACCAGCAATTCAGGAAAAAAGCACTATAGTGAAGCAGATGAAGATAATCCACAATGGTGGCTTTAACTTGGAGGCCTGCATGGAGTACAAGCCCTTGACTCCCTGACAAGAATCACAAGAGTCCTGGCAACCCTCAAATTTGAGATTCACAACCCTGACAGCGCCTATGAGGCTGTTTGCACTGACTAGTCTTGCTGAGAGCAAAGGGGTTCATGAAGAGGCTCTGGGGTTGACCCAGGTTTCCAAGAGTGCTTCTGTTGCTCCAATGAATGCCACTTGGAGGATAACACGGCTTACTATCTTAATGACCTTGATCGCATTTCTGCGGTTGACTATATCCCTAACCATTGAAGACATTCTCCAGTCCTGAGACATGACAACTGGATCGTAGAAAACATGTTTACCTTTAAAGAGCTGACATTCAAAATGGTAGACGTGGGTGGATGGTGCTCTGAACGAAAAAGTGGGTTCACTGTTTTGAAGGGGTCAGTGGCTATCACCTTAAGCTGTATGCCGATAATCAAACGGTAAGTACAATGGCTTTCATTTGTATATCCTGGGTGTCTCACCAACTTCCTCCTGACAAAACTCAGACTGCTTGAAGAGCAAAATTTCCAGTAAATGCAGATAGTTTAGTGGAGGCCCACAGTGACAAAGCTTTAGGACAGGGCTTTCTATATTTTTCCCTGACTTTACATATACACTAGAACTTCTCATTCCCCAGATACTTTTGGCATGCTACATAATGCAGAAGGCAAAAACATCTGATTAGCATCAAATTTTCTTTACACCAAGGTTGTACGCATTTAGCTCGGATTGATTAATCCGGGAAAGGAAATTTTAGGCTTGCTCAGACTGAATCTGGGTGTAATACGAAAACAGTATTAATAAACAGTGGCTTGGGTTTTCTTTATCAGGATCATTTGAATAAGTCACAACCATCCATACATTTTCAGGATGTGGTATCAGAACCTGTTCCTGCAGTTTTGGGGAAAACTATTCTAAATCAGACTTACATTGCATAAACATAACCAACATGTGGAGGACCCAACCTTTTAAGTACATACGTTCATTTGTGAACATGATTAATCCAAGGCCAGCGCCAGGCATAAGGTCTGGCATGTCACCTACTATATTTAGGGCTCATGGCATTGCAGGAAACAGGGCCAGTTTAGAGCTTGTAATTAACCAGAGTTACATGTTTTTGTGAAAAATCAGCAGAAAGCCCCTGTGGCTAGAGAGAGAACATGTAAACATTATACAAATAGGGTCAGTACTGCTACCTTCTTTCCCTCAACCCATGGTAAAAGTGTACAAACTGACATGTTTACAGTCAACAAGATTTAAGAGAGACTCTGATACATTTTATAAATCCCTCATCTGTTTTTGGCTAAATGTTATCAATGCAGAATGGCCGCTGTATTGGTAAATTGTTATTTTATGCATATTTTAATCTGGGCCATTTTGCAAATTTTCGTTTAATCCCTTTAACATTCCACACTTTTTTTAATGTGGGCACCCCTTAATGCATGGCAAAAATTACAACCAGGATCCTGTAGCATTTGAAAGTGTTACTACATCTGTAGTGGCCATAATTTGTAATACCTTGTTGACCTGAATATGGCATTCTCTCAGATCTATTCGGTGGTTTGCCAGAATTGTGCTAATTAGGGATATTATCAGGATAATGCAGGAAAAGTTAAGATGATAATTACAACCAAAAATATAGTGTACTTTAAACATAACATTTAGGACATATCTTCTTAGAGACAGAAAATGCTATGTTAAAGAAAGGTTAAATGTAAATAAAGTGTTAAAGCTTAGGCACCAAAATGTGACCATAACATACAATCCAACAAAAGGCTGGAGTGATAATAGCTTGAATCTAAATGACAATGCATTTAGGGTTAAATTGTTATTTACTAACAATGAGGCTGGCATTTCGCTAAAGCCTGACCACACCAACAGAGAGACACGTCACGGTAATGTAGAAAAGGGCGTGGCTTTACAGTCGGGGTGCACACGTTCTGTACATTTTTTGTTTTAACATTTCGCTTTATGTCTCTAGTGATTTTTGTGACTTCAGCATTATAGGGCCAAGTTGAATATGAATGATATCAATTGGAAAGGGCTTAAATCATGTAAACGTTATGTTTTACCGAGAGATCGTTTCTTAGGTAGCCACGTGTATTTTAAAGTTGATGTAAATGGGTATACATGCAAACCATATGAAACTAGATCAATTTTGATATTTACAAGATTAAAGCGGCTGAAATACAGTATCAGAAAGAGCTGTGTTTGTACTCGGCATATAAATAACTTTTTATCAAGTGCCATAGACAGCGAGAAACCGCTGTGTTCAACGCGGATGTTTTTAATAACTTTTCTCGCGAGCTTTTAAAGTTCATTGTGCATTTTGGTATATAAGAGAGAATCGTTAGTAGGAAGTAGTTCGTCTAATAATATTGTTCTTAGACCATAGGTATGTAAAAAGGCTTTGACATTTAACCGATTAACGAGTTAACAAAGAGCAGGGTCTTATGAATTTTAAAGGCAACTTATATTCTCAAACCCCTTTGAATGGTGTGGGGTTGGTTTAATAATCGTACGATTTTCCGATTTCATTAAATAAAAAGCATGAATTGTTACAATAAATATTTTAACACTAAAGTTTGTTCCCCAAGCGTTTAAAATTGGCGGTCAAATGTGTTCGCTTGCATGGGGCTTCGTGGTTCTCGCTATTGATCAACTGAAGTTTAATACCAGAGGTATCCATGTTCTGTGAAAGAAAGTTTGTTTCCATTTAAAATTCACGGCCAAATGTGTTCTCATGGCGGTGAAAGAAAATTTATTTCCCCGAATTTATAAAAGGAGGCACACTTATGGTAATTGAATATTTCACTTTATAGAGTTTTAAGACAGTTACAGCTACGCAGAACTATACATGACTAAAAAGCATGAAAAGTGTTTATAAAATGAGGTCGTGTGTCGTGAGTTTATATCACCGCGGGTCTGTGAATATTTTCAGAAGGTTACACATAGCTACAGTATAACGGCAAGACGTGTATATACTGTATTTAATTTCTTAATGTTTATAAAATGAGGCCGTGTATGGTGAGTTTATAACTTAGAACTTTAGGAGTGAACATTTTTTTAGAAAATCACACATATGCGTGGCTTTGCATGCAGGATAAGTGTACTGTATATTTAATATTAGTTTTGAATCTAGTGCTTATCAAATAAAGACGCGTGTCGTTAACTTATAACTTAGAGCAGAGAGTCCCTATCGTTTTAGAAAATTGTATATTTAATTTTAGTGGGTGTTCGAGAGACAGTGCTGAAAAGCGTGTTAAGAATTTTAGTAAAAATCAGAAGGAGTGTATATATTCTTAATCGCTTTGATTCGGGGTGAGAATAAGTATTTTACTTTATGATATAAAAATAGAACACGTTTAAATTAGATTAAGACTTTTGTTAATTGATAACATGAAGGGGACCTAATTGCTGTAACGCCTGGCTAATGCCTAAAACAGCCGGTTATCAGAAAGGCCCTGGTAATTAAATTAAGAGACAGGCCTTGATCGATCATGTTTGGTGCATTCCGATGGGGGGAGGTACGTAATTGAAAACGAGTCTTTAGCTTAAGTTTTTGAACCGTGAAGTTTACAAAGAGGCGCTCAGGCATTTGGAGTGGCCATGTATTTTCGTGCTTTTGATTCTAATGCAGCTTATACCGTTTTTAGAAATTTGTATATTTATTTTCTTACTATTAGTTTACAACTTAGAGCGGTTGTGTGAATATTTTATAGCGTTTTATGTAGTCATGCATATGCGTTCGTTTTAGTTAGTCTGGTTTGAGGGGTGAACATCATTTCAGTTATGGGGTGAATGAAAGATAAAGACGCGGTCGTGAATTCAAAACTTGGAGGCGGAGTGAAAATCGTTTTATTTAAGGGTGTGCCGTGAGCTTAGTTTGGTTTGAGTTGGCTATGAAGGAAAGACTCTTGTCGTGAACTTATAACTTGGAGGTGGAGTGAAAATCGATTTTAGAAAATTTTATTTTCTTGTATGGGAGTAGGGTTTTTAGTGGCTGCTTTTCTTTGTCCTGCCTACGTTGTGGTTGTCAGCTTGTTGAAGTAAGAAGGAAAGTGAATATAAACCATTGATTACTTCTTTTATTTGATAATTTACTACCACTTGCCCGTCTGGGAAGGGATATTACAGTATATTTATTTTCTTACAACTTAGAGCGTTGTGTGAATATTTTATGTAGTCATGCATATGCTCGCTTTTAGTTAGTTTGGTTTGAGTTGGCTGTGGGTGAACATCATTTCAGTTATGGGGTGAAGGAAAGATAAAGACGCGTGTCGTGAACTTAAAACTTGGAGGTGGAGTGAAAATCGTTTTTAGAAAATTTTATTTTCTTGTATGGGTGTAGGATTTTTAGTGGTGCGCGTTTTCTTTGTCCTGCCTACGCTGTGGTTGTCAGCTTGTTGAAGTAAGAAGGAAAGTGATTATAAACCATTGATTAGTTCTTTTATTTGATAATTTACTAACACTTGCCCGTCTGGGAAGGGATATTACAGTATATTTATTTTCTTGCAATTAGTTTATAACTTAGAGCGGTTGTGTGAATATTTTATAGCGTTTTTATGTAGTTACATATGCGTGGCTTTGCACGCTGGATAAGTGTATATTTAATTTTATAATATTAGTTTTGAATCTAATGCTTATAAAATGTGTCCGTATGCTTATATCTTAGCTGGCCTGTGAATATTTTCAGAAAGTTTACACATAGCTATGACGGCAAGACATGTTTGTATTTAATTTCACAGTATTAATTTTGAACCTAATGTTTATAAAATAAACCCACGGTCCTAAGATTATAAATACATTTTCATACTTTTATAGTTTCATATTTACATAAATTATATTTTCATAGTTCATATTTTCATATTTCCATATTTTCATAATTTTCATATTTTTCATATTTTCATATTTGGGGGCTTAATGTCATCCATCATATTTGGGGCGGGGCTTAAAGCCATCAATCAAATTCACACCTCTTTTGACACTAACTATCTATATGTACTACTCCAGACTGTTATGGAAAAAGAATGGATGCCGAGAGCTCCATAAAACTGTACCAGCACTGATTGGGACAGGTTAAAATTTCAAATTAATAGAGAAAAACATCCACTTCTGAGGTTTCTTGATAAGGGGGACTTTTATCCAAATTCAGGCTGTGAGTGAATGTTACCCCAAGAAATGTAAAAGATTGCACCCTTTTAAACTGGGGGTGTAGGTGGTGATGTGTGTCTCCTAAAATCCACAATCATTTCTACCGTCTTCAAGGAATTCAAGATTTAAGTGAAGGCCATATTGTACATCTTAAACCAGCAGAGTGGACCAACATAAAGGCAATATTCATCCATCCAGTTGTGCATCTCCTTTGTCCAATTCAGGTTTTAAAGATGTGGTGCCAATCTGGCAGGCAGCAGAACCAATTTAGAAGCAGTTATCATCCTAAGTGTATGTGTTTCAGATGTGCAAAGAAAAAACGCAGAACCCAATGGTGAACTTGTAAAGGAATACAATGGCTTCAGGTCCTACTGTATATGACAGCAATATAATTTAACTCTTACATACAAAAGTAGATAAGGATGTAGCAAAGCTACATAACCTGTCAGTCGGGTTGGCCTTCTGGACTGTTCTGTCACTTTATAATGTGGCTGGGAGGGTGGCTGTAGATAGCACTTTTGAGGACGACCCAGTGCTGGGAGGATCCCGCCTGGTAAATATTCCAGCTGCCTGTTGCCGACGTCATGTTTCCATAACAACTGAGAGAGGAAAGGATGTTTTGGTGGGAAACTTTTTTTCTTTTTAAGGGGAATGGCGGATCAAGGAAGGGGGAGAAAAAAGGAAGGAAAAGGCTGAAGGCAAGGAGTCAACTATCTACGCTCTAAAGAATCATTCAGGATCTGATTTCACCCAGCGATGTCTGGTATTTGTGGGTGGCCACCCTGAAGAAATAATCAGGTGACGAATCCCCGAGAAGAGGCCAGGTACTGGCGTTCTCCGGGTGCTCCTGTCTGGTCAGTCGGATGCATGAGTGCATTTCTTCGTTATAGTCAGCGGAGAAGCCATTTCGCCAGAGGACTGTTGTGTTTCCTCATGCCATACGTTAAGAACTGAACTGCAGGATTTTTCTCCTTATATCGTGGACTACGTTAAATCTTTTTTTTTATTGCTTTCTCTGAGAACAGTTTTTTTTTTGTTTTTTTATTGTCTGTGTCAAACCGGGGGTTATGATTTGGCCGTTAGTTCATCTGGGGAAGGGGTTCACTAATGAGCACTGAGGCACCGGGCAAGTAAATGCAAACAGCAAAATTCAATATATTTATCAGTTCCACTTTCTTTCACATGTGATTTTTTTGCCAGTTAATTAAGGGAATGCATAGGGTACAAGAGCGGCCGAGGACCGAATATGATAATACTATTTTATTCTTGTCCACTTCCTTCTCAGGTTGTGAAGTGTAGGAATCACGTTCCCGTATCTGGCGGTTGCTATAAGGAAGCCACTTGGTAGGAGGTGCCTCTGTTTAACTTACTATTTATCTGTTCGAGTCTCACACAACTCTGGTATGTGACAACAATACAGGTGCCAGTCATAAAATTAGAATATCATGACAAAGTTGATTTATTTCAGTAATTCCATTCAAAAAGTGAAACTTGTATATTAGATTCATTCATTACACACAGACTGATGTATTTCAAATGTTTATTTCTTTTAATTTTGATGATTATAACTGACAACTAATGAAAGTCCCAAATTCAGTATCTCGGAAAATTAGAATATCAATTAAGACCAATGCAAAAAAAGGATTTTTAGAAATGTTCCTAACTGAAAGGTATGAACATGAAAATTATGAGCATGTACAGCACTCAATATTTAGTTGGGGCTCCTTTGGCCTGGATTACTGCAGCAATGTGGCGTGGCATGGAGTCGATCAGTCTGTGGCACTGCTCAGGTGTTATGAGAGCCCATGTTGCTCTGATAGTGGCCTTCAGCTCTTCTGAATTGTTGGGTCTGGCGTATTGCATCTTCCTCTTCACAATACCCCATAGATTTTCAGGTCAGGCGAGTCTGCTGGCCAATCAAGAACAGGGATACCATGGTCCTTAAACCAGGTACTGGTAGCTTTGGCACTGTGTGCAGGTGCCAGGTCCTGTTGGAAAATGAAATCTGCATCTCCATAAAGTTCGTCAGCAGCAGGAAGCATGAAGTGCTCTAAAACTTCCTGGTAGACGGCTGCGTTGACCTTGGACCTCAGAAAACACAATGGACCAACACCAGCAGATGACATGGCACCCCAAACCATCACTGACTGTGGAAACTTTACACTGGACCTCAAGCAACGTGGATTCTGTGCCTCTCCTCTCTTCCTCCAGACTCTGGGACCTTGATTTCCAAAGGAAATGCAAAATTTACTTTCATCAGAGAACATAACTTTGGACCACTCAGCAGCAGTCCAGTCCTTTTGTCTTTAGCCCAGGCGAGACGCTTCTGACGCTGTCTCTTGTTCAAGAGTGGCTTGACACAAGGAATGTGACAGCTGAAACCCATGTCTTGCATACGTCTGTGCGTGGTGGTTCTTGAAGCACTGACTCCAGCTGCAGTCCACTCTTTGTGAATCTCCCCCACAGTTTTGAATGGGTTTTGTTTCACAATCCTCTCCAGGGTGTGGTTATCCCTATTGCTTGTACACTTTTTCTACCACATCTTGTCCTTCCCTTCGCCTCTCTATTAATGTGCTTGGACACAGAGCTCTGTGAACAGCCAGCCTCTTTAGCAATGACCTTTTGTGTCTTGCCCTCCTTGTGCAAGGTGTCAATGGTCGTCTTTTGGACAACTGTCAAGTCAGCAGTCTTCCCCATGATTGTGTAGCCTACAGAACTAGACTGAGAGACCATTTAAAGGCTTTTGCAGGTGTTTTGAGTTAATTAGCTGATTAGAGTGTGGCACCAGGTGTCTTCAATATTGAACCTTTTCACAATATTCTAATTTTCCGAGATACTGAATTTGGGACTTTCATTAGTTGTCAGTTATAATCATCAAAATTAAAAGAAATAAACATTTGAAATACATCAGACTGTGTGTAATGAATGAATCTAATATACAAGTTTCACTTTTTGAATGGAATTACTGAAATAAATCAACTTTGTCATGATATTCTAATTTTATGACCGGCACCTGTATAGTTGAATTCTTTGATGTACAAATGTAGTCTGGGCAGCACGGTGGCGCAGTGGTAGCGCTGCTGCCTCACAGTAAGGAGACCCGGGTTCGCTTCCCAGGTCCTCCCTGCGTGGAATTTGCATGTTCTCCCCGTTGTCTGCGTGGGTTTCCTCCCACAGTCCGAAGACATGCAGGTTAGGTGAATTGGTGATCCTAAATTGTTGGTGTGTGTCCTGCAGTGGGCTGACGCCCTGCCCAGGATTTGTTCCTGTGTTGGCGGGGATTGGTTCCAGCAGACCCCCGTGACCCTGTGTTAGGATATAGCGGGTTGGACACTGACTGACAAATGTAGTCTAGTCAAAAAGCTGCTCTGATCGCTATTAGAAAAGGGATTTTGAGGCTGGCTGGATAACACGCTAAGACATTATACTGCCTGCTCCTAGAATAATCTAAAATTGGTCCAAGTGAGTGTCATAATCTCTACTTTGGAAGAATCTGAAAAATCCTCAATCTCTAATTTATAGGGATTCTACACAAGGCAAGGAGAAAAAATACAAACCCAATGCAGGCTTAATTCATTTTTTTTTCTTATGAAATAACACATGACCGGTTGTGCTAAAATGTAATCAAATAATGAAACTCAGAACACAATAACTACCGTACTTTAATATAGGAGCATCACACAGATTCCATCCATCTATTATCCAACCCGCTATATCCTAACTACAGGGTCACGGGGGGTCTGCTAGAGCCAATCCCAGCCAACACAGGGTGCAAGGCAGGAAACAAACCCTGGGCAGAGTGCCAGCCCACTGCAGGGCACACACACACCAAGCACACACTAGGAACAATTTAGCATCGCCAGTGCTCCTAACCTGCATGTGTTTGGACTGTGTGAGGAAACGCATCACACAGATTATTAAATGAAATGGACACCAATCCAGTGTTCAACAACTACTACTACACACATAGCATCTGTTAGTCTGTTAAATTTCAGAATCCTTTGCATTTTTACAGCCAGTGCTGAAATACCAAACATTCAGAAATTCACGTATAATGTGCAGCAGAAGACACAAAGCCACATTTTTTACAAGGTACCTTACTAAATGAAAGGTCCTTTTACTCTAAAGTGCATGGATTTTATTTTAAATGTAACCAATTATCTGTTGCCTGCTTGTTTGTCTGGTCTTGTAATGGTGCTCACTATATACTGATTAAAATCATTTTGCAGTGCTCCCTTCTGTCTTTAATTCTAGTGCAAGAAAGCAGAAAGTGCTTCTTCTCAGAGATTATAATAAATTGGCTGCCATTGAACAAACGTGACTAAGCAAGGCAGCAGTGCAGGGCTGCAGAGTCAACTGATCTACTGGGATGTGATTTTTGAGCTTTTCAAGTGGAAGAATTCAGGGTGTCATATGATGACTACAGTGGCAAAATAAAAGGAATGTATTCTTAACAAACACATGCACCAGACATAAAATCCGCTAATGATTCAGCCCTTCGGCTCTGTATTCAATTAGAGTAAGTTTAGTAATAATGTGAAAACCTCTAAACCTCGGTAATATAAAAACTATTCTAATTCCATTTCAATATCCATTATCCATCCATTATCCAACCTGCTATATCCTAACTACAAGGTCACGGGGGGTCTGCTGGAGCCAATCCCAGCCAACGCAGGGTGCAAGGCAGGAAACAAACCCCGGGCAGGGTGCCAGCCCACCACGGGGCACACACACACACACCAGGGACAATTTAGGATCGTCAATGCACCTCACCTGCATGTCTTTGGACTGTGGGAGGAAACCGATGCAGACACGGGGAGAACATGCAAACTCCACGCATGGAGGACCCAGGAAGCGAACCCAGATCTCCTTACTGCGAGGCAGCAGCGCCACCCATTTTCAAACATTCGATAGCCAAAAAATGTAGCCTGATGTTCCCTAAAGGCACTAGTGTCTGCTTAATTTTGCTGTCATTTTTAACTGTTAAAGCAAAATGCCAGTAGAACGCATTAGAACATTGTTCTATCACCGAGTAATTGAAATAAGACCACAGATGTTTGAGTGTAGGTAAAGGTTTTATTCAAATGATAAAACACAAAGCAGTAAGTAACCTAAAATATAACAACCCCTCCATGCATTTTTTAAACAATCTTCAGATTCATATGTAAGAAAAATGCATAACTTTATTGTCGCTATACTGTACATTTGGACTCAAGTTCTGCTTCCTTTCTTGCTGCTAACAGGTTTACATAAAAGCCTGAAGAGATCTCCTCATGGACAAGAGGGCTAAGAGGTGACATTGAAACTGAAATTGAAAACTTCAGCAAAATGAAGGGGTGGGCAGTTCAGCAGTGGCATTGTCGAAAATTGTCAATTCCACAGTGTGGAGATCAGAGATGTTCACTGATGAGGGCTGTACAGTTATTACATGACATGCTCTTAGTTGTTAAGGACTTTACCTCATCCTGCTTGCTTGGCTTATTCTTTGCTGTGAATACCCACAAGCAACCCACCATCAAAGCTTATCAAACTTCATTCACATAGGGAGTCTAAATATTGCTGGTGTCAGGTCCTGTATTCTGGAGCATAGTGTAGCGGAAATGGCCACTGCTGAGCTCTCCAGCACAAAACTTTCTCTCATTACCCTTCTCTAAATGACAATTTTGGGAGGATCAAAGTGTACTCATTGTAATATTCAATAAGAAAAAGAAGTTGAACAATGTAGTTCACCAAAAGGCCTGTAAGAACAAGTTTAATCATCATCATATGATGGTAGAAAAATGTCATAATCTTCTAAAAATGCAGCAAAACGTTGACTCATCAATGTACCAAGATATAGGAATGGCAGCACAGCAATGGAAATGCGAAGAATTCCAAAAGGCACCGTGCCTGGTTTGGGCAAAACTGCTCCCGTTGAAGTTGTAACAGCAGGACGTCTTGGCATCAGTAAGGACGCAGGGCTTGGGGCTCCATGCCTCCAAAGCTTGGCGCTCCTCAGAAAACGTTTAGAAGTGCGACCGACAACAGAAGCCATATTCCGCTCAGTGGCTGACACAAGACGTGCTGGTTTGAAGATGAAAAGGTTTACTTCAGGTCACTGCAAAATGAAAAATCTGGTTTATGACATAGTAATCGTCACCATTTTCAGAATCTTTTCAAATGAATACTCTTTTATTAATCAGCTGTGATCAAAACGTTTAAATACTTTTCTCTGTTTCTAAAGGGTCTTTGGAGGTAGTGTGCTAAGCAGGTATGTAACCAGAAATGTTAATGCTTTCCCTCAAACAAAAGTCTTCCTAACCTCATGAAAGGCACTGGCCTCATGTCACATGCGGAGCCATGAGAAACTAAAGTAAACAGGAGCGGCTCAGATAAGGAAAAAGTCAACAGAAACCAACAAAACTGATCAGAGCTGCCCCAGTATACACTACATGACTGGACCCATTAACTAAGTTTTGACAAAGCAACTAAAAGAAAACTCTTACAGCACAAATATACTTCAGACATTATCCTCTGCTGTGAGCTACAGTTTATAAAAATCAAAATCACGATGAAATCCAAAAGATCTGATGAAACTCTCACCAACCCTCAGAAAGGAAGGGCGTATATTTCCAGATACACAGAGAATTTGATTTTGTTGAAAGATAAGGCCATGGAATGTTCTGATCACTCCTTGGGCTTATAAACTATAGCATATATTTTATATACAGTGTATTTCTGATCAGTCAGGGACATGTACATTTAGCTTTATACTTATATATTTTGTATATGTAATATAAATAAAGTCTGCATTAATTAAAGGATACAGATAGAATGTGAGCGATGATGCTGCACGAAGTCTGTCCCTACTGACGGTAACCTGATTGTTTTCACAATTAACTTAGCTTTTCTGGTGAAACTGGATTTTCTGGCCTCAGGGCCTCGAGATCAAGTCATTAGTGAAAAACATTTTTCTTTAGTTTGTCTGCAGACAGTCAAGAATTTCTTGCCAGCCATTGGGTTAGTCAATCAGGGTCATGTACCGATAGATAGACAGATAGATGGATGGATGGATGGACGGACGGTGTCACACACGTGCGCTTAGGAGACAGTCAATAAGCTCAAAGGTGAGTAAAATATTGCGAGACGAAGCGTTGATACATGGTAACGGTGCCTCTCTCTCTTTCTCTCCTTCAGACAAAAAGAAGAAAAATAAATATGTGCTGACGGATATGTCTCTTCCGGCCTCTTCACATGACATCAATTCCAGCTTATCCTGATGACATTGTTACCAGTTCCACATCACTTCCAGTCCGCCTTTGATGACGTCATCTCCTGCCAACTCTCTTCCCATCTCCATTTTGTTTTTGTTCATATATAAACGGCATGTTTACAATGTAACGATCGTCAAATACTATTAATGTTTTTTGATCAACAACAAAGTGTACGTCTGTTTCTTTGTCCTACGGACATTACACGAGGACGGTCCACAAACCTTTATATTTGTGAAAGCCTCTTATTTAGAAAGAATATTTATCACAACAGATAATGGTATATATTCTAAAAAGAGATCAGTGCCTATGGATGGATGGACAGATGGACAAACATAAGAGATAGATAGATAGATAGATAGATAGATAGATAGATAGATAGATAGATAGATAGATAGATAGATAGATAGATAGAGGTATATATTCTAAAAAGAGATCAGTGCCTACAGTACCAAGATTTCCTTTTGCTAATTCTCTTATATTAAGTTACTAGCAAAATACCCGCATTTTTAACGTAACATGATTGTCAATGTAATTGTTTTGTCAGATGAGTACAGTGTTAAAGAAGTTATGAAAAAGAAAAGGAAACATTTTAAAAATAACGTAACATGATTGTCAATGTAATTGTTTTGTCACTGTTATGAGTGTTGCTGTCATATATATATATACACACACACACACACACATATAAACATATATACATATCTACATATACACATATCTATCTACACATACACATATCTATATATATATATATACATATACACATCTACATATACAGTATATATATACATATATACACATATCAACATATATATACACATACATATACACATACATACATACAGATAAATATACATATATATATACACACACATATATACATATCTACATATATATATATATATACACAAACATATATATATATACACATATCTACATTTATATATACTGTATATAGCAAAATCCCTGCGCTTCACAGCAACGAAGCACTGCTTTTAAATTTTTATTAAGAAGAAAAGAAAACCTTTTTAAACTGAGGGAAAATATACCGATAACTATCTGTTAAGGATCTCTTTGTATACCATGTTGTCAGTTCAGCACTCCGGTTATAATATGACAAAGCTGTGCACTGAGCTTACTTTTGAGAATGCAACGTATAGTTGTCCAGGAGAAAAGCAATGTTGCCTCAAATCAATGGCAACCTTTTGTAGGGTCTGTCCCTGAGACTTATTACTTGTCATCGTGCAGCAGAGCCTTACTGGAAAGTGGAGGCATCTGAATTGAAATGGGAGATCAGAGGGTATAACGGGGATGTGAGGAATACATTGAGTGTGGAGAAACTCTAGAGACAGCGTGTGTATTAACTTGTGGATTTTTCTGTGAGTATTTGGTGGCAGCGTGAAGTTGCTTCCGCAAGACCACATTAGCTGTGGAGCTCAGCTCGGAGCATATTCTTTTCCTACCTTGTCAATTGTGTAATGCGTTTTTTGAACAGGTTTGATGCATGGAAGTGATCACTTGTACTGCGTTCAGTCAGTTCACGTGAGCTGCTCTCTTGTGTGATGTTGCGATGTCCACGGCTTTATTTAATGTTAGCTAAGACCCGGCACTTAAAAGTTTCTCGCTACAGCAATTTTAACTCCGTTACCAAGTGATACAAAGTCTCATTTATACCTAATGTCTTCTCATTAAACTAATAAAGTATTCGACGAAGGCATGACAAACAGCAGCGGGAGCGTGTCCATAAACTTAATTTAAACTTACGGTTTACACCGTGCTTTGTTTCCGCAGTAGCTGCACTTATGAATAAGCTTGTATGCGGTTTTTTCAGCACTGTTTGGGAGCTCTTCCTTCTTTTCTACGTACTGCGTTCACAGTCAGTTCACGTGATTACGTGAGAGGCGTGATGATGTCCGCCCCCCACGGCCATCGAGCTAACGTCCATTACAGTATATGGAGAAAAATAGGTTCCAGTTATGACCATTACGCGTGGAATTTCGAAATGAAACCTGCTCAACTTTTGTAAGTAAGCTGTAAGGAATGAGCCTGCCAAATTCCAGCCTTCTACCTACACGGGAAGTTGGAGAATTAGTTATGAGTCAGTCAGTGAGGGCTTTGCCTTTTATTAGTATAGATTTATTATTTATGCTGTTACTGTACATATTGATTTGTATTGTCTTTTATATTCTTCTAATGCAGTCTAGGAGTTTAGCATCTAAGCATTTCACCACATACTGTATTGTGTGTATAACTGTAAGCGATTTTAAAATTTGATTGGAATTGATCTGAGCTATTTTGAGGGTAGTGGGGCAGTGCAATGGTTAGAATTGCTGTTTCATGGTTTAGTTGTGGTATGTATGTAAAATACATAAGACTGGGTATTTAAACATTGTCTTTCTGATTTGCTGTCTGAAGTAAGTTGTTCTGTAGTGAACTAGAAAGGTGGTCTGTCATTAAGCAGTTTTTAACTGGGATTTACGGTGGTGCTTTAAAGTTAGTAAACCCTTTAGAATTTTACATATTCATGCATACAGTAAATATGACTTAAAACATCATATTGGTCTTAAAAGTAGATATGGAGAACCCAGCATAACAAATGATACAAAAATATCATATGTGATCATTTATTTATTATGTATTACAGGTTTACGTATCTGTGAGTGGCAAAAATATGTGAACTTGAAGGTGTCAATGAGTGTCATGGGCGTCAATCAGTGTGATGACAATCGGTTGTGAATGGGCACCCTGTGTATATTAGCAGAACGGGGTTCTATCCAGGGCTTCATCTTCAAACACATCTGGGCAGTATCAGTGCACCATGCCGCAGACAAAGGACATTTCAGAGCACCTCAGAAAAAGAATTCTTGATGCTCATTGTGCTGGGAAAGACTACAAAACCATCTCTGAAGAGTTTGGACTGCACCACTCCACAGTCAGACAGACTGTGTACAAATGGAGGGTATTTAAGACTATTGTCACTCTCCCCAGTAGGGGTCAACCAAGAAAGATTACTCCAAGGGCAAGATGTGTGATTGTCCGCAAGGTCACAAAAGAACCAAGGGTAAATTCTAAGCAACTAAAAGCCTCTCTCACATTGGTTAATGTTACTGTTCATGAGTCCACTATCAGGAGAACACTGAACAACAGAGGTGTGCATGGCAGGGTTGCAAGGAGAAAACCACTGCTTTTCAAAAATAACATTGCATCCTGTCTACAGGTTGCTGAAGAGCTTGTGGACAAGTAGGCCACTATTGGGTTAATGTTTTATAGACAGATGAGACCAAATTAGAACTTTGTGGTTCAAATGAGAGCTGATTTGATTTGATATGCTCATTCCAGCATTAGAACCTCGTCCCATCTGTCAAACATGGTAGCCATAGTATCATGCTTTGGGCCTGTTTTGCTGTGCCTGAGCCAGGACAGCTTGCCATTGTGGACAGGAAAGTGAATTCTGAATTATATCAGCAAATTTTATAGGAAAATATCAGTACATCTCAAGAGAAACCGGGTCATGCATCAAGACAACAACCCCAAGTACAAAAGTTGTTCTACCAAAAGGTGGTTGAAGAAGAATAAAATAAAGGTTTTGGAATGATCAAGTCAACATCCTGACCTTAGCCCAACAGAAATGTTGTGCAAGGACCTGAAGTGTGCAGTTCATTTGAGAAAAGCCAGCAACATCCCTCAGATGAGGCAATTCTGCACAGAAGAATGGGCTCAATTTACTACTGTGCAGCTAGATATTGAGGTTCAGATTGGAACTGCACAAACTGTTCTTAAATACTTCAGTTATGCTTTACAGTATCTATAGAAAGTATTCACAGCTTTGGAAGTTTTCACGTTTAATTGCTATACAACATCGAATCACTGTAAACATAACTGATTTAACTTTTTTGATATTGATCAACAGAAAAATACTGTTTTAATATCAAATTAACCTAAATTAATTAGAATTTTGCAGAATAAAACAGAGCCAACAAAAATGAGACTAAAACAAGATCATAAGTAACAGTAAGAGGAACATTTAACAGCTCAGTCACTCCTTAATATTTCCACTGCGGGTATCTATAGAAATATTGTTAAAAGATTCATATAATTAATATCCATTTAACACCCTTTTGATTGTTCCACCTAGAAATGAGACAGTTTAATCTGGAGTTGTTACCTGATATTTTTGGAAAGTGATAAAATAGATCAAGATAAGACTCTATACTCCCACAGTGGAGTACTTCATTCACAATCTGCCTCGTCCCGTTCAGAGTTGCTAAGCCACAGTCTATCCTGGCAACACTGGGTACATGGCACGATAAAACCCAGGATGGGACGCTGGTATACCACTGGGTACTCTCACACGTACATTATCAACATTGAACCAACTTAAAGTCATTAATTAACCTAAAACAAATATTTTCAGAATATCTCCCATTGACTTTTATCTAGTGTTCAATTTTAGATGTCACTTACACTTTTAAGGTTTTTTTTGATACCAGAAAGAAACATCAGATATTTATAATTCAAACATTTTGTAAAGCTGAATGTAACAATAATTTCAGGTAGTCAAAATGTAACTTTACAGTAGATATCTGCAATTGAAATTATTACATAATATTCTACAACTGCTTAATCTAATTCAGGGTTACAGGCGAATCCTAACTGGCACCTCGTTCAAGATGAGTCCCTGACCATGACTTGGATGAAGCGGGTTTGAGAATTTTAAGCTATTGAAGGTTAGAACGACATTTGATAACGTTGAAGGTTAACACACCATACACAATTTAGTGCACCTACTTCTAAAAATGTCAATTCCACAGATTTTCAAACAACAGAACGGCTTTATCCGACCTCGAATGCTCAAAGCAACTGATGATTAAGTTAGCTTACTCTTTCATTTATTCTAAAGGTGACCCACAATCGTAATCGTCCCCGTTTTTAGATTGCACTCGCTAATACCGGTTCATTGATTCTCATTTAATAATTTTAGTTCGGTAAACATACGCATTAACTAAGGGTTAAAATAGTCCTTTCGACAAAGAAAATGAGTACTTCATTCTTTCATCACAATTAATTGACTACTACTTCAAAACATTACATAACTCGATTTCCTAGTATATTACGAACAAAAAAAAATCCTGTAGCCGAAAAAACTTACAAAATTTGTGTCCCAGTACAACCCAAACATCTCCTGTTACCAATCTTGAGAACCTGATTCTTCGGATGTTTAGAAGAAGTGTCAGCCCTACGTAGGTGGAGACTAAGAGTAAACGTTTGCCCTCTGGGCGAGGTTATTAAAACTTTTAACCAATCGAAATGAAACGTGGGCGTGTCTAACGTAATATAGGCATATAATCCTTAAGTGGGCGGAGAACAAAAATCTGTATGGGCGTGGTAATAACATGTATAACCAATAGGATTAAACCGGCGGTGTGTCTAATACAATATTAAAAGCGTCATAACGCCAAGTGGGTGGGTACTATAAAAAGAGGATCGATGGAAGGGCGTGGTAATTAACAGTTGACCTATAGAATTAGGGCACAGGCGTGTTTAGTGTAATTTGAAAATGCAACCGGCGTGGCAAATCAGTGATCATCCGGGAGTGATTGATCAAGCGTAATCGTTAACTAGAAACGACAAATCTTGGTTGAGTCAAGGTGCTACGAGACAATGGAAGTCTGGAGATATACTGGTTATCTGTTGTAATAATGCACTGGAGGCCTCATATCTTGCTTCTGACTACATAATGTTTTAATTACGCACGTCCTAGTGTAGCAGATTTTGTGTGTTTAAATTCATGTAACGGAAATACGCTTAGGCTCCATGCTAAACATTTCGAAGTTCGAGGTAAAGTTGCTGTTTTCCTTCTTAGAGTAACCAAACACTGCGAGACCCTCTCCCAAGAGGTGTCTCCCTTTCTCGTTTTGGTAGATTGAAATAATTCCTTTAAAAATGTGTTATAAACGAAGAACCTTTCATTACATTTTTAGAAATACTGCATCACATCGTGCTGCTTCAATACCTGCTGTCATTAATATGGATTTTAAAACGATATAAATAAATTCATTTTCGAACCCGCTTATTTTCAGTTTCTAAATCATGGACAGCCAGGGTCTTACGTGAAAGGAAAGTAACTGGGATGGGACGCCATTCCGACGCAGGGTGCTGTCACACACACTGCCATTAATCCTACTGTCCTGTCCTGTCCTGTCCTGTTAACTGAGGTAGTATTGTTGCGCCTGCTGCCCTCTCCCAAAGTCGAGTCTGTGTCTTCTCTCTCTCTTCCTACTTCCACGAGAGTTCGATGTGCTTGATGAACCCTCTGTACAGTTGGTTCCTGCACCTTCTTCCCGTCAGATTTTTTCCCTTGAAATCTCCTTTTATTTCATTTATCCATCTCTACTGAGAGCCTTACATACACTAATAAAGCAGAAAGTATGTGGACAGCCCTCCAAATTGTTGAGTTCAGGTGCTTCATTTACTTATTTGTCTGACTCTTTTATCCAAGGTGATTTACAACATTTGTGATATTAGGTTTTCCAGTTGGAGCACGTCAAGTGACTTGATCATGGTCCCACGTGTCAGTAGTGGGATCTGAACTCATAACCTCAGGGTTTAAGGTCCAAAGCCTTAAGCACTACACCGCACTTACCGTTATAGCGATGATGTCAGGGGCACTGTGCACCGACTATGGGTATTCTTGGCTAACTGCCGTATCCATTGTTAACAGGTACATAAAATCAAGCGAATAGCAATACAACGTCCATTGACAGGGCACTGGCAATAGAATGAGTCATATTGAAGAGCCCAGTGACTTTAAACATGTCATTGTCTTAGGATGCAACCTTTGCCACAAGTCAGCGTGTGAAATTTCTGCTCTGCTAGATCTGCCCCTGGGCGGCATGGTGGCGCAGTGGTAGCGTTGCTGCCTCGCTGTAAGGAGACCTGGGGTCGCTTCCCGGGTCCTCCCTGCGTGGAGTTTGCATGTTTTCCCCGTGTCTTCATGGGTTTCCTCCCACAGTCCAAAGACATGCAGGTTAGGTGCATTGGCGATCCTAAAGTGCTCTGCGTGTGTGTGTCTCCTGCGGTGGGCTAGCGCCCTGTGTTGTCTGGGATTGGCACCTGTGACCCTGTAGTTAGGATATAGCGGGTTGGATAATAGATGGATAGATCTGCCCCTAGTCGACTTTTAGCATTGCCACATAAAAATGTATATGTTTTATTTTTTTTTCTTCTTCTTCTTCTCTCTATGTAAAATCCCGTTGTCATTTGAAAATACGCAAGATAAGATAGGCGGGTTGGATAGAGAGGATCTTTTGGGAGGTACAGGCTGTCATTTGCGATTTCCGGGAGTGTCATGGAAACGGACGCACTATTTAAAAGAAGAAAAGACAGCCCGAGTTTTTATGGCGAATGGAGGAAAGGACATGACCCATCTGAGTCCAGGAAAAAGATTTGTTTTCGGGGAGCACCACAAATCCATCGCACTTTGAGGTGGCCACCTCGAAGATTCCGGATACGCTGAGGTTACCGTGAAAGGGATCGAAAGCAGTGTGAGCCGTAAATCTTTTATTCAGGGATTGGCATGGAACTAAACTATGGGGAAATAAGAAAACGAAAAAAAGACTAAATCGAAAGGACGGAGGGGGAAATTCTTTAATATACTGTATAATTGTGCGCTTTGTGTTCATTGTATATATTGCTGTAAAAATGTATTAATTATATTTTTTTGTTGTTGCACTTTTCTCTGTATGGTTTAGTTAATATCACTTTTATTATTATAAATCATCTTTCGGCACTGTGTGAAGGGGTTGAAGGCAGTTTGAGGTTGACCTGCAATCATCAGTATAATTTTTCAGTGTAAGCTTAGTGAAGTGTAGCAGACATAATCGGTACAAACTGTAAGTGCTATTACTGCGAAGTGGAAGCTTGTAGGAGCAACAACAACTCGGCCACAATGAGGGATACCACGCAAACTCACAGAGAAGGACCGTCGAATGCTGAAGTGCATTGTGTGTAAAAATCTCCAATCCTCTGTTGTTATCATCTACAAGTTCCTCAGTAAGCAACATCAGCACATGGACTGTGCGCCAGGAGCTTCAGGAAGTGTTTCCATGGCTAAGAAGCTGCACACAAGCCTAATATCGCTTTGGGCAATGGCAAGTGTTAGCTGCTGTGTTTTAAAACACGCCGCCATTGGACTCTGGAGTGTGATGAACGAATCTGGGTTTGGAGGATACCAGTGGAATGCTGTGTTCTGGACTTTTTTTGGGGGAGTTTTCTTAGAGAAAACTGGCACGTGGTTTGTCCTTCTCTCTTCTTAGAGAGTCAAGGCTCTGTCAAGAAACACAGCCTATCTTGGTGTCACAATCAGGGCCATCTTAACGCATGGGCATGCTGGGCAGTTTGCCCGGAGGCCCCATGTTCATCTATGTATGTTGTGACTTGCTGAGTGGTTGTATAGGTAGGGGCCCCAGTGCACTGCTTTGCCTGGGGGCCTATAACGCTGTTAAGACGGTCCTGATCACAATCACTGCTAACCCATTAAACGCTGTGTTTGGTGGACTCCCAGATGGGCTTAAAGTGGAGAAGGACAAACCACATGCCTGTCTCAATATGGCTGCTGAGATAAACTCAGTGACCAACTTTACACCATGCATACAGCAAAACACGAACATATAGCACAGAATGGCCTCCAATTCAAAACCAATCATAAACAGCCGTACTTTAAACCAAAAGAATTCAGGCACAATTCATCCCTTAGTTGCTTTGTTTAGGCAGTTTAGGGGGTCTCTAAGTCCTATCATCGTCACCCTTGCCAAGCTGGTCTGATGTTCCATCCATCCCTTACCATAAACTCCTTAACCTGAGCTAATCCTAAAGACTCAGAGGTCTGCTGTTCTTATCAATGAAGTAAAACATGCCTCCTGAAACACTAGTATTACATTTGCTTTGTCTCATTTACAAATAAAGACATGCACAATATTTATCAACTTTTATGCTGGAAACCAGTCCACCACAAATGCCTTGTGTGACCACCCAACAACCAATGGGTATTACCTCAGACTGTGTGCATTGATGGCATCCATTGTGACATCTCACTACCTACCTTCCCCGGGTCACTCAATGCTTTGAACTGGTGTTGCATTTTCTTCAGTGATCTGTCATTCTTCTCACACAAAGCTGATGCCCATCATGAGAGTTTATGGACAGCATTATCAAATGAGTCAGAATGGATTAGGCATTGTGGTGTGGCAACTAAGACAATGGACTTTAAATTCCTAGGCTGCCAAGTTTATTGCCTCCTCTGACACCTTGTATGAGTTACTTAAATCGGTTTTTAAGGCGTATTCTGAACTTAAGTCACCTTGGATAAAGGCCCAGCACAGTGTAAAATAATTGGGTGTAAGGCTGCATCACTTATGGTAGGCAGCCCCCTGTGCCTACTTGTTCAAGGCACTTTGACAATGGTGAAGAGAATCTTATCACCCACTGCTTTGTCTTTGACTCCATGTCTGGCTCAATTTTCCACAAAGAAAATACACAAATATATATGGCTGCCACGTCCAGGGAATGCCTATAAGACCCATGGGCATTTCCAACAGGGTATGTGTGGGATATCCTATAGCCATTAAGAGTCTGTCCCACCACAATCTGCGGACGACTGCTTTCTTGGAAGAGCATACGTATTACACTTGCAGTCTGTCTAATATAAAATACAGCGCATCCGGAAAGTATTCACAGCGCATCACTTTTTCCACATTTTGTTAAGTTACAGCCTTATTCCAAAATGGATTAAATTTATTTTTTTCCTCAGAATTCTACACACAACACCCCATAATGACAACGTAAAAAAGGTTTACTTCAGATTTTTGCAAATTTATCAAAAATAAAAAAATGGAGAAAGCACATGTACATAAGTATTCACAGCCTTTGCCATGAAGCTCAAAACTGAGCTCAGGTCCATCTTGTTTCCCCTGATCATCCTTGAGATGTTTCTGCAGCTTAATTGGAGTCCACCTGTGGTAAATTCAGTTGTTGGACATGATTTGGAAAGGCACACACCTGTCTATATAAGGTCCTACAGTTGACAGTTCATGTCAGAGCACAAACCAAGCATGAAGTCAAAGGAATTGTCTGTAGACCTCCAAGACAGGATTGTCTTGAGGCACAAATCTGGGGAAGGTTACAGAAACATTTCTGCTGTTTTGAAGGTCCCAATGAGCAGAGTGGCCTGCATCATCCGTAAGTGGAAGAAGTTTGAAACCACCAGGACTCTTTCTAGAGCTGGCCAGCCATTTAAACTGAGCAATCGGGGGAGAAGGGCCTTCGTCAGGGAGGTGACCAAGAACCCAATGGTCACTCTGTCAGAGCTCCAGAGGTCCTCTGTGGAGAGAGGAGAACCTTCCAGAAGGACAACCATTGCTGCAGCAATCCACCAATCAGGTCTGTATGGTAAGCCACTCCTTAGTAAAAGGCACATGGCAGCCCGCCTGGAGTTTGCCAAAAGGCACCTGAAGGACTCTCAGACTATGAGAAACAAAATTCTCTGGTCTGATGAGACAAAGATTGAACTGTTTGGTGTGAAAACCAGGCGTCACGTTTGGAGGAAACCAGGCACTGCTCATCACCAGGCCAATACCATCCCTACAGTGAAGCATGCTGGTGGCAGCATCATGCTGTGTGGATGTTTTTCAGCGGCAGGAACTGGGAGACTAGTCAGGATAAAGGGAAAGCCAGCCCACGTTAAATCCGTTTGCACCTCTCCGTCAGCGTCTTTTGTCCTGTAAATGTGCAGATTAAGACAAGCAGCAAGCAGCTTGCTATTCCATCCAGTGGCGGTTTTAGGCATGGGCGAACGGGGCAGCCGCCCGGGGCGGCATTTTTTCATGACACGTGGGGGGCGGCACACGAACTTGGAGGAAAAAAAAATCATCTCTGCCGCTAAGCGGTTTTCTATTATCTATGATACCTGCGCCGCCCCTGCTGCTGAAGGAGCCGCACAGAAGCTGAGCGGGAGAGGAGAGGGATGAGGGGCGGTGGGGGTTGGGGGAGGAGGCGAGAGTACAGTTCACCTCTCCCAAATGAAGCGGACAAGGAGGGGGGCTAAACTATGTCAGTGACACCTGACTTTCTTACAAATAACGCACATTTCATTCAAAATATTTTAAACACAGACCAATAATTGGCACATTTTTATTTATTTATTTAATTGTGTGAAATGGCTAATAAAAATAGGTAATAAAAAACGATTATGATGTGGAGGTGAATTGGTTTAGTCTTGACTTCTGGTCGTGAGTGACAGCGTTGGGGGATGATGGGAAATCTGTTGATTGCCGAAGCTGTCAGGTGCCCAATTTAGGAAAAAAAGAAAAGATGATGAGGAGAAACGGGCAAAAGATAAAGGTATGCAACAATATTCTCTCTGTATAATTAAGGTATTCATGTCATTGTGTTAATTAGTGGTATAACGTTAACTCTTACTTTGTTAGCCTTCTTGCTTATGATGTATGCTATGCTTACCTTGCTAAAAAAAAAAAAAAAACACAGTAAAAGCCTAATATACAAACCATCACAGAAATTCTAATGGTTTCTATTAAATACCATTGTGAACCATTAACTTTTTTCCAGTGAAACTATTACAAAATTCCTTATTGTAGTGTATTTGGGCACTTTTCCAATAGGATTTACCATCCCACCAACCAATAGAATCCATCATATACCAGCAGACACTGTTATACTTACCATTAAAACCAATACAATTCCCATTATAACCATTAAATCCATTACATTTTCTGTTATTTTTGGGCAGGGTTCTATTGTTTTTTCAGCAGTGTATACAACACGAGATCTAATTAAATTTAACCATAAAATTATGCTTTGCAACAAAACTGTTTCAAGTACAGTTATTATTTATTTCCATTCCATTATTTCCATAGTGGTGAAAAGATGGCAAGAAGTTGGCTGATATATTCCATGAAGAACAACAGCCTCTTTGGCTTCTGCTGCAAATTGTTTTCCAAGAGGAACATTCATTTAATAATTTCAGGAATGGCAAATTGGAAACATGCGAGCACTCAAATCACATCACATGAAAACAGTCCAGAACATCTCAATTGCATGAAAGCATGGAAGGAACTGGCAGTGAGGTTAATAAGTGGACAAACTATTGATAAGCAGGAGGAGGCACTACTTGAGGCTGAGAGGGTGAGATGGAGAGCAGTGCTGATACGTCTCACTGCTATTGTACAGTCACTGGCGGTTCGAAATTTGGCTCTAAGGGGACACACAGAAACTGTTCACACCATCAAATGGGAATTTTCTCAAAGAGGTCGAACTTATGGCCAAGTTTGATCCCATTATGAAAGATCACCTTAACCGTGTCGAAAGAGGAACAGCAAGTCACAGCAGCTACCTAGGGCATCATGTGCAGAATGAGCTGATTGATTTGTTAAGCAGCAAAATCATATCTGATATAGTGGATGACATCAAGCAGGCAAAATTTTTTTCAATAATTCTGGACTGCACTCCAGATATAAGCCATATAGAACAGTTGTCAGTGGTCATTAGAGTGGTGTCACTGATGGAGAAGCCCCATATCAGGGAACATTTTATGGGATTTTTGAAGGCAGAGGAGTCCACAGGGCAGCACTTGGCATCCATGATCCTGACAAGACTTGAGGAGTTGGGAATTCCTTTTGACGACTGCAGAGGACAATCATATGACAACGGGGCAAACATGAAGGGCAAAAATAAGGAGTTCAAGCCAGGCTCTTAGAAAAGAATCCCAGAGCTCTGTTTGTGCCATGTGGGGCGCATACATTAAATTTAGTTGTGTATGATGCTGCTAAGGGATCTGTGGATGCTATGAGCTATTTTGGTGTACTGCAAAAGCTTTACACATTATTTTCAGCCTCCTCTCAAAGATGGTCCATTCTGAAGAACCATATGAGCATCACCTTAAAGATGTGGGCAGAAACAAGGTGGGAGAGGAAGGTCAAGAGAGTTGAGCCCACGAGGTACCACGGAGCTGCCGTGAGAGAGGCTTTAATTGAGGTGAGAGACAACACCAAAGACCCTGCTATAAAGGCTGAGGCCCAGTCTTTGTCTGAGGAGGTGGGATCGCACCGCTTCAGCATCTGCACGGTTGTTTGGTATGACATGCTATCTGCAATACAGCATGTCAGCAAACTCATGCAGTCTCCAAATATGCATGTCGACCTAGCTGTGAATCTTTTAAAGAAGACTGAGCAAGGTCTCCAAAGCTATAGGGCAAGTGGCTTTGTGACTGCACAGATGGCGGCCAAAGACATTTGTGAAGAAATGAATGTGGAAGCTGTTTTGAAACTAAAAAGGCTGAGGTCCACAAAGCGCCACTTCTCATATGAATCACATGATGAGCCTTTCAGTAATGCCCTTAGGAAGTTGGAGATTGGATTCTTCAATGTTGTTCTTGATCCAGCCCTGTCAGCCATCGCGGAGAGATTTACCACATTGGAAAATGTGGAAAACAAATTTGGGGTTTTGACAAATTTCCCTAGTCTTGCAGATGAGGAGCTGGCAGAGCAGTGCAATGCACTAGGTACCACACTGCACTTCGAAGGGCATTCTGATATGGACAGTATAGAGCTTTTGCAGGAAATCAAGAACTTCCCTCACCTGCCATCAAAAACCACGAGCCTCCTTGAGCTTATCACTTTCATGCACGATAAGGATCTATCTGAGATCTACCCCAACTTTTGGACTGCTCTCAGGATTGCACTTACCCTGCCAGTGACTGTGGCTTAAGCAGAGAGGAGCTTTTCCAAACTGAAGTTAATCAAGACATACCTGAGGTCAACCATGTCTCAGGAACGGCTCACTGGCCTTGCTGTCATAAGCATTAATCATTCAGTAGGGGAGCATATCTCATATGATGCCATTATTGATGACTTTGCATCTAGAAAGGCCAGAAATGTCAGATTTTAGTTTCAGTTTGTGTTTTCTGTTCTGCAGTGAAATAATTTAATTTTCTTTAGTGTGATTTATTCTATATTTTATTTGTATATTATTCTTAATAATTTAAAATATTTTTTCTTAAATAATATTGGTTTGTACAGAGTATAATTAAGTTATGAGCAGTTTATTTATTTATTTTTTTGCAAAAATTGGTCTGTTATGGAATGACGGAATTACTACAATTAAACCTTGCGGTGTGTACAAAATGTGTAGTTTTTTCATGTTATTTATTTATTTTTTTTTTTGTGCGGGGGGCGACGCGAGGGAGTCTCGCCCGGGGAGCAATTTACTGTAGAACCGCCACTGATTCCATCCCCCACCATTGCAGAATGTTCACTAAGTTCTCCCAGCTCATGCGTTGTTTGATTATCTGGGAGTGAAGTGCTGGAGTTTTAGAGTGGAAATAATAGATCGTTATTTGGAACACATGCATTTCGTGTGTGTTCCGTTTCTACAATAATCAGTGTAAATACATTTTTAAAACAGAAACTTTTTCATATTATAGTAATAAATGTTACAAAACTCCAGCAGTTTACTTGCAGATAATCAAACAAGGCATGAGCTGGGAAAACTTAGTGAACGTTCTGCAACGGTGGGGAATGGAATAGCAGGCTGCTTGCTGCTTGTCTTAATCACAACATTTACAGGACAAAAGACGCTGACCGAGAGGTGCGAATGGATTTAAGGTGGGCCGGATTTATGAGTTTTCTTGTAAGCTCTGGTAATTCTAGTGTTAACCCTGCATCACATTACATGATGTCTAGTTGGAGGGAATGTCAAACTCAACAACTGTAGTTGCTGATTGTGTCACCTGAATATGTTAGATTACATAGCCAAGAATTGTAGAGAGTATCAAATGATGAGACTGCGTGACGATTTTTCAACACAGTTTCAGTATTGCATGTTCACCCCATTTTCTGACAGCCAATAACGTGTTGCCTAACTCGCCTAATCTCGGCTCTTTTTTCTTTTTCCCATTCTACTATGGTACAGAAAAAATGACACATCAGACAGATGTTCCTCTCTTCTGTCTGTGTTCTCCTTCCTCCGTTTACTTGTGACTGCATTGCACGCACTCATTAGTTGTCAGGATTGTTGATCAGTGAATTTCGCCAAACCGTTATTTGCAACGAATTTGCTGCGTTCGTGTTGGTTGTTGAATTATTTACTGATAATTCAGATGGTTTAAGAGAACTTTTTCCCAAGCAACCTATAATGCTTTGCGAGGCCAGCTCTGCATCCCCCAAAGCTGTAACAGCCGGCATTGGATGGGACCACCATCCGGGTATAAAACGCTAATCATTTGCATTACAGAATCTGTGCGGCTTAGTTAGTGATACAACAGATAATTAAATAATGTAGGTTCTCAAAATTGTATTTTTATTAAACATATACAGCATAAATAATGAGTTACGTCTGCTTGTTGTCAAATGTGCAGGTCGATCGTATAAGAGAAGAAGGTTTGTGTCCTATGCATGTATAATTAGTCACTTGGTGATAAAAAACAAACCTTGAAGGAGCCTGATAATTCTTATTATTTCTATGTTTTTTTATAGAAGAAAATGTGCAAAGCATAACTATAGAAAGTTTGGAGAGCCTTCAGTGCAACTTCAAAAAATAGAACGAGTCATTGGCTTCAATCATAACATGCCACTTTGAATTTTCTGCCGTTAAAAGACCTACATATCTTTTCAGATTTTATTTCTTCAATTTTGCCATTTCTGCTTTGTTTTGACAAAATATATGATTGCGTGTCTCTAACTGCGTTCTTTCTTCTTGGATCTCAGTGGTTGGCATTGCAGCCGTATAACACAGGTCCCCGTTTTGGCCACTATAATTGGTCCAGTATAGTTGGTAAACATTTCTCTAGTCCTCAGGGACACTTTAAAGATGATTGCACCATTATAATCCAGTCAAACCTAGTTCTAATTAGTGCATTACGCCAAATTTGGCGATATTTGCAAACACTTAGTAATTTCTCCAAACTTGAGGTGAAGCAAACATCGTGGAGTTTGCTCATCACTAGTTGTCAGTTCTTGCACTGGCTGGTGGGACTAAACCTCCAGGTATGTCACACTGCATGACCAGCTGTCACTGGCACTCCGTCTCTCGAGGATTATGTAAACGAAGTCTGCTGGAAAACCTGTTCAGTGTGATAGGGGCTTTATTCCTGGAAGTGAACCATCTAAGGATGCTAGGAGAACAACAGTGTGCCCGACTGGAAGAATATTGAAGAACAAAAGGAAGGTGTGTCTGAATCTGTACACAGGGTGACAGAGACAGACATCAAGAAGACAGAGGTTGGGCATCAAACTAAAGGAAGTGGCTGTTCATGGTGTGATTTGTAGATGGGTGAAAAATTAACCCAGAAAACAGAAATAACTCTTATCAGAATTGGCTGATGTTAACAGTGGTGTCCCACAGGGGGTGGTGTGAAGACCACTGTCATTTTTAACATATATTGCTATGTGTGGGTTACAAACTTGCCCAAGACAGGAAGAGGGGAGTCCAAGTTTCTGAAAAAAAAATTAGTTTTATTGTTGTCAAGACCTGCGGTGGGCTGGCACCTTGCCCGAGGTTTGTTTCCTGCCTTGCGCCCTGTGTTAGCTGGGATTGGCTCCAGCAGACCCCCGTGACCCTGTAGTTAGGATATAGCGGGTTGGATAATGGATGGATGGATGGATGTTGTCAAGACAGGAACATTCTCAAAGCATTTATCCAGACAGAAGCTGTCATTTCAGTACATACAAACACAGCAGACAGCAGTGACATTGTCAGTCGTCCTGCATTAACTCTCTTCTTCAGATTATATAAAACAGATAGCCTCCTTCACCAAGCAGGTTCATTCTGGAGGAGTGAGGACAGAGAATGAGCGCAAGGCCAGGTCAGTGGATGGTTTTAAATGTTCTCCACATCAACCATCGGGCATCAGACACATTACGTGGTGAGCCTGCGCGCTTGCAGTTTCACCTGCGGTGGATAATCAATCTCTGCCTGCATTAATAGAGTTTCAGTGCACAGTGTAGTTCGGGATTTGTTGGGATCTCAAAAATCTCACAATATATAAATAATTTGGATTGCAATATAAATGAATGTAAATAACAAACTGGTTAAGTTTGCAGATGATACCAAGATAGGTGGATTGGCAGATAATCTGAAATCTGTTGAATCGTTACAGAGGGACTTGGACAGCATACAATTTAAATATAAGTAAATGTAAAGTATTACATCCATCCATGCATCCATGATCCAACCCACTATATCCTAACTATAGGGTCACGGGGGTCTGCTGGAGCCAATCCCAGCTAACACAGGGCGCAAGGCAGGAAACAAACCCCGGGCCCACCGCAGAGTATTACATGTAGGAAGTAAAAAAAAAACAGATTTGAATGCACAATGGGAGGTCTGAAAATTGAAAGGGATCTAGGAGTTGTAGTGGACTTGTGGAAAGTGTTCAGAAGCCATTTTGAAGGTTAACAGAATGTGTAGCATGATGTGTAGTAGTGATGTGCAATGAACAAATTAGTTCTTTTGTAGTTGTCTTGGTCCCTTAACAAATGTACTGGTTCAACAACATTAAAGAATGCATCATTTCGAGGCATGCTCAGTGCATGCTATGTTTTATATTACATTCCTCGACAGTCTGGAGCTATCACCGTAACTTCACTTAAATGGCTGCTTTCTTCAGGAAATAGCCTATCAGTAAACTGTTTCACCAAAATGGTCGTGACGACAACTAGCCAATGACCGACTTGGTAGATGACACCAAACACCTTCCCCATTGGTCGGTTCACTCTGACTGAGTGACTATGACCGTCACCGATTGAATGGACCAGTGTGCCTCCTGCAGATCTGGAGAACCACTGCAAGTTCGTTCATGACTTGCAGAGAAGATGTCTGAACGAGTTCACCAAAAGAATCAGTTTGTGTACTGAACTGCAGACTAGAGATTCGTAGTACATTGAATCGCAGTTCAGTTCACTGATGATATATGTAGTGCATTCAGATAAATCTAAAACAGATGATGTTTCTTTGGTCCAGAATGATGTTAATTTGGTGCAGGCCCAGAACATGTGACCCAGTGAGGCTGGGACTTGGTTGCAGTGTCCGCAGGTTGGATCATGCCCTGGAAACATTTTGGAGAGTTTTAATCGAGACAGATGTGCTCGATATATAATTTTGAGTTATATAATTGTATGCTTTGCGCATATGGAGCTCGAGTGAATTCTCTGCATTGCTACTTTCCACTCCTTTTCTGATATATTAATTGAGAGGTCTTTTTCCCAGTGTCTTCTTGGATCTTTGAAAGGAAGGGATTGTAAAATGATTTTATATATTGTAGAGATGGAGTCTAATTCCTTAAAATTGAGCAATATTTTTTCCAGCATGGACGAGGGTGCAAGATGAGGAAAATCTGGAAGGTTCTGTTTAACAAAGTTCCTGATTTGAAGATAGTGAAAGAAATGTGTAGCTGGAATGTTAAATTTGGAATGTAATTGTTCATAGGATGCAAAGACGTTGTCTATATAAAGATCTCTAAGCAAGTTAATTCCTATTTTTTTCCAGATATTAAAAACTGCATATGTTTGTGAAGGTTGAAAGAGGTGGTTCTCTTGCAGAGGTGCCACAGATAGAAGCTTCTCCGTAGATAGATACTTTATTAATCCCCAAGGGGAAATTCACATTTAGAGGAGACGTGATTGTTATAAAGGGAAATAGTCCAGTGGATCGAGACTGTAATTTTAAAATGAGTTCATCAAGAACACGGGGACACAGTTGGAAACTTATTAAGGGTAAATTTTGCACAAATATTAGGAAATTTTTCCCTACCCAGAGAACAATAGACACTTGGAATGAGCTACCAAGCAGGAACAGTAAGACTTTAGGGACTTTCAAAATTCGACTTGATATTACTTTGGAAGAATTAAGTGGATAAGACTGGAGAGCTTTGTTGAGCCGAATGGCCTGTTCTCATGTAGATTGTTGTAATAAATAAGGGCAAAGGCCCTCTTTTTAAAATAAGTTTGTATCATTCACATCTTTAGAATATAAGAATTCGACAGACTGACCAACCAAAGGAAGCACTAAGGGGCAGTACATAGTCAGAGACCATGTTTCACTTTTAGGAAAATGGGACACATGGAGGTTTGAGACGCTCAAGCCTTTAAAGACTGAGCAGGACTTTAAGCCTGTTGTCGTGTGTTGTTAAGTGAACTAAAGAAGCCAAAGAAGTGCGGGTTAACACGATTTATCATCATACCACATGTTGCACTGGTGTCCACTCAGGGATGGTCCTTGCCTTGCATCCACTGCTCCCAATGCTACTGTCCTGTAAAAAGCAGGTTCCGAAAGGGCAGGACTTTCATCAAACTGTACATCCCTGCATTCTATTCTTTGAACTGCAGAAAATGAATAATTAGAAGAAGAAAAATAATAACAGTTACACAGTTTCTCCTATCATTAATACTAAATAAAATAAAAAACAAATGCAACACTTCTTATTACAGCATGTGGCAACCATAGCATGAGTTGTAGTTTTGCTTAAATGCAATATAACATTGGACCACTAGGTGGCAGGCTTACACAAACACTAATACGGTAAATGGAGTTTTGAATGGAGTTATTGGAGGACAAAAGCTACATAATAGAAATGTAACGCTGGACTACAAAAAATTTGCTTCCTGAACAATTTTTGGTGTATGTTATACTCTTTGGCCTGCTGATCACAAAAATCATCTTTAAAATTTCCTATCATGTACTGTTTTATTGTTATCGCCTATTTTATTGATTTCCTCTCATGTTACAAGGACAACAACTACAACTGGAACATCTGTGGTGAGCTGAAAGTACTGGCACTCCTACTAGGAGTGCAGCTTCTTATTTTTTTTTAAATTGATTTTATTATAAACACGAGAGTGTAGTTTGGATATATCAACTACAACGAAGGGGACAGCCATGCTAAAGGATCTCTTTACATTAAAATACACTGGCTGCTCCGTAACAGAAAAGTGTGGCACACACACCAATCAGCCACAACATTAAAACCACCGGCCTAATATTGTGTAGGCCTCCCTCGTACCACCAAAACAGCTCAGACCTGTCAAGGTATGGATTCCACAAGACCTATGATGGTGTCTTATGGTAGATGGCACTGAGATGTTAGCAGCAGATCTTTTAAGTCCTGTAAGTTGCGAGGTGGGGGCATCCATGGATTGAACGTCTTTTTCCAGTACATCCCATAGATGCTCGATCAGACCAAGATCTGGGGAATTAAGTGGCCAAGTGGGTTGACTTCTTGAACTCCTTTTCATGTACACAAACACTTTACTGAACAATTTTTGCAGTGTGGCAGGGCACATTATCCTGCTGAAAGAGGCCACTGCCATCAGGGAATACTGTTGTCATGAAGGGATATAAGTGGACAGCAGCAGTTTCGAGGTAGGTGATATCTATCAAAGTATCATCCACATGAATGCGAGAACCCAAGTTCTCCCAGGAGAACATTGTCCAGCACATCCCACCGCCTTTGCCGGCTTGCCTTCTTCCCATAGTGCATCACTGCTGTCATCTCTTCTTCAGATAAATGACACACACGCACCCGACCATTCACGTGGTCTAAAAGAAAACGTGATTCGTCAAACCAGGCCACTTTCTTTCATTGCACCCTGATTCAGTTCTGATGCTCACATGCCAGTTGTAAGAACCCAGAGGGTCAACACTGGAACTCTGCTCTGTTGGGCTCTTGAGCAAGACCCTTAACCTGCAATTGCTGAGCGCTTTGAGTAGTGAGAAAAGCACTATATAAATGCAAAAAGAAAGAAGAAAGAAAGAAAGAACTCTGACTGGTCTATGTCTGCTCAGCAGGCTCTGATGCATGAAGTGTTCGGACACCTTTCCCTCAAGATCAGTGTGAAGCTTTTCAGCAATTTGTGCTGCAGTAGCTCTTCTGTGGGATCTCTTCAGTTGCCTCCCCATTCGCGTCAATGAGCCTTCGGTGGCCATGTGTTCTGCTGCTGGTCCACCTGTAGTCCTTTTTTGGACCACTTTTAGTAGATACTAACCACCAGGAGCTTCCCTCAAGACCTGCTGTTCTAGGGAGGCTCTGACTCAGTCATTTAGCCATCACAAGTGTCTCAGATCATTACGGTTGTCCATTTTTCCCACTTCTAGCCAATCACCTTCAAGAACTGACTGTCACTTGCGGCCTAATATATCCCACCCTCTGACTGGTGCCATGGTAACGAGATGAAAAAAGTTACTCACATCACCTACCAGTGGTTTCATTGTTGGGTCAACAGGTGGTGTACACCACTCACAACAAAGATATTTTTCATTCTCCTCATAAACTTTAACTGATGAAAGACATTGTAAAAGAAATGAAGAAAGAAAGGATATCGATATTCGAGACAGATGTGCCCATGAATAACTGATGCCAACATTAAGGAAGGCATTTTTGTGGGTCCACAAATCAGACCCATCATCAATGATAAGCAGTTTGAAGATCAGCTAGCGTGGTCAGAGCAAACCACATGGAAGGCAATCAAGGATGTGGTTGAGAATTTTCTTGGAAATTAAGGAGCACCAAAATATGTCCAGCTGGTTGACAACTTGTTTCAATCATACAAAACCACGAAAGTGCCACGTGTCACTAAAGATTCATTTTCTGCATTCACACTTGGATTTCTTCCCTGCTGAAACTTAGTCCGGTCAATTATGAACACGGTGATGAACATTGGAAAAGTGGGATTAGTGCAGGTGGACTCAATCAATGCTAGCCAACTGTTGTTGGACACGGACATGAGAACATAAGAAGCGGAGTACAAACAAAAATCAGCAGCAAAATATTTTTAGCTAAATTGAACTAATACAATGTGTCAGCATCATTAAATGATTAAACACACTAAATTCAGAATGAGTTTAGGTACTCGTGTGTTATAACTAGGGAATCCATTCCCGGGAATTTGGGAATCCTGCATGTCCCAGAGGGGACTGGGCGGTCTCATGGTCTGGAATCCCTACAGATTTTATTTTTTCTCCAGCCGCCTGGAGTTTTTTTGTTTTTTTTGTCCCCCCTGGCCATTGAACCTTACTCTTATTCGATGTTAATTAATGTTTTATAATGTTAATAATTTATTTTGTTTTCTTATTGTGTCTTTTATTTTTCTATTCTTTATTATGTAAAGCACTTTGAGCTACTGTTTGTATGAAAATGTGCTATATAAATAAATGTTGTTGTTGTTGTTGATGTCATTCCCGGTAATCCCAGGGATGACACAGTGCACAGGCCTCTCACATGTGAATGGTTTTAGAACGACCAACACATATTTTTAATAAAACTACTGCAATATGTTGACAATGAAAGACTAACCTTATCTACAAGCAGTTCATGCTGTCATGTAAGTACATGTATCTAGTTAGTTGCGGTAATAAGAGCATAGAAAGCACAACGTGTCCAGCGTGTGGTCGTCCGGGCGAGAGCACACCTTCGTGCAGAGTACACCAGCCGCTGAGAAAGCACGCTCTGCCTCCACTGAAGTAGGCGACATAGTCATCAGATACTGATACACTTGTTCTAAACAACGCTCGCCTTGCCGTTACTCTGAAACACCGCCATTTCAGCTTTTACTGATGCATCCAGTTTTTTGTCATCATTCTGTAACGGCAAGTTTCTTGGCACAGATAATGCGGATGCAACAGACTGACGCATTACAGTTTCAAGTTGCTGTTCAAAGCTGTTGTCTGCCAGACATCAATGAAGTCTGCCCCATCCCGGCATTCGTGAGCTGCAGAGTGCAGACTCCTCCCAGTCCACTGTGCTCAGTCTTAGTGGGAGCCGTGACTGCTGCTGGTCTGTTGTGACTGAATTAATCGGCAACACACTACACCGTGGGCCAAAAAACCGTGCTACTTAATTATTTTCAAATACAACTCTGTTATTTCTTGATCGATTTTTAGACTTTTACACGATATATATGCGAGCTTGGCCGTTCCTGGTTTCCTGGGAATTACAGCAGTTTCATTCCTGGGAATGCAGGAATGAAAAATGTCTGGGATTCCCTAGTTCTAACCCCGCCACTCAACCCAGATAGCGCTTCTCTGTAATCGTGCCAGAACTAAATGTAATCAAATGACAAATCTGAATTGAGTTTATAAATTTAAGTATTTTCGTATCACCACCTCTAAAGCTGGTGTTACAGGTGAAATCACAAGTTTACATACACTTCAGGTGAATTCTTTAAAACTCACTTTATAACAGATTTTATACTAACAAACCATACATTTGGCGTATCATTTAAGACATCTGTTTTGTGTAGGACAAAAGTAATTTTTTCTAACAATGTTCACCGACCAAGTATTTCACTTTGTATTGCTTTGCACCTTCTCCTACCATTACCTATTGTCTATGGGAAAGGAGTAAAAGTTTTAGACTCATCAAAATTTTGATCTCCGGTTTTCGACAGATACGACATTTCAGGGTCCCTGGATACCGAAAATATCGACATCTCAATGACGGGCGTGTGTATGTGTCTCTGTGTGTCACAGTTTCTCGAGGATGGTCTAGAGCTAAAACAGCTGGACAGAAAAAAGCAAACTCAAAACGTATGCCTGTTATGAGAGGACGATGTGCTGAAAAGTTTATGAGCCAAATTGTACAAGAGAAAAAGGTAATCTAGGGGAACCCTCACATGCTATACATAATTCTGCAATTAATTATGAGTTCTTTTCGTCAATTGCAATCATAATGACCTATTTTATGATCAGAAAGATCAGCATCAGAGCTGTAAATAATTACTGAAATGTTATAGAGTAGTTCAGGTAACTTGGTTCCTAGGGTGCAAAGCCTACTGATGCTTACATCCGAATTTTTGACTATATCACAATTCCAGTGTGTCACAAGTGTACATATACTTTGTTAATATTTGGTAGCATTGCCTTTAAATTGTTTAATATAAGCCAAACTTTTTGAGTAGCCCTCTACAAGCTTCTTAAAATAAGTTGCTGGAATTTTGGCCCATTCCTCCAGACTGAACTGGTGTAACTGGGACAGGCTTGTAGGCCTCCTTCATTGCACACACTTTTTCAGTTCTGCCCACAAATTGTCAATCAGATTGAGATCAGGGCTTTGTGATGGCCGCCACAATACCTTGACCTTGTCCTTAAACCATTTTGCCACAGGTTTAGAGGGTATGCTTGGGTCATTGTCCATTTGGAAGAACCGTTTGTGAGTGAGCTTCAACTTCCTTGCTGAGCTCTTGAGATATTGTTGCAGTAGACCTACATCATTTTCCTTCCTCATGATGCCATCTATTTTATGAAGTGCCCAGTCCCTCCTGCACCAAAGCGCCCCCAACAACATGATGCTCCCACACCCATGCTTGACAGCTGGGATGTAGTTCTTTGGTTTACAAGTCTCACCCTTTTTCCTCCAAATATAGTGATGGTCATCATGGCCAAACAGTTTAATCTTGGATTCATCAGACCAGAGGATGTTTCTCCAGAAGGTAAGATCTTTGTCCCCATGTGACATTGCAAACTGCAGTCTTGATTCTTATGGGAGGCTTTGGAGTGGTGGCTTATTCCTTGCTGAGCAACCTTTTCAGGCTATATCAATAAAGGACTCATTTTTTTATGGATAACCAATACTTGCCCACCCATCGGAGACTGCAACAACCACCCTGCGACCAGACCTGGTCCTCTGGCCCAACTCCAGTAAACATGCCTACGTCACCGATTTAACAGTCCCATGGGAGAATGTGTTCAATGAAGCTCATGAATGTAAGAGGCTGTGTTACTCTAACCTAACAGAGCAAGCAGAGGACAGAGGATGGAAGGTGAAAGTATACCCAGTAGAAGTGGGGTGTGGGGGCTTTGTAGCCAACTCCACAGAAAAGTTCTTCAGAGAAGTAGGCATCAGAGGGCAGGCCCACAGAAAAGCAATCAAAGAACTGGCCAACACACCTGAAAGGAGCAACCACTGGCTGGGCATGAAAAGGAAAGATGCCACTTAAGACTGCCAAAGTGACCAGCTGACCACGAGATACATACCCAGGTCTGATCAGCCTTCGGTGGGCCTGCCTCAGCAGAAGGTGTCTTGTGATGAAGGACTGAAACATCCAGTGATGTGGAGGTGCACAACTGATGATGTGTCCTTGTGGTGATAAACAACCCCCTCGGAAGGCAATTATGGTGCAGAAACAGTAGAGATTGTAACATCCAGTCCTTTTGTTTGAAATCGGAAATCTCCTCCAGCATCTCCACAAGGTCCTTTGCTGCTGTTCTGGGATTGATTTGCACTTTTTGTGCCAAAGTGTGTTCTTCATTTGGAGACAGAATGTGCCTCCTTCCTGAGTGGTATGATGGCTGTATGCTGCCATATTTATATATGCATATTATTGTTTGAACAGGTGAACATGGAAGCTTCAGGTGTTGGAAACAGTTCTCAAGGACGAACCAGATTTGTGGTGGAAGTCCACAATTGTTTTTCTGAGGTCTTGGATGATTTCTTTAGATTTTTTCAATTATGTCAAGCAAAGAGTCAGCGAGTTTGATGGTAGACCTTAACATACATCTACATGTTGACTCCAGTTAGGCTATCTGGCTATCCGAAGCTAACTGTCCAATTGCCTAAAGGCTTAACGTCATTTTCTAGAATTTTCCAAGCTGGTTAAAGGCACAGTTAATAAAGTGTACGTAAACTTGTGACCCACTGGAATTGTAATAGACAATAAAAAGTTAAATAAATCTGGCTGTGAACCATGTTGGAAATAATTACTTTTGCCCCCTGAAAAGTAGATGTCTTAAATTATATGCCAAATTTATAGTTTGTTATTATAACATCTATGGAGGGGTTATAAAGTGAGTTGTAAAGAATTCATCTTAAGTGTAATGAAACTTTTGACTTCAACTGTAAATTAGACAACTTCTAGTCAGTGGGTATGTGAGACTTGATCTCCTCACTCGACTATGTAAATTAACATGACTGAAAAAAAATCACTGGGCATGTCAAATTTATTGACAGAGGCCGACCTTACAGCATATTCCTGCTCACCAATAGCATAATGCCTGATGAAGCCGGTGCTGTACAAAGGGCTATGCACAATCACTGCCCTTTTTTTTTTCCTCCATTCTCTTGTGGTACATAAAACAAGAGAGATCAGACAGTTCAGCTTCCCTTTGGTGGGTGAGGTCAAAAACACCAACGCTCCTCATTCTATGTCGCTGAATTTTACTTAATGTACTTACTCCCAGAAGAGCATTCAATGGCTGTCAGCTCTCGTACACAGGCAGCCCAATCCTGTGAATAAAGACAAAATCAACTCGTTTCCCTGGGCGAGTCACTGGGTATGTCACATTGAGCAGTTGGTCTCCAATTCACTTAAGATTATGTAAATGCAGGTTAGGACTGTAAATCACTCATTTGATTGCTAACCTGGGCAGCAACTCCAAGGATTTTGCAAGTTCTTCCCATGTGTAGGTAGATAGATAGTTTATTAATCCTAAAGGGAAATTCACATCATCCAGCAGCAGTTTACTGATACTCTTTAATATAGTTTTTTTTGTAATAAAAATGCATGTAAAAGCAGACAATAACTTTGAATAATGTTAGCATTTAGTCCCCTGGGTGGAATTGAAGAGTCGCATAGTGTGGGGGAGGAACGATCTCCTCAGTCTTTCACTGAAGCTACTCGAGGTGAGAGTGGGTTAGGGTGGTCAAACCTGTTAAAGACGTTCATTTGGTTTGCTCTCTCCACGTCTCTCTCGATGGTGGCACCCCGCTTCGAGCTGCAGCCCACACTTTCTTCATACTGTTATTCTGCTCCAGTTTTCTCCTGTACTGCTCCTTCGCCACCCAGAGCTGGACTTGGAGTTCCTTCTGTACGCGCTTGAGCTCATACTGATCACCTCCTTTAAAAGCCCTTTTTCTGGTTCAAAATGCCCTTGATGTCACTTGTAATCCATGGCAGCGTACTGTTCTTACTGGAACTACAATGTCCATACATACTGTATGTATGGGGACTGAGTGTGCATACCTTCAGATGTTGTTTAATAGCTGGATACTACAAGTGGGCTTCATTAAGATATGTCAATTGCCAAAATGTTTTTATTTCTTCACGTGGTCTTAAATGAAATCCTTCCAGTTTAGTCTCACAGGAAGATCACAACTTTTGAATGTTTAAGTGAATGATCAGAGAGATGTTGCAGTAACCTATTCAATGACATGTTCAATATTTACTTTATTCTTGTAAAAGTGCAGTAAATACAGTAGAACCTCTGGTCATGAATGTTTCCAAACGCATACAAATCAGGTTATGATCAAAAAGTTTGCCAAAATTTTACATCTGTTTATGACTAAACACTCTGGTGGTGAACAAAAACACTGGCAGCTAGTTTCCCATCCAGTTCGTACACATCAATGATTTCCCATTCTCCGTGGTCCTGGAACACAAGGAGGAGCGGACGACAGAGAAACTCGAACTCCAGCAGGAAGAGCACAAGAAGTGATGCAATAAAAGTCATCATGGAAAAAACGGAACGAGTGCCAGAATTTTTTCGAGAAGAACCACCCTGACAAAGCGGTTGCAAACAGAGTGATAAACATGATGAATGACCATGTCATCTCGCAGTTCCGAAAAGTTTTAATGCGCAGGAGAAAGCAAGTCACTTTAGACCGCTATTTTGTGAAGTATGGTCCACCAGCTAAATGGCTAAAAAAACACCAGAAAACCCTGAAATAGAAGAAATCACAAAAGAGAAAACACCTGAAGCAGAACACCCTTCTGTTGTGGAGCCGGACTCTCCCTCAAAACTGTAACCTCTTGTCCACGCCAGACTCATGCAAGGTTAATTTTCTAGGTTGTTTAGGTATAAATTAAGGATTTTTCAAACTTTCATTTTTTTCCCTGTGCTTAAAACTCATAAAAAACAGTGTTTACAGCGAGTGGTTCGTAAAGGTCTTGTACAAACTTGGTCTAGCACGAACTCTTGCAATGTTACGTTTTCTCTGTTCAAGGTTTTCTGAGTTTTATTAAATTTTTTTACATTTAGTTTACTAATCACACATGGTATAATTAACCATTTTTGTGCTTAAAAATCTTTAAAAAAATGTACACACAGTTCGTACGGTCTGGAATGGATTAATCATATTTACATACAATCTTAAGGAGAAATTATGCTCAGATCGCGGCCAAAATTGGTTCACGTCCAGAGTTTTGGAATTAATTATAGTTGTGACCAGAGGTACCTCAAGGAAAAATGTTCGTCACAAACAGCATTTAAAAAAATAACCAAAGAGAATTACATGAAAAGATACACTTTCAACATATAATCAGAGAAAAGCCAAGCAAAAGGACACCTTTTATTGGCTAACTAAAAAGATTACAATATGCAAGCTTTCGAGGCAACTCAGGCCCCTTCTTCAGGCAAGATGTAATACAGAAACTGAAGTTTCCTGTGTTTATATCCACACACTAGGACAAGAAACAATGGTAGATCTTTAAATGAAAAATCTTAAATGTAAAAAATGAATAGGTTCATTCAGGCTAAGATTAATTAAACAGGGGAGAGAGGAACAATGTATGGTCAAGATCTTTAGATAAGATAACTGTCCAACAAAGTCCTTTGAAGTTTGTGATGAGTTTTTCAAAACAATGTGGATCTGTAGACAGGTTGTCTGTGTCAGTCTGAGAGATGCAAACAGTCCTCATACCTTGCCATAAAACTCTTGTTTTTATTTAAGCCATGTTGTAATGTATTAAATTTTAACATGAGTTTAACTTTAAAGTCCCTCTCACAGTGTCCATGGCTGTTGAAGTGGGCCGCTACAGGAACATCTGTGTTGCCATGTTTAATGTGGAATCTGTGTAAATTCATTCTCTGGCGGAGTGTTTGTCCTGACACTGCACTCTATGTTGGAAAAACTGGACAAACACTCCGGCAGAGAATGAATTTACAAACTTTAGAGTAGGTGCTACACAGTCCAGAAGGTAGCATTCTTCTGGAACCTGCCAATCCCAGATTCATCCATGAGACTGCCAGATAGTAAAGCACGATTATCCATCACTCCAGAGAACATGTTTCCACTGCTCTGCATTATATTGGTGCTGCAGTTTACACCACTCCAGCCAATGCACATAGTGATCTTAGGCTTGTGGAAATGTGCTTCAAGAAGCTCCTGACATGGTTCTTGTACTGATGTTCCTTCTAGTTGAAGTATGCAACTCTGTTGTGAGTGATGCAACAAATGAAAGGCGATTTTTACACATTATGCACTTTTACCAATCGACGGTCCCACTAGGAGTTTGGGTTGTCTAACATTACATGGCCAAGCTGTTGCTCCCAGATATTTTTACTTCACAATAACAATTACAGCTGACTGGGGAAGACCTTGTAGAGAATTTTTTTTACATACCAACTGGCAGCAAAGATGCCATACTCCAAAAGTGCCATGTTTAAAGTCAGTGAGCTCTTTAGTACAACCCATTCAAACGCCAAGGATTTCAATGGCTATGTGACGATTTTATGCACCTGCATCAATTCCAACTGAACTTGGTTTGAAGGGGTGTCTGCATACTTGGACATGTGGCCTATCTCCGGTTACTTTTTTTTTTTTAAAAGAGGGAATGAACATTTTCAACCATTTATTTACTTTCTTATACAGTAGCCACTTCCTGACTAATGTGGCTCAATAACCCACATGTTGCACATTAGAGTGTTGTCAGGGTCTTTTCCTTTTTCATAGATGACTGTGCCACCTCATATTTACACCACAGTGATCAGGATTATGGTTAGATGATTTTACTCATAAGGTGTTAGGTGTTCTAAGGTTGTCAATAATTGAGGCACATACATTTGAGAAATTTTTATGATGAGAATTTTGTTCCTTTTAATTACTTTAATTCAAAAAGGTTAGTATTCTGAATGAAAGATCAGAAGACAAAGACTCACAGCACATTTTTCCTTAAATTACAAAGGGTGCCAATATTAGTGGAGGGCACTGTATATGTAAAATATTTCAGAATAATTGCATGTACAGAGAAGAGTAAATCTCTTGCTGAAATGTAAAGAATACAGAAATTAAATGCTTAGAAATGAATGCAGAAAATGATAAAAGTTCCCAAAGGTGTCGTGAAGATGATTCAGCTCCTTTACATGTTATTGGTACAGCCAGGCAAAAAACACTACACAATTAAATACACACACACAAACAAAGAAGAGGAAATAATGATGTGCAAAGTTGACAATTTATTGGACTGTGGCAGTACATACACTGAAGGGTGAAATCAGCGTGAAGACATTCTGTGGCTGCAGATCAAACTTCAAGATCAGATGTTCCCAAAAAGCTCCTTCTTTACATTAAGACAATTCCAGCTCTATAGCAAAAATACTTGCAAGATAACATCAAATGTCAAGTTACCTGTCATTCACAGTCACTTGTTTTATATATTATTAAAAAAAAAAACCACAATACCTGCTACATTCTGAAGCTGAAAGCCTTTTTCCGAATCTGAGATGAACTTTGAATAGTGCTGACTTTGTTTGGTTTGCTTTGATTATCAAAGATTCAGAAATAAGCTGAAAAATGTCAAAATGTGTAAATATAAAATGTGATGAAGCTATCCGGGTTCATTTTGTTTCATCACGAATGTGCTGAACCAGTTGGTTAAGTGTCTAAACATAACACACATGCACTTGCATGTTTAAATTCAGAGATTGTTGCCATGATCAATGCTCTACACTTTTGAAAGAAATGCTAGCTAAGGCAAATCAGTATAAACAATGACTCAGACCCAGGTAAGTAACAAGAGAAAAAAAACCAAGCAGGACCATTTCTTGATTTCTTTCATCGGAATGCTAGAAACTTTAAACCCAAAATATGCCTAGATACTCTCCAAAATGTTAAAATTAAATTATCCTGTATCATTACTCCTGCAAATGAATGCAACTTCAAAGTGCTGCTTAAATACTTTATTTCTGGTATTCCTTATTTAATTTGCCAAATTACGCCTAAAAAGAAACATCTGTAAAACCACCATTTGGCAGTGGTAGAATAATTGTGTCACTTGCAAGCTTGAGCCTCAGCTCAGAAATGAGGCAGACCTAAAGAGCTGGGAACATACTGAAGATTCAAAATGACATTTAGTTGAACATAAGGGACATTTAACACAATTACAAAATCAAAGTATATAAACATCACTGCATAATTAGTGTCCAGTTATTGATACTGTTATGCATTTAGAACCAAAAATATACTCAAGGTCACAGGCACAGAAAAAGGAAGCAATCATCCAGCTTCAGGATCAGACAATAATGTTCAGTGGTATCCAACCTCTCTCTGGATCTTCGCCAGTATACAAATATTTCCATATTAAAAGTCAGCGATGCCTACACCAGTCTGAACACTTTTGTATGGTCTTTAATGCTGATAAACATCTGGTATTAGAAATATAATACCTCTCCACCTCCAGTTTACAGTGCCGTAATAGGCCAGAACTGTGCAAGCAGCATTGCTATAATGAAAAAAAAAATGAAAGAAAAAAAAAAAAAAGCATGCAATACTGTATTTTATTTATTATTTTAACTGACACTAGGCTGAAACATCATGATTTTAGGCACTAGATTAATCAGGGTTAACATCTCATATATACAACACAAAAATGAGTAAATGCTAATATTTAGCATTTATGAAGCTCCGCAGCTTCATAATGTTTTAGAGTTTTTCCTTGACACTGAGAAATCAGTTAAAGATAAAAGTATTTAAAGAGTGTGCTTGTTCTGAGTACACAATGGTTTAATTAGAAACTAATGAAGCAAACATTTTTAAAACAGAGAGCTACAGCAAAACTACTAATGAGGGGGACAAAAGAAAATTAAACAATTGTCCTTTGAATGTTTGAAGTCTTACAACAAGCTGAAAAAAATTAACACATGATTTCTGAAAAGTCTTTTGAATAGACTAAACTGCTTGTTATTAAAAATACAAAAAAGCTTTATGCAAAGTCTGGTTTATAGTACTGCATACTGGAGCTGGAAATTTTTGTTAATTTGAACCCAAGTACAGGATTTTGGCAATGATCTCAATACTCTTTTCTGTAAACATACTTGCTTGCTTCCCTTTTCTACTGGCAGCATTTATGTGCCCTCACCCCCAAAATTTGTTTCGTAATGTCTAAACAGCCACTCTAATACTAATGTTCCCACAGAAATTAACTGATTCCAATTAAATAATAAAAAAAAAAATACAGGAAAGATAGCATGAAAATTTGTGCTGTTCAATGATCACAGTATATTTTAATTCAATACATTTGCTCTTAAATTCCTGAAAAATCAGGAACATTTACAATACATTTTAAATAAAGTTCATGTAGGCGACAAAATCTTTGTATAGTTTCTTTCCAAAAATAATATAGCAATACACAAATATGTCTCCTACATATTATACTTTGCGCAAAACTATAGATCTTTATTTTGTAATCAACTTTCAATTTTAGTTAATAAAGCTGAAAACTGGAAATGCTTGCTTCCATATAGGAAGTTATAAATTTACAGGAAAAACAACTCCACCACTCATCAGTTTTATCCTGAGTGCCTGGGCCTACTATGAGTAGCAGCTTCAGTAGATAGTTAGGTTTCTCAATTTAAAATATCATACACTCATTCACTCCTTGTTGCATACACACATCTGTCTCTTGCACACTAGGTAGGCCCCTGCATGCTTCTCAAGGATCAATTGCCTTGGAAACAACATATATTGGTATAACTAGAGTGTGGATTATTTAAAAAAAAAAAAAAAAAAAAAAACTGCAAACACCTTAAGGCATCACTTGCAAAGAGGGGCTGACTGTGCAACACTAAATGTGTCCGAGAGCAGACTTATCTCCTCACTTATTCAGAGTCAGCACCTGTAAAACATTTTTTATTTTTACATTTTTTTTGTGCAAAATGCTTAAGATTCCTCCTACACCTTAAGGCAAAGGGATTACATTACTAAGATACAGCTGGGCATGGCAGACTTTATGGATCTTTTCAATACTTTTTGTCACCTATTAAAGAGTTTACCAGTGTTACTGTCTCATCATGCATACATATATCTTGGCCACAAGATCCCTAAAGAAATATGCTATTTGCAGAAATAGCCATTTTGCAAGTAAGAGAAGGGAAAAGGGAATTGAGGTTGGGCAAAAACAAACAAGTTTAAGTGTACAAACAAAAACTGCAAAAGAAAGGAAACGAGCAAAAAACAATTCATCTCTTCTGGTTACAAGAAACTAACCTTTGAATTGTCTTTACAAAGTCTCAATTCTAATGCAAGTTAATGGAATTTTATATTAAAATAAATAGGTTTTTATTCACAATTTTCTGGAGGAGTCAACGTTTCTGCAGAACAGCTGTACAGGGCTAATGCCAGGATTTTGATCTTGCTTGGTCATATTCTGCTATTAGTCTCTTAATGTGTGCTAGTTTATTGTGGAGATACTCGCATCTATATTTTTCTTCATGGTAGTTGGGACTGTTCTGCAAGAGAGGAAAAAAAAATAGCAAAATTTAAAAAAAGAAAACACCACCAAAATAAATATTCATGCATTTGCTTTAAACATAGGCATATTCTGAAGCTTCTACTGCTCTCATTTAGGCTCAAAACATTAGTTACACAAAAGTACAGTGCTCTTAAGAGTTTAATAGGTACATTAAGTAACATCAAGCTCCCAGTGTAGCTTCCACAGCAGTCTGGATTTAGCAGGCCACAATTAAACATTCTCATAACTTTATAGATACTAAAACAGTGGCTATAAAACTGCTGCTGACTAAATGGTTGCTGATCCCACTTTCATAGTTTCTAGGGGAACACACTATTTGAATATTCAAATTATATCTAAATCAACTGACAATCCTGGCAACTACAGTAAAGTCACTCTCTACTTTCTGTAGACGTGTTCCCTTTTGACATTCAACATTCTATTGGGAACTGCCAACAGAGGATAGTGACATACAATAAAGCTGAGGCATTAAGATAACAGGAGATCTTGCATATGCCAGGAATACACATTAAACTCTCGCATCCCTACCAGCATCATAAAATGCAGTATTGACACCTTGTAAAGTCTCCGGCTTCATTTGGTGATTATCATAACATCTGACATCCGTGTGGACCAGCTGGAATTAAGATTTGCTTGGTCACACTTTGCAACTTCAGGGTTCAAGGCCCAGTGCCTACTACAACTGTACAATCTTATCTGATGCAGAAATTAAATACCTAGATAAGCCGGGAAAGAGTTGCAAATTCTGACACACACCTCTTTACACCACAGTTAAGACTGACACATTGACTTTTAAATTGTGTTTAAATATGAGAACAGCTGAAGTATTTCTCCTACAAATCAAGCGCCATACATAAGTTCAGATATTTTTCTCTATTCCAGCTACCCTTGACACGGACGCTATTAAATCTACCCCAAAAGCAAGCACATCTGGACCCATAAACAATTTTTAGTTACATTCATCAAGTATCAAAAACCAACCAACCATATTAGGGTGATAGCATTAGCATTCACAGACCTCACTAAATTGTTGCTTTCTTCTAAAATAATGGAATGTGTGGGTGGTGTCCAATCTAATTCAAGATTTTACTGTCCACAAATGACCTTCAGGTTGTTTCAGATTAGACTTCAGAGCTCATCACACTACAGAATGGAGTCTGCCCTGGTAATCGCTACAGATTGTCTACTGGGAGAATATTATGCTAGTTTTATAAGTGTATTAAAATTTAATAGCTTTTGACACTTTAAAAATTCTGCTACACAGCCAGTAGAATATTCTTATTTTCATATGTATTGTTGCAGCAATTAAAATTCTATTAACTTCTTGTTCCTATCTTATGTGTGCAGAGTACAATGAAATACTTGCATGTCTGACCAAAATTCATTATACTGTATTACAAATCTCCAGTATCTGAGAGAATGTAAAAATGTGTATCTTGCTAACAGGCAATATAAGTGTGCTACAGTTCTTGAATGTCCTATTTTGCATTTACACACTACCACTTGTAATAATTATTTTAGACTAGATCCAAATATATTTTTATGCTGATTAAAGATGCGATTATTACAAGCTTTGCTACAACTTTACCACGTCAATGAATGAAGTAAAAGAATTGTTAAATATCTTGCTCATTAATCCTGGCTCTTCTTTTTTGAGGAAATGTTTCTACTAACATATATAGCAGTAACAACTGGGTTCAAACTAAATTTTTCCATTTTCCTTCCTTCATTAGCTGGCAAATTTGAAGAAATCCTGCACTAAAATAGAATGAAAGAGCAGTATCAAGCATTTAAATTGCTTGGGTCTGGCAAAATTGTTTTTAGTACTTTTTCACATTCAGGGTCAATAGCTATACACAACATTCAAAATGAATTTGAACTGTCAAACAAACAAGAAAATAACCAAAAATGAGTATTTGTGAACTGAAGTCTTAAAAATAAACTCCCCTGAATTAAATGTGGAAAAACTCTAAAATTACATTGAGGGTCCCATTTAGAAGTAGTAAAAAAAAAAAAAAGGTGGTGCTGGTGGGAAGAGAGATACAGGCAAATTTACTGATATAATTATAAAAGAATTGATTTTGGTTTATATTAACAACATTAACTTTAAAAACTAAGAACTAGGGATCTACAATAAAAACTTTAACAATATTTGACAACTAACCATTTTGATTTTCTTATATTCTTGCAAGACTTCTTCATGAATAGTCTAGAGAAGAAAAAAAAAAAAAATATTACCCAAATGCTTTGACACATGCAAAAACTACAATATTCAAACATATGCAATCCCGCATTCTGAAAAATCTGTAAAAAAAACAACAGATGATCCAAATTTGCTGCAAAGCTCCAATTTGAACGTTCTGCATGCATTACTGATTAGGTACACTATTGTTTAAACACCTACTATTGCTGTGTAATTTACCAACTAAAGGTCATGCCACAATACAGGATGTGCCTAGAGACTTTAGATTATACAAATGCAGTCTGCAACTGATATGCTTAGGGTAGTCAGAAAGCACTCCTGTGACCACAGGTCGTGTGGTCCGACATACACAATTACAGAGTCCAACCAGTATGCACTCAAATCAAGTTGGAGAGCATGCACTGGTACAGTGCATTGCCACACCCACTACACAACGAAACAACTCGGGATCCCGGTTGGCAACCCCCTAGGCAGACACACTGTCCAGTTCCACCCTCCGGAAATGACCCTCTGTCTGCTGCAGCCAGGTGTTACGTGGGTGACCTCTTGGCTTGGTCCAGCCACTCGGGTCCCCAACAATAAAGATCTTACGAGCTGGATCACCCTCTGGGAAACATGCCACATGGCCGTAGTGTCGTAACTGACGGTCCCTCACAATGCGGGTAATGTCTCCATGAGCAAATGCTCATTCGAACCAACAGTACCTAAGGATTTTCCGGAGAGACAGTACCAAAGGAGTCCAGTCTTCATCTCAGGTCACTGGATAGCGTCCATGTCTCGCAACCATATAGCAAGACAGAAGGCACCAGGACTCTAAAGACTTGGACCTTCGTCCTTTTGCATAGATATTGGGAGAGCCACATAACACATTCCAGCGACCTCATGACCCCCCCATGCTCTCCCAATCCATCTACTGATTTCATAGGAAGAGTCACCAGACACATGAATGTCACTAATAAGGGAGGTAAACCTCTTGACAAGGTCAACACTCTCTCCACAAACAGACACACTGCTGATGGCTGTGCCCAAGAGATCATTAATGGCTTGGATCTTGGTTTTCATCCAGGACACTAGTAAGCCCAGACACTCGGACTCCTTGCTCAGTCTCTCGAGCTTCCCGATCCAATCCTCCATTGACTCCGCGAAGATCACAGCATCGTCAAGATGCCCCACGACCTTGCCCAAAACCAGTCCATACAAGCACTGAACAAAGTAGGAGCAAAAACACACCCCTGACGAACCCCAGAATCAACTGGGGAAAACTCAGCGTAGGTTCTGCCTCCACTCTGCACAGCACTCACAGTACCAGCGTACAGGTCGGCCATGATATCCGGCAATCTTGAGGGGATCTCGTGAACTTTCAGGATGTCCCACACGGCAGCTCGATCAACTGAGTCGAACACTTTACGAAAACTGACAAAGGCTGCAAAGAAACTCTGCCGATATTCGTGTCTGCGCTCCATGAGAACCCTTAGGGCTCATTTATACTTCACGCTCAGAACGCGTATGCGCCCGCATCATGGCTGCCACGCGTTCCCAGCATTCATTTCACACGTCCTCTGAGCAGGTCCTCAGAAATTAACGCGACGCATGCGCGAGTTGCAGTACCAGCAAAACGTCGGGGGGCGCAGTGTGCTAAAAGTCGGAACGTGACGTCAGAGTCTCTGTTTACTGTCTACATGTGACAGCAAGCCTCTATGGAGATCCTTCGGGGATCGATGTGCGCACTTTGCTGTTTGATGAATGGCTCAAATTCAGTGCTATACATTATGTTACCGATGTGAAGTTGCAAAAAAAAAAAAGACGGCACAAAAGATGGTATGTGAGACTTTTAAAATGTATTGTGTCATTTATATATGTCTTTATTTTTTAATTTTTGCAACTGAACAGCAACATAATGTATAGCGCTGTATTTGAGCCACTGAGAAAAAAATAAAGGACACGGTGAAAACGTGTATTTTGTGATTAAAGTGGAAATTTCGGCTTTAACCTCGTAGTTTACTTTATCATTAAAGCAGACGGTCGTAAGCGTCATCCCAGTTTTTAATCGCTACGAGCTTCTTGGACCTGACAGCAGGTAAAGTAAAACAATAAAAAATAGATGGCACAAAAGATGGTATGTGAGACTTTTAAACTGTATCATGTCATTACGATCGGGAATATGCGACGCTTGAATATAAAATCGCCACAAATGCATCTGTATGTCGGCATTTTGCTTCAGCAGCGGAAAGCAGCAATAGATCGCCAAACAGAACAAATTAAATGTATGATATTCCAACTCTCTGCACATTTAGAATCTTTAGATTTATACTTGATATCACTTTCATGATGAAATGCATTAAAATGTGTATGTTACATGTTACATATAATTTCGTTTAAATAATGAATACTGTTAATAAATACACGCATGGGGGAATAATTATACACATGGGGTGTCACGGTGGCGGAGCGATAGCACTGCTGTCTCGCAGGGAGTTATGTTGCTGGTATTCCACACTGTGCTCCAGTTTACTTCCAAAGATATGCAGATTTGGGGATTTGGTGCCGCTAAAATGACGCTAGTGTATGTGTGTGCTTGTATTATCCTTGCGATGAGCTGAGGCCTCGGCAAGGGACTGTTTCTCACTCGTGCCCAATGCTTCCTGGAATGGACACATACATCCCTGGATTTATGGATTTAATCAATAAACATCTTTTTCAGAGATATTGCGGTAAGGTGTTATCGGAATTTAATAGGTGTTTTAGGCAATTCACAACACAGAGAAGCCGAACATGTTCTCACCGCGATAATATCTCGCACTGCCACCTGGTGGATTCCTCCAGATTTACGTAAAGTACGCGTGCAAGTATAAACACTACAACGCTTGCGTAGCAGGAGCGTCCGCTGCAGCATGCGTCGCGTGAAGTATAACTCCGGCCTTAGGGCTAGGATGTGGTCGATGGTAGACTCCTTAGGTCGTAAAACTAGACTGTTCCGGTCGCTGGTAGGTGAGCAAGTGATCACGGATCCTATTGAGGATGACCCTAGCAAGGACCTTACCCGGCATCAAGAGCAGTGTTATACCCCTGTAGTTGCTGCAATTCAGGCAATCATCCCCTTTACAGATAGGGACAACAAGTCCCGTTTTCCAGTCAGTTGGGATGATGCCAGTCTCCCAAATGGAAGCAAAGATTGCTTGCAATGCCAGGAGGACAGCCTTACCACCTGCCTGGAGAAGCTCACCCCGGATACCACAAATCCCTGCAACCTTTCGTCCCCTCTGCTGGTTCACCACCTGTGCAATCTCAATGAGACTGGGTGGTTCACAGCTAACTGGACGATTGGCCTCAAGGACCGTAGACCCAGAGATATCCAACGTCCTAGCCGGATGATCAGCTTTGAACAACTGCTCAAAGTAGCCAGGTCACAACTGCAGTGTCATCCGTAAGGACTGTTCCATCAGCCGCCCTGACTGCAACTCTCTGAGAAACAGATTCGGATGTGTGTAATACTTTGATTCCTCTGTAAAGAGGATGTGGGTTGCTACACCACAGATGGTGTGTCACTTATTCACAGATTCCTCTAACAAAAGCCTCTATCTGCCCTCCGAGCCCTCGCAGCCATCTTTCTTAATTCCCAGGACAGACCAGAATTGCCATTGATCCATTGCGACTTGATATTCAGGGTGCTCTGAGAGCCTAAGGTGACTATCAGAAACTTATCAAGTTAGACATCCCATCTAACTTCAAGTCCTGTAATCTGAAACTGACTTTAGGATATTTGTTTATAGTGGCCATTACACTTTACATTTTCCTAACCAAATTCCTCTTTTTCCACCATGTTAAACTTTAATCAGTAGTACTACCACAACAAAAGTCAACAAAACCCCCTCGCTTCCTTTTACAATGGAACACAATGATGCAGAATGTTTCAAGAAGGAATATTGAAAATATAGTTCATGCTGATAATACTTGATACTTTGTCGTGGTGTGGTAAACCAAGTAGCTTTGAAATGAAACTGACCTTCATATAAAGTGAAAACAGACACATTTAAATAAACAATTACATAAAAAATGCTATGTGACCTTAACAGAAAAGATCATTTAAATGGAAGTTGAGCACTGACCAAGAAAGGTGCATTTACACAATCTTTGTTGTGTAAAATACCATTACCACCCAATTCTCAAATGTCAGACCTGTTTCTTTAAAGATAATTTAGTACATACATTTATTTAAAAATCAGCAGGATAGTACACCACCTCAAAATTATCTTCCACTGTCAGCCATTACAGAATCCAAAGGTTAAGGAGATTAATTTAAATTCTGATCCAGACTAAAGTCGTCTGCACCTAATGCTCCCCCGGGGGTTTGGTTTTGGAGTGGACTTTTGACTTATGCTGAATCCATTTTTGTATCAAGAGTTTCTCTACCACAACCATTTTCATGAAATATCAGATTCAGTGAAAAATGCAGCTTTGTTGATTAAGAAAAACAAGTTACATTTATGGCACAAATATTTTTTGCTGCTCAGATTACTTGAAGTATATTTTGAGCTGAAAAATGGCAGCCTTACTTGTTTATCTTAACATAAGTGGAGGCAGAAACACCCCAAATTAAGGATTTAGAAAAACTGACTAAGAGCAAAATAATGTGTCTATCTACTGCTTCCTTCAAAATAGTCAGGATTATATATTTATAAGGTTAGATAGGCGTCTTTATTGTCTAGAAGAGAGAAAGTTGTTGATCTGTTAATTGTCATGACCAGGTAACAGGTAAGCAAACAAAATGTATACACCACACCCTTGCTTTACGGAAGATATGTGCCAAAATTTTGAAAATCAAAAAGGTGGAAAACTATGAAACTAGCAGAGAAGTTTCTCTTCCTATGTCTTTAAAAAATACATTTTACACTCTCATTTGGATCCCCCCACCAAATATGGGATCCTCATACAAAAAGAAATGCATAAATCACTTAGAACCATAGAGATTTATCTTAAGACAATTAACTTCTTTAGTTGAAAACCAAGCAGTGACTGGACACTTCTTGCCCGAGTGCAACATTTTTAATTAACAACTAATGAAAGTGTCCCCTATACTCCATCAGTTGTAAGCACTGCTGTATTTGATAGAGTTTACCTCTGCAGTAAGGAAAATGGTATGCTCTTGATAAGATGCCTTTCACCTATATTTAAAGCATTTTCCAGGAAATGAGTAAAGACTGACTAGTAAGGAGAAGAAAGAATGCTATTTATAATCCTTTTGTGAATGGAATTTCTGCTACCTCCAGTACTGTGGGACAAACAACACTATACCTGTAGTGAAATCTAGAAGGCTTTTCAATTTCAGCATTCTTTACTAAAAATGTAAAAACTTGATCATCATTTCTATTTAATTGTATGTCAAAGAATTCAGCCTTCTCAATATCTCAATGTTCAAATAGTCTAAAAGAATTAACAGATTTTGTTTTATCCCTTAAGAAAGAAAGATGCTGGCCTATGGCAGGACTATTCAATTACAAATGCAGTTGGGCAAGATTTTCAAAAGCAAGGAATTTAGCTGGGCACCAGACATTTTCAGCAGCCAGTAAGTAATGAGAAATTTTAAATCAACACAAATGAATGTATTTAAACACAAGTAATGTTTATTCATTGTTTACCTTTAAAATTTGGTCAATCAGAAGGTTGACAGTTCAAATCCTGTAAACGACAGAAATGACTCCATTGGGACCTTGAGCGAGGCCCTTTACCTACAATTGCTTTGTCCTGGGTATGGCATTAATCCTGCATCCAGCCCAGTATGCAGGTATTCCAATTTACAGGGAAAACTTGGTACCGAGGTGTAATCTGTCACACTCGGGACCCTATCCAGGTGTATACTCCCAACCTCTCTCTAACACAGGCATATCAAAAATGTAAATAAAATATTTATATATATTTAAATATAACTGAACAGAATCTGAGGTAGTATCAATACTTTTTCCTACTTTTAAAATAATTTTTTTTTTTTTGCTCACATCTGACAAAGGCACATCTCAAAAGTACTCAAAATCAAAAATGTGCACAGTATTAGCAAGAACATTGGTTTCCCTTTTGAAATATGAGATCCTCCCCCAAAAGAGGTTAAATTTGAGTTCCACAAAGCCCCTTTCCTGTGGAAATGTTTCTCGCCCCCAGAGGAAAAAAAAAACCAAAAAAAAAAAAAAAAAAACACAAAATCTACCTGAGAAAATGTTTAAGAGCAAGGCACCACGTATGGGTTGAAAGTGAATTGGTACATTTTAATGATTTCTTTAAAATGTCTTTGTACAGAGTTTGTGTGTCAAGTAATGAAATAATTATTTTTTACTAAATCTTATTTTCCATGTTTGTTGATGAGCTCCCGTTGAAGAATTTATTGGTAACAGAACATATAGTGGGCATGCCAAAATGACTGAGCAACAACTAATGAAATGCCATTTTAACAAAGTTAAGCCGTCTGCCATCAATCACAGAGCAGCCCATTAAAATGACAGTAAAACACTTGCAACCTTAAAAAGTAGACTTGATCACATTGCTGGGTGTGACGAAACAGCAGGCAGGAGATTGCTCAAACATGCTTACTGACGGACAGGTCAGCATTTTGTATGGAGTATGCGTTAAATCAAAAAAAGAGTCTCCATGAGTAGATGCACAAACAAAAGGAGATCAGTGACAATCACACCTTAGTGTGCCTGCACAGATATCCACATAACAGTGGACCTATATGATGAGCAGAGGAATTGTAAATGATCATAATCAGCCCCCCGTTCATTATTCTGGTACAAGCATAACCAGCCTCTCGTTGAAATTCATGGCTGTCCCGTCAGCAGCGGCATGTACTTTAGAAATATTGCGGGACCACGGGCTAGGCCACTTGGACGTTGTTTCTGGGTCGCATGTGGCCTGTGGGACACCATTTGAATAGGTCTGAGCTATGGTAAACCTGGGGCTATCAAAAAGAGAAACTAACAGCTTGTAACAACTAAAGATTGTACATACATTTATGCAGAATTCTTTCCCATCCTTTAACTTTATGTATGGTATTAGAGATTTTTTTTGCATTTGAAGCACATGAGCAAAAACTGTCAACTGCTCTTAATTTTAAACATTTAAAGTACCATGCCTTTGTTAAAATTAGTGAGTTCACCTGATCTGGAGCAACTTAACCTGTGTATTGTTAAATTCTTAAATGCAATTTTAAAAATTGTAATCATAAATTTTTTTTTTTTTTTTAGAAAACAACTCAGTCATGCGGTGCCATGTTAAAAATTCATCTGAGGAAGTGGATCTAGCTCAAGCTAACAATTTGATGATCTTCAGTTTGGTTTTAAATGATCCAAGTATTTACCCTGCAAATGTGATATGCCAAAGACGTATTTGGATACTAAAATAACTAAGTCAGAAACAGCTAACATATTTAGAACACAAGTAGATCAGCTCAATTCACTTATAACTTGATCATTTGCCACATTTCCTAAGGGCATGGGATAATATTCATACCTGAAGACAGCTACCTACAAAAAAAGGGTCTCAAGTCTTTTTTTTTTTTACTTTAAAATTGTGAAGACAATTACATCTGTATATACCACAACTATTAAACAGTTAAAAGAACAATGTTCTTAAGTGTTCAAATGTAATCTTAGAAGCAAAACAGAAACAGCCCTGGAAGACGTTCATGTGTTTATGTGAACAACAACAACATTTATTTATATAGCACATTTTCATACAAACAGTAGCTCAAAGTGCTTTACATATTAAAGAATAGAAAAATGAAAGACAATTATAAAACAAAATAAATCAACATTAATTAACATCGAATAAGAGTAAGGTTCAATGGCCAGGGGGGACAAAAAAAACAAAAAAAAAAAACTCCAGACGGAAGTTATTACCTGATACTCCTTGGAGCCTGGAGGCAACCGTTTGCGTTCAGCATCAAGTTTTGCAAACCGCCGAGTAACATTCTCCACTCTTGCATGCAGATTTCTGTATTCATCATACTCTGCATTAAAATCATTCTTGTAAGTTTGTCTTTGATCCATGTTAATAATTGCAGTGTATTTCCTATGTTAGGAAAAAAAAAAGTTTAGAAAAATAGTTTTTTTTTTTTTTTTAAACAGAAAACTTAGAAAAATTAAGCCATAAAGATTTGATCATACTATAAACAGAAAATGGGTGTGGAATTTACAACAGACTCTAAAGCCAACTAAAAGACTAATGCCTAACAAATTACTGCCATATTGTCTTTACCCATTCCCAGATCTCAATTCAGTCAAGAATCTATGAAATAACACTTGACAATAGAGACAAACCGCCAGCTAATAACTATGGTATCCCAAGTCTAAACTCATATGAATTCAAGATGCTGTGTGTGTAAACAAAGAAACAACTCAATTAGTAGGTTTATATTAACAAAGCATTGCTTGTGACCACTATTGTTTTAATATGATGCTAACTAGTAAAACAGAATTAATACTTTAAATATAGTACAAAGTTAGGGGAGAAAGAAGACACATATTATACATTTACTAACACTCCAGGAGAATTTTACAACTCACTATGCTCCATTAAATCCATGAAAAGCTCTGATAATGACAAAGTACTTAGAACCTGGGCAGTAAGCATATGACAGAACTGAAACAAAAAATATCCACAAAAATGTCTAACATATCATAAAATCAATGACAGACTCATGCTTACAAAACGAGTAATAGTGAATTCTGGAAATAAAAGTTAAAAGGTATAACAAATATGAATGACAACATGCTTTATGTACAATACCATAAAAAATAAAAACTCAAAATAGATTTTATGAATACTTGTGGTGACTTTTTTCCTATAATTTCCTTATGTACAGTTGTGCCTTTATCACAGAACATGAAGAGCTGTGATAACTGTTCATTCCCTATCATGGTATTTGTGATTTCACGCATAATTGCCTAAACAATTTTAATTATTTATAAACCAGGCATTTCATTGCTCTTAGACAAATGCAGAAAATGGATGACAAACTTATAAAACCTATTTTTAAAATGGCATGTACAATCTTACTAGGTTGAAATCCTTTCATTGCACACTTTACAATTTCATAAAACCTGTTGTGTTTTTGATGTATGTTTATGACAACAGGATAAATTTTATCACAGATTATTGGCACTATTTTTCATGGATGCTCAATGCCAGCACCATGAGTGGAGTTGTAATGTAAATAAGGAAGTAAAAGAGCAAGAAAGAAAGGAAGCTAAACAGTGAGGCAACAAAAAAAGAAGCATGACAAAACTATATAGTTTTAGCAAAGGCATTATTTACTAACAAACTATACAGACCAGTAGCTCTTATGAAAGGAAGCATGGTAATACTGGATCTAGCACAGGGTTTGAACCTTGAGCCCAGTCTATGCCTTTGAACCTAACCAAACATGGTAGGTTTTTTTCCACATAACCAAACTATTGTGTGTAATAGATCAAACAAAAGAAATAAAATACATAAAAAGTAAAAACATAAGCAAACAAATTTAATGATTAATATCACTTCATTATAGATAAAAAACTGCACCAAGAATGATACAGTCTAATTACAAAAACTTGTATACAAAAGGTAGATATTGACAAATTGACTTAAATAAGAGTTAACTCAAAGTAGGCGATCTACAGAAGGATGCCACCTACGAGTTCTCTTAAACCATCTCTGGAGCTGTAGCGCCAGGCACAGGCATATTCCTATTTAAAATAATGAAAAAAATTAATGTGGTATCATAGGACAGAATATTTCAAATTTTGGATTAAATTTCTTTATCACAAAAACAATTTACATATGTATGTAGAACCACAAACATCTTAATCTTTCGCAATGATTACCATCTTGCTACTACAAAGATCCAGAGTGTGCACAAAAGCCATTATTGCACTGCTGCTATGTGCACCCAGCTGGCAATTCACAAAGAACTTTAAATGCCAGCTGTAAGAAGATTTTTTTTTTTTTTTTATATAAAAAGAGTAAATTTGAGTTTTGGTCAGTAACAAAATATACTTAATGTACTAAAATAACACCTTGACTTTATATTGATGTTAGGAACAAATTTACCTATTTTTTTCCTATGGCAGTTAGCGTGTTAAACAACTTAACTTGCCAGTAGAGGAGATGGAAAATGAATGTCTGCCACAGTCATAATGAAAAGTATAGTTCAGTGTTGCCCAAGTAAACTCAGTTTCAGCTAAACAGTAACATGTATCCAGTGTGTGTGTACTACCTCCACCGGACAGCTAAATGACAGTGGTGCCTCAGATTCCCAATGGGCTTAATGGAGTTCAGCATAGCCCTGTTGGGTTCTGGGGGTGCTGCGGATTCCTACTACTTTGGGCTTCTGCTGTATCCATGAGTACTTCCTCATCATGCTAATGGGCCACCTGGAGTACCCCCAGGTGCAGCATAAAAGGGAACATCTCACTTCACTCAAGGAGCCAGAGTTGGGAGGGAGAAGACAAAGCCTGCCAGAGAAGGAGTGGAGGCAGAAGGATTGAAAGAGAAAGACAAGTGTTGTGTGCTACTGTTATTATGGGTGCTTTTGTACTGTGCTGCGGGAAGCAATTAGGAAAAAAGCCTGTGTGTGTTGCTCAACTGGTGCCTGGTGTCCATCTGTGTCAGGTTTGAGGAGCTGGTGCATCCTCCGCAGACCACAATAGGAGTTTTCAATCTTTTTAAAGGCTCTGGATTTGATGATTGAAAGGGTAGTACCTATTAACACTGTATTCCTACTGTTAGTAGTTAGGCAGTACCTACTAAAGCTTAAGTTGAAGGGAAAAAAAAAAAAAAAAAACTAAAGACCCAATGCCTAAATCAGAATTTATGGGAATGTGGCAAGAAATGAGTGTTTGTAAAACCTCATCTTAAAAACATTGTGGATATTTGATATTAAAACTTGTGGCCCAAATAGGTTACGGTGGATCTTATTAGTCTGAGTTGTACATGATGTGATTTTGAACACGGACATAAAATGATCCAAATCTCTATTCCAGAACAAAGAGGTGACCTTAAAAGAAACAAATGTCCGAGTGGCCCAGTCAGAAATCATGTTTCAATGTTTTACTGCTAACTGAATTCAAGTAGACCAGGAATGAGCAAAGTTGTTCCTGGAGGAACACAGTGTGTGCAGGTTTTTGTTCTAACCCAGTTGCTTAATAAGAAGTGCTTATTGCTCAAGTAACACTTCTGCTTCATTTTAGTTGTCTTGCTAGTTAAGATTTTGAACCCTTATTATTTATTTTAATCTTCAACTGCTGTATTCTTGGTTTTCAATTGTACCTTATTAGCAATAACATGCAAATGACAAAAGAAATCAGCAGTTCTCCATTTAGCTTGTGTGTATTAATCATGCATGATCTGGTTTAATTAAATACTTGGAAGGAAGTGAAAGTGAATTACTCATCTGTTTTAGGCTTCAAATCATTTGGATTATATCCTTAGAAAGAGAAACAAAAATCTATGATATGAGAATGACTTGACATGACAGAGTTAAAGCACTAACAAGCCATGAAATTAAATTGTTAGCAAGGATTATTTTCTAATTAAGCAACTGGGTTGTAGCCACTGCGGCCCTCCAGGATTGACTTTGCCCACCCCTGAACTAGACAAACTCTGCCCATCAATTCAATGCAAAAGCCTATCTAAAAAGATTATGGCTGGTCATATGGGAGTGAAGAGTACAGATCTGAGTTAAATATTTGTCTCTCCCCCATTTCCTTTGTTTGGGTCTTAACCCAACTTTTTTTTTTTTTAATAAGGGCTCTGTGACTATCATGTTTGACAAATGCATATTCCTGATCAAACTGGTAAAAATCCAAGACTGAAAAAATGAAGAAAGGTGTAAGGCTGAATACATTTTGACCTATTTTATTGTAAACATAAAAACCAATAAAATTTTTTGAAATTTTATATGAAACATCAGCAAATCTCTTAAGGTATAGCTAAACCAAACTGATTTAAAATATGCAATTGTCCAAACATACACACAGGATCTCTTCAAACAGCCACGAAATTCCAACTTTAGTCATAACATTCAAAAGAGAAACACAAACAAATGCAGCAAGATAATAAAAATACTCTCATTGTTATATAGCAGGATCAGTCATTCCTCTTAACTAGGAAGTTACTTTGTCAGTGTCGCATGAGCTACATTACATACTGAAGCAAACAAAGCTCCCAAGAAAAGCTAGTATTAAAACAGAACAGATATAACAGTAAGTCAAAACTGAAAGGTAATAATTTGAATGCCATCCAGTGATGAAGTGCTTAGTGCATTGTTGGTGGAGACTTATTTACTCACATTAAGTAATCAGGCATTTCAGTCGTTGATGACAGCTCAGCAGAGGCTGTATTCTCTGTATATATAAAAAAAAACAAAAAAAAAACAAAAAACAAATCTTTAGTCAACTCATAAAAGTGCAAAAAATGAATACATGAGGAACAAATGAAAGGTTAAGTTCAAAAGCTACATTTTAAATTGCCAATCTTTAAGTTATATACATTACTGGCAACTATAAATTTAGTCATAGTATATTTTGAATTACACAATCAAAAATACGACTTACTAGTCAGACCAAAAAAAAGTATACACAATACTGCAAATGTCCACAGTGAGAGCAATCAAAAGGTGCTTTACCTGGCAAATTGGCTGTTTCATTCAGATTTATAGTATAGGTTAAGTGAAGGGCCCTTACAGTACAGCACCATTGGAAAGTAAATGAGATAATATAGCATTTCTTGCCTTATTTAGTCTGCTACATTTTTATGTAGTACAGATGCCTAGTTCTAAGAGGCTGAATAAAAGTGTAGGTGAGGTGGAAGTGCACATTATGTTCTTAACCAAAACAAATTGCCAGATTATTGAAGCAATGTGCACAGGTCTCTGGCATTTGTGATCACATGTTGCAAATAAATTCATGGTATTATTTACATAATACCATAACAGAACCTACAGAGAATGCAGCTTGCTGTGTTTTAGTGAAACGTGGCTAACTACCACCATTCCAGATGCTAACGTGGAGCTACCCGGGTTTAGCACAGTCAGAGCAGACAGAGACACAAATACTTGTGGTAAGAATAAAGGAGGAGGACTCGCTCTCTATGTGAATACAAGGTGGTGCAACTCTGGACATATAAATGTTAAAATCTCCTATTGCTGCAGGGACATCGAACTGTTAGCCGTAAGTTTGCGTCCCTATTAATTGCCAAGAGAGTTTGGACACGATTGTTGTTATTGTTTACATTCCCCCTCGAAAGACCGCGGAGATAGCGAGTGACATCATCCATTCCGCAGTTGCTAAGTTACAAACGCAGCACCCATAGGCTCTTGTGCTAATCACTGGAGACTTTAACCAAGTGACGCTGGATAAAACATTACCTGCCTTCTTTCAGTATGTGGACTGCAACACCCGGGGAAATAGGACTATTGACCTACTGTATGCAAACGTTAAAGATGCATACAGCGCCACCCCGCTGCCTGCGCTTGGGAAAGCAGATCATAACCTGGTTCTGCTTCAGCCTCACTACAAACCAAGAGTGAAGCCGCTACCTACAACCACACGATCATTCAGGAAGTGGTCCCCTGAGGCAGAGCAGGCTCTGAGAGACTGCTTTGGAACTACAGACTGGGATATACTGCTGGGGTCACATAGTGAGAACATTGAAGAGGCCGTTGACTGCACAACTGATTACATCAACTTCTGTATGGACATTGTAGTTCCAGTAAGAACAGTAGGCTGCTATGCGAACAAGCAGCCATGGATTACAAGTGACATCAAGGGCCTTTTGAACCAGAAGAAAAGGGCTTTTAAAGGCAGTTATCAGCATGAGCTGAAGCGCGTGCAGAAGGAACTCCGAGTCCAGCTCAGGGCGGTGAAGGAGCAGTACAGGAGAAAGCTGGAGCAGAAATTGCAGAACAGCAGCATGAAGGAAGTGTGGGATGGGATGAAGATCATCACTGGCTGCAGCTCGAAGCGGGGTGCCACCATCGAGAGAGCAAGCCAATTGAACAACTTCTTTAACAGGTTTGACCACCCTAACCCACTCTCACCTCTGAGTACTTCATCCTCCAACCATCCTCCTGCTGATACCAGCATAGGTGAGACATCCACACCCACAATTACAGCAGCACAGGTGAGCAGAGAGCTGAGGAGACTTCGTGCCAGCAAAGCAGCAGGTCCAGATGGAGTATCGCAACGACTGCTGAAGGCCTGTGTGTTGGAACTGAGGAGTCCTCTACAGCGCATCTTCAACCTGAGCCTGGAACAGGGGAGAGTCCCGAGGCTTTGGAAAACATCTTGTATCACCCCAGTCCCAAAGATATCACGTTCTAGTGAGATGAATGACTTCCGGCCTGTTGCTCTGACGTCGCATGTGATGAAGACCATGGAGCGGCTGCTGCTTCATCACCTGAGACCACAGGTCCACCACACCCACGACCCTCTGCAATTTGCATACCAGGAGAAGGTAGGGGCGGAGGATGCCATCATCTATGCTACACTGATCCCTCTCCCACCTGGACAGAGGCAATGATGCTGTAAGAATCATGTTTTTGGACTTCTCTAGCGCCTTCAACACCATCCAACCTCTGCTCTGCTCCAGCTTTCTCCTGTACTGCTCCTTCGCCGCCCTGTTCAGCCTATATACATCAGACTTCCAATACGATTTGGAGTCCTGCCACGTGCAAAAGTTCGCTGATGACACTGCTATTGTGGGCTGCATCAGGAGTGGGCAGGAGGAGGAGTACAGGAAGCTAATCAAAGACTTTGTTAAATGGTGCGACGCAAACCACTTACACCTGAACACCAGCAAGACCGAGGAACTGGTGGTGGATTTTAGGAGGCCCAGGCCCCTCCTGGACTCCTTGATCATCAGAGAAAACTGTGTGCAGAGGGTACAGACCTATAAATAGCCGAGAGTGCAGCTGGATAACAAATTGGACTGGACTGTCTATACTGATGCTCTGTGTAAGAAAGGTCAGAGCCGACTATACTTTCTTAGAAGGTTGGCGTCCTTAAACATCTGCAATACGATGCTGCAGATGTTCTACCAGACAGTTGTGGTGAGTGCCCTCTTCTACGCGGTGGTGTGCTGCGGAGGCAGCATAAAGGAGAACGTCTCACGCCTGGACAAACTTGTTAAGGCAGGCACTATTGTAGGACTAAAGCTGGACAATTTAACATCTGTAGCAGTGCGACGGGCACTAAGCAAACTCCTGTCAATCATGAAGAATCCACAGCATCCAATGAACAGTGTCATCTCCAGGCAGAGGAGTAGCTTCAATGACAGACTTTTGTCACTGTCTTGCTCCACTGACAGACCGAGGAGATCGTTCCTCCCCTACACTATGCGACTCTTCAATTCCACCTGGGGGAGTAAATGATAACATTATTCAAAGTTAGTGTGTTTTTCCATGCATTTTTATTACTCTAATTTAATATTGTTTTTTTGTATCCCCTTGGGATTAATAAAGTATCTATCTACATGGCAAAGACTAAGGGCAATATAATATGCTTTTAGTTAGGTCTTTTGGTCAGTGTAGTTAATGTAATCAAATACTATTCTAGGAATGGCAGATTTGCTTTTTGATGTTTTCTGTATACAATATTTAGAAAACATTTAAGGAAATATCAATAGTGGTGGTTTGAAAATGCTGCTGAGATTTGATATTTTATTGTTTGACCCTGGTTGTGATTATTCTTCAATAGGATATATAAACAGTCAATTATAACATAAGCAGTAACCAGTTTAATGTGACTGGTTTCTCAAAAAAAGTATCAACACATTCCATATGCAGTTTGCCAATTGTTGAGGTATGTTGAAATGGCATGTTGAAATACTTCATATGTGAACAGGCTAAAATGTAGCATTTTCAGAAAAGAATACATTAATACAATAATAAGAAGCAATCCATGGTATTCAAACTCTAACCCCATCAACAACAAGCCGAACTGAATATTTATAAATATTCTAAGTAGAATGAGAATTTATTAAGCACTTGCATGAATCAAAGTTTCATAACTGGCACATCTGTCTTCACAATATCATTACTCTCATTTCTGACATTATGTACTATAAAGATTTACATTCTTTTAAAATCCAATACAACTTGCCATCCTCTTCTACAATTAACCTTTTAAGTTCACTATATTGAAATCTAATATAGTCAAATGATAAAATACTTCAAAAATTAAACTATAAAGCACATTTCTAAAATGTGCAAAATATACTAAAGTACTGGAATCAACTGTTCGACGACCATTTAAAGGGAATTGACAAATCACTTATCAAGAAGATTATCTCCAGTAAAGGTGCTTATTTACCAATTTCTCTTTGCACCCGATAGGTTTTTCCCCTCTAGGAGCATAAGCAGAGCACTCTGGCATGGAGACCCATGGGTAAAGGAGTTATTTGCTTTTACTGCTTTCCCATACACAGGCACTTTTTTTTTTTTTTTTTGTTGAAACAGAACTTGGAAAGTATAAGGAAGAAGGGATAAACTGACCCTATCCTTTCCATCCATTCTGCACATCTTAGGACTGAGGTAGAAAAGCAGAGAAACTGGAGGAAACTCATGTGAACACAGGAAGAACATGCAAACTCCACACAAGGAGGATCAAGGACCTTAGCCTTTTTGTTGCAAGGCAGCAGCGCTACCATTACGAAATCTTGCTGACCATTGTCACCCTATTCAAGCTTTATCATTTTTGTTGATAAAATTTGTCCCAATTTAGGAGTCAAGGGCATTAAAAGAATCTTTAGCGGTTTAACATAAAATTGCTTTTATCATTAGAATTTGATGTATTCCTATGTCATGTATCGTTATCTGACTTAGTATTTAGATAAGGCAACTATCCCTAAAAAATCAAGAATCTTAAGATCTAATTTTGCTTACAAAAACATGCTAGTATTAGTCTATTTTTTTCCCCAACAAAATCTTTTGTTTTACTAAAACAGTCATGGTATCAGAATAAAACAAACTTACATTTGGCTGTGTGCAGAAATTTAAACATGTTTTACTGGAAGTATGTTAAGATTTCACTGTAAAAAAAAAAAAATCTACCCAACTACTCAAGTCATATTGTGCAATTTCCTGGGTGGACACGGACGGGATAAAACGGTTACTCTCTGATGAGCTAGTTAATTTCAACCTTAAAAAAAAAAAAATTGCTTTTTAGTTTCACCCATTTAAAAAAAATGAAACATGTGGTATATCATATATGGGTAATACTTTTTCCCAAAAATTCTTCAATTTTAATAAATTTGTGTGTTTAAGTACTAAGCCCAGCTTATTTTAACAAGTAATCCAAATGTCCTATTTTTCCAAAGACAAATTCAATTAATGTATATAAAAGATTTTTTTAGGGCTGTTGATATCCACCATGAAAGTACATTTTGCCTAAATTAATATTCAGGGGCAAACAAGAGGTTTCCTCCTTGCACAAAAAAATATACAGTCATGTGAAAACATTAGGACACCCTTTGAAAGCATTTTTGTAGAATGACATTTACAGAAGATCTTGAAAAGACTTTTCTTCAGTTTTCTTTGTTTAGTTGGATTACTTTAATCTCTCTGTATTGTTGAAACGGAGATGAAATAACCATTTATTAAAATGTTACAAAAACCACATGCTTTCACATGACTGTATGTATATATATATATATATATATATATATATATATATATATATATATATATACACACACACACACACATATATACACATATATATATACATACATATATATATACACATATATATATATACATATATACATATATACACACACACACCATAACATTTTAAAAAACGGTTTGATTTAATCAAAACTCGGTTAAGGAACAGACACAAAAAAAACACAGGTTGGCTATTATTAATTAACACATCCTTTTCCATCAGAGCTTTGAGAACTCTTCTCTAAACATCACTATGGTGTACCACATCACTGTAGAGTAAAATGTTCACAAAGCAAGCTGTGGCAATGTATGTTCAAATCATCTATTTCAGATAAAGCCTACAATAATTTGTGACAAAATCATGTTAAGTACTAAACTATAGCAAAAACATGAGCATGGCAAAACTAAGTGCAGTTACCAGCTTTGGTGCTACTCACTAGGGCTGTCAGAAAGATCATCACTATTCAAACATAATTCAAACTAGTGATGGGCGATCTTGACAAAATGAAATATCAAACGATATTTATTCAGTATATCAAGATACGATATTTAAAAATATGTTAATAAATATAAAACACTGGACCTCCAAAGCACCAGTACTCTATGTCAAAAAGATCTACTTTAAACTTTACACAGTATTTCAAAATTTTACCAGACAAAAAATTTCCCAGCAAGAAAATGTACTTTTATTTACATTATATATTCTATTCTTTTAAAACAATCTTAATATTTGGAGACTTAATAAATGCATTCACCAGATGATATAATTCACTTTTACTGGACACTACTTAAAATATTTCAAGTGTGAAAAATTGCACAAAAAAAACAAAAAAACAAAAAACCACAAACCTTAAAAAAGGGATCAAATAGATTGTTGTAATGCAGATGTTGATATTGTGTGCTTCTACTAACTCAGTATTCTGAGAACTGTCAAGCTTGTCTACACTTTCAGGCCTAAATAATATGTCAAATAACATTGTTTCCATCGGTGCTAAATACCCTTTAAGACAGGGTAACAGTTGCAGGAATATATACCAAATTCTTTGTAAGACAACACACCCAAGGTAACTTGGTTTTATTTGGTTTCCACCATTGCAGAGGACCACACACTGCCTGCATCAGCCATTTTCTGACAGCTTTGTAGCTCTCTCAGTTGCATGTCTGCTGCCAAGACCAATTTCTGAGCTTTTTGTAGCTTTCTTAACCCTGCTATACATGGAACTTTCAGGAAACACTATTATATACCACAAACTTTAGTGAGCTGGAATATACTGTATATTTATTTTATACAAACACACAGTATAAATCAAGCCACAAATAACCATAGTTGTGCAAACTTTCTGAATAACTCCGCCTGGAACACTATACATTTAAATGATTTAAACATTTCCTATAAAACAGAATAAAACATAGTTATATTGTACTACTCAGCACAATAATCAGACTAGAGTTACATTTTTGTGGCCATTGCAACATCATGGCTCGTGGCACATAGAGCAATCAATCAATTTTTTTTGTAGTCCAGTGATACAGGACATGTGGCACCTTTTAAGTTTGTCCACTTTTGCTTCTATAGGATGCTGTTTCAGGTGATGTGGCTTGTGGTGTTTCACTCTGATTAGCAGCTGCTGCAGCTTCTTGCCCTCCATTCCCTTACTTTCCTCCACCTGGTCTGAGCCCTGCACCTCTACAATTTCCTGCCCATAATATTCCTGATCTGATAAAAAAGTTATTGCTTTGCACTAGCAATGCTCCAATCAGGTATTTCTATTCTGATACCAATCACTGATTTCATGTTACTTGACTGTCCGATTCCAATTCTGATTTTTTCTTCTTTAACCATTTTAGAAATATTTTACACTAAGCTCCAGCATAACTAGACGCATAGAAACCTTGTAACCTATTTAAAGTGTTACCTAGGCGTGTGCGATATACATCATTTACAATATCTTAATTGCCGTTTTAACGATGTGTGAGATTATCGAGTATGTAACTTGCTTTGCAAAAAAAAAAAAAAAGTTAATTCACTAATGCAACAGTATAGACCACTGTGTGTGCGCAAAGAGTTGCGCAGGCGTGCACGTCTATCAAGCTGCACGTTAGTGTCATTTGCTGCCTCAAAATGAGTGAACAAACAGCTCCAGATAAAACAGCCTCGCCATCTACGTCAGAGTTAATTGCCAGACATGGTTCATTTTCACTCACTTGGCAGTGGTTTGATTTTGAAAAGACAGATGTTGTTCAAGACACGGCAATCTGCAAACTATGTGGTAAATCGGTTGCCGTTAAAGACAGCTCAACAACTAACTTGTTTCACCATTTGTGAACTAACCGCACAGAAAACGAAGAATACGAAAAGCTTAAGGAGTCAACTGTCCAGCACAAGTCTAAAGTAACCAAAGTACAAGCACAAAAACACTCAAACTTTAGCAGACTCATTCTACAAAAAAAAGTGCCTTACGACAAGAAAAGCAACAGATGGCATGACATAAACACCGTCACCAATGACATCGCAAAAGATATGGTGCCAATTCAAGTGGTTGAGAGAGACGGTTTTAAACAACTTTTGAATACTTTAGAAAAAATTTCAGTCAAACAGCTCTGCCTAAGTTGCATGATTCGTGTCACCAAACTCTGACGCATAAACTGCAAAAGTTTTCACATTCTGCCATAACGGATTTATGGTCAAGCTGTACATCCGAGCCATACCACTCCGTGACGGTGCATTTCATTGACGAAAACTGGCAACTGCAAAGCTTTCGTTTGCAAACATCCTACTTCCCAGAAGATCACAATGGCGACATCATTGTGCAAGGTCTGAAAGATGCGCTGGCATCATGGTCACTGTGAGAAGACTGCACGGTTTGCATGACAACAGACAGCAGGGATAACGTCAGTGCACTGGAAGAGGCTACCTTGTTTTGGGCATAGGCTTCATATTGCGATTGGTGAAGTCTGATGACACAGACCTAACCAAAAAGATCAAACAAGCCATTCTAGAGTATCTAAACTCCAAATACACAGAGGACTGTGTAGACGAGCTGTTGGGTTTGGCATCCACATTTGACCCATGGTTCAAAAATCGCTTTAATAATGACAGGATCAAAGCCATTTCGATGGCAGCTGCGAGAAAACTTATGTCTGTGGCGACAGTGGAAGACAGCCCTACCTCTGGACCCTCAATTGCTTCAGCTCACCTGATGGCTGCAGAAACTGGATCAGGTAATGACACAAGGGAGGGAGCAAAAAGAAGAAAAAAAGGTCTTTTGGCAGCTATTTCAAAAAAGCACAGAAATACAGAGAATACAAGTCTCTGCACACTGCCATTGGAAAAAGAGATCAAGAACTACTTAATGATACCCGAGGTGGACATTGAGGTAAATCCACTTGAGAGGTGGAATACACAAGAAGTAAATTTCCCCAGATTGGGGAACCTAGCAAAAAACTACCTGTGCATTCCTGCCTCAAGCAGTGTTTCGGAGAGGGCTTTCAGCACCGGAAGAAATGTTTTAACATGTAACTGGGCTGTTTTGAAGCCTGATGCTGTGGACAGGCTGGTGTTCCTATCACACAATTTGAAGTTTCTCCAGTAGAATTTTACAGTTCTCATAACTTTCTCAAAACTCATAACTTTGAGCAATATTGGACAAATGAAGTTTGCAATTTCTTTAATAGTGTGTGTTTGTGTAAAACTTGTTTACACATGCTACTTCTGCAGTATTCAATGGATGTTCAGATGTTTACAGTATAGTATAGTATGTTAAATTTGTGTTCTTGCTTGCATGCAGCACATGTTCAGCTCATGGCCTGTAATTGTAATACTCAGGTATTTTATTCCCTGTGCATTTATAGCCTGTTTACATTAATATAGTAGGTGCTCTCATTTTATTAGTTTTGTTGGTCTCAGTGCAAATGTTTGTGTACATCCTGTAGGCCACTGTTAACAGTTATGTACTATAATACATACTGTAATAAGATGACTGGTGAATTTAATGTTTGTTTTACTTCATTCATTCCCCCCAATCCATTATCGTAACTGCTTTATCCCAACTGGGGTCATGGTCAGAGCTGGTCCCGGGAACAACAGGCACAGGCAGGAACCAACCCTGGGTGGGCGCCAACACACCGCAGGGTGCACACACTCACACAATTACAGGGTAAATTTAGATCTGTCAATCAGCTTACCCTGCACACTTTTGGACTGTGGGAGGAAACCGGAGCCCCCGGCAAAAACCCACACGAACACAGGGAGAGCGCGCAAACTCCATACAGAAAGGACCCAGGTGTTTTACTTCACTTTTAATTAAATAAATAAAACCAGTTTTCCTTAACTATTTCATTAAGCTACAATTAATTTTCTATTACCAAGACCAAGCTAGATCTTAATTCAGACTTACAAACACGTTTAAAGGATGCAGAATATCTTGGAATTATCGTTATCGTCAGAGTCCCAGAAAATATTCAGATTGTTTTTTAAAGGACAAAATACAAAAGGTCTGAATTCATTAAAGTAGTTTTTCTTGCTGTATATCTAAAAACACAAACCATGACTGCAATTTACACTGCAGGAAGTTTGTTGCAAAATAAGAGACGTGTGCTAACTAAACTACTGCAATACCTTACATGAAGGAGCACTGCAGCTAAATTACAGTAAAGCTTAGAAAAGCAGGAATTGAAGAAAAAAAAAAAAAAAAAAAAAAGTGTTTATAGCGAGCGGTTCGTAAGGCTATAGGGTGAACTCTTGCAATGTTAGTTTTCTCTGTTCAAGGTTCTCAGCGTTATTCAATGCTTTTACATTTAGTTTACTATTACACTGTGCATTCTATGGTACAATTAACCATTTTTGTGCTTAAAAATCTTTTAAAAAAAATGTATATTTACATACACTTTACATACACTTCGTACAGTCCGGAATGGATTAATAGTATTTCTATACAATCCTATGGGGGAAATTACTTTGGTCGCAACCTAATTTAGTAGTGATCCGGAGTTTTGGAACGAATTACGGTTGTGACCCGAGGTTCCACTGTATATGGTTCAGATGAGTTTAGAGACCATAAATTCATTCTGCATATAAATAGCCAATTCATTTAATATCGGAGTGGTCTTTCTGCCTGCATTCTTCATACCTTTGAGGAAGCACTGCTTTGGTGACTTAAATGCAATTTAGTATTATACAACTGGAGTCCAAGGTGTTTCAAGTCATTTTTTAAAATTTCCCTTTTTACATCAAAAAAATGGTTTGCATTTCCTTAGCAATGTGCTCCTTTATGACATTTGTAATTTCATTCATAGATTTACTTTTTACATGAATTTGGTCAGGTTCTGTAATTTACAAATTCTCTTCTGTGCTAGCTAGGGTGCATTTATCCTCCTTCCATTACCAATCAAAAACAGAGGAACTTTATTTGAAAACATGCACGTACACCAGAAAGCGAGAGCATGTTGTTAACAGCTGAGTTTGCACTGCACATTGGCAGCAAAGTCAGATTATTAAAAATATTATTTAAAGTGCTAGCCTAATTAATGCAGCAGTATTATTTCTCTGGGTCGGGCAGCTTAAATGTGAATATTATTAAAAATTATGATTCACACATGATTCAAACCTACTTTTAAAAAAAAAAAAAAGTGGAGTGGATGACATTTCATTATAAAAAGAATGATATTTTAACCTTGCATGAATTTTGGCTGTGTGTTACTACAAATACAGTATGCTGCAGTACTTTTGTACGTATTTTGCACATCACTTCTACAATCAAAGATTTTACAATTTGTTAGTTTGAACAGATTTTTTAACCACACTGCTCTGCTATTTAGTGAATGTGTGAGGTAATAAAATATTCTAAAGCATCCCCCAGCACCTTAGAAGTACCAGTTTGTTCCGGACTCTGCTCCGTTTTACTTTTGAAACTCTTGGTTTGATGCTTTAAAATTATTAAGCACTCATTCTAGGAAACAAAATCTGGTTTCCCGTCTCATTACGCATAATGTGAAATAACAACTATATTTCTAATTTAGCTATTTTTAGAAAAGAATTAAAATTGCAATTTTAAACAGCATTTCTAGTGTCAGTAAAGTACTTCTCTACCTCCACTAACACGTGCTTTTTGGAGGCTACTGGCTTGACAATTCCTAAAACAAAGGCGAAATGAAGAATTTATGTTACATTTCCTATATTTTTGCTGAAAGAGAAGGAGGCAGGTTGTGGAGTATTAGAGTAACAAGCGCATTGAACATGTTTAAGTAATCATTAATGATTTTTGTATGAGTTTCATACAAGTATCTCAGTCACACTTTTCTTTTTGATTATGTCACTTTCCATTCGGAGAAAATCCTTTTAGTGGAGAAACATCAGTGCACAAGTCATACTTGCTATAAGAAATGTACCATAAGCAAAAATAATAAAGTATAAAAAGGCACATTAAATACAAACATACATGTAGTAACACGTAGAACTTTTAACCTAAATTTGAAAATATATTCAATGTTTACTTATTTTTAACAGGAGTATTCAAGCTATAAATTTGATAGCCCTACTTGCCCTCTGTGCAGAAATGACATTGTCTCTGGTGAAGACAAGGTAACTCTATAGAACACCCCTTGAGAAACTTTGTAGAACCACCTTTTGTACAATTAATTACAGCCTCGAGTGTGTTTATATACAACTCTGCCAACGTGATACACCTACAGAGAGGAAGTTTTATTCATTATTCCTTAGATTTTTTTTTTTTTTAAACTAAGCCAAACTGTATTATGACTACTGATAAGACTGTGAACTCTTCAAGCAATAATAATAATTTATATAATGCCTTCATCCATAATTAACTTCTTGGGTGAGTGATGCAGGTGATGATCCAGAGTCTGCTTGCATTTTACATCATCCACCTACCTTATTATCCTGACAAGCACCTCTGTCGTAGCTAAAGAAAATTACATCCAAACAGAATAACTCCACAACTCTTGCTTATTTTAGGAATGGTGATATTTGGATATTTCATAGACAGATGTACCATTCTGAATTCCAGTCAAAAAGTAAAAAAAAGTTGCTCATATGGCCATATGCTCATCTGACCACAGGACCTTGAATATGCATTTTTATAAATTTCTCATCAACTAAAGAAAAAAAATCTAAAAATTGTCAGCTTTTACGGGTAGCATTTGAAAATGAAATAACTGCCCATCTGTACATAAGCAAATAAAATATTTATAATAGCTAATTTAATGTTAATATTAAACAGGTTTTATACTGATTAGATAGATGTTTGTTATGCAAAATCAACTACCTTGAACAGCAAATGAATGTTACTTAATAGCCAATCCTATTTGTGAAAAAAGTTTTGGCAGATTAAGACAAATCTTTGGCATGCTTATACGGAATCAACTCTTGCAGTAACACACACACAAAAAAAAAAAAACCCAAAACAAAACAAAGTACCTTCTCTCCTGGAGATTTTAGTTTTATCCATTTGATTGGTCTGGTCCTCTTTTGCTTCTGTGCGTCTATTTTTGGAATTCTCACCATTGTCACTTTTATGCTTATCATGCTCCCTCTCTTTGTCCTTATGCTTTTTAGATTTCTTTTTTGCTTTCTTGGTATGCGAGGAGCTATCAGTTTCAGAAGCTTGTTTTGAGCCATCAGCTGGAACCAAAACCCGACGAGGAGCAGGGTCCTTCAAAGAAGTCCGAGAAATGAATTCTTCCTGCTGGTCCTCATAAGCGGTTCTGTTCTGGCTGCAGCTGTCCACTGGGAGATCTTGTGTTCCACGGCCCTCAGGAGTACTTGGGGAATTAGAATTTGAGTTTACAGGAACTGGTGGATTAGACACAGGAAGATGTGATGGGGGTGGGAGGTGAACTGGTAAAGGTGGAGGAGCTGGAAAGGCAGCGACTGAAGGTTTTTCCTCAGCTGGTGCTGAATGATCACCAAGAGAGGGCTGAACACGATTCTGAAGATGAGAAATACGGGCTTTCTTTGGCAATAGGGGGTCGATAAAATCACAATCCAAACGACGTTTCTGCAATAGTAAAAAAAAAAACTTTTTAGTGTAGGCACAGGTTAAGGTAATTTATCAAAATGGTTTACAATAAGCTTTAAAATTAAGAAACCATAGAAATATTATTTTAATCAGAAAATAAACTGTGATACACAAAGACTAAAGATTAAAATATTTCAGTAAATCAATATCTTGAAGCTACTTTATGCATCTGAAAGATTGGTCAACTATTACATAAAAAAAAGAAATGGTAATGAACTAATATGCAATGATCTGTCCATTGAAGCTATAAAGTACAAGGTGCTTCTTTTATTACACATAACAGAAAGAATGTCTCATTAGAAGCAAGAAGTCGGCAGAAAAGAATGGAACACAGCTCTCCAGTGCCTTCTAGCATTACCTTCTACAAGGGTCTATTTATCCAAAGGCCCTGGAGTCTCTGCCTGCCTTCTTGACCCTTCTGGCCTTGTAAAGTGTAACAAGAACGTTCCAGGGGTTTTTGGAGTACAGAACTCAGCAAACCTGTGTGCATTTCTCTGTCAGTCACCCACTGAGCCCTGCTCATCCTCTGCGTAAGATGAAGGCTGCTACAATACAGTTTGCATTACCACCTGTGTGTGTTACTGTGATATTGTTTGCGATTTACATATGTATCGTTATCTCAGAGTCAAAGTGAACTTTACTGTCATCTCAACCATATAAGTATACAGACAGACGAAATTCTGAAGATCAGGGTCCACAGTTTAACAACATGACGTGCAAATAAATTAAAAATAAAATTAAAATTTTAAATTTAAAATTAAAACACAAACAAGTCAAGATACTGTGCAAAGATAAGAAAAACTAGCAGCCATATTGACGTTTAGTCAACAATATGAACATTGATGTAATGTATAGTATTTGCAATCTAGACACAAATAGTCAATAGATATGCAATATAATAAATAGATATAGATAACACAGAAATTATCAGTGTATGATAATAGTTGTTTAAGACATGTGTAAACAATGACAGGTCAGAATGTTTCACAGCAGAAGGATATCAAGAGTGTCAAAATACTTAAAGGTCACTATGAGATTTTCAGTTCTTTTTCTACATGCACACTAGTCTTTGCAGGAAAGTGGCCTGCCATGTATAAAAGTTCTGTTTTTAGAGGTGGTTGAAGCAGTGTGGAAGATCCCAGAGGGGCAGCATGGTGTTAAGGAGTCCGACAGCTAGGAGGTAAAAACTCTAGCATCAAAGCCAGATCTGCCAGGCTGCAGGACAGTATCTTCTCTTGGATGGCAGAACTTTGAAAAGTCCATGTGAGGGGTGTAAGGGGTCCTGCACAATGCAGCAGGCCTTAGGGACACTGCATTTGTAAAATATGTCCTGTAGTGAAGGGAGAGGCAACCCAATAATGACCTCTGCTGTCCTCACTATCCTTTGCAGGCGCCTGCGGTCAGATATGTTGCAGTTGCCATACCAGATAGTGATGTAGATGGTCAGAACACTCTCAATGGTGCCTCTGTAGAACATGGTGAGGATGGAAGGGGGAAGAATTGCTCGCTTCAGCTGCCTCAGGAAGTATAGTCTCTGCTAGGCTTTCTTGATTAGTGACAAGGTGTTGTGTCCACGCAAGTTCCTCAGTTATGTGCACACCAAGGAACTTGGTACTCTTAACAGTCTCGACATCTAAACTGTTGATGCTGAGTGGGATGTGGGCAGGAAGTGATTTTCTACACAGGGGTCAAACAGCACTTGGCTTTCCCAAATAGATAAAGCGATCACTTAACATACAAGACTTTATGATTATTATTCCATTCCTGTCAAATGGATACCTTTTAACAAGTTTATTGTAAAAAAAATTCAGCCTTTCCTGGGATGTTTATGCAGATCTAGTCCTTAATGCTTTACAAAGCATTACAAAGAAACTATTAGAATTTTATTTTCAAGGCAGTGTTTATTTGAAAGCATTAAGAAGCACAACTTTTCATTTATATCACTTTTTATACTGAATTTTGACTGTCAATTCTTTAAAAAGTATTATGGTTTTTTTGCATTTTATGCTCTCTGTATAGTATTTGGTATTTTCCACTTTTTGCGTCTTCTGCAAAGGTCACATTTAAATTAATTTATTATTAATACCAGTTACAAAAACTAATTTATGTAATAATGTTATTTATTATATTTCACAGTGCTATTAGTTGGCTTTGTTCCTCAAAAAAGAAAAAATGGGATTTTGAAATGGACTAAGAAGTTTTGGAGTTAAATATCAATGTTGTCTCCCACTGCATGGACTGCAGCAAAATTCCTAGCTTTTCTGTAATTAGCTACCATCCATCCATCCTCTTCCACTTATCCGAGATCGGGTCGCGGGGGCAGCAGCTTGAGCAGAGATGCCCAGACATCCCTCTCCCCAGCCACTACTTCTAGCTCTTCTGGAGGAATCCCGAGGCATTCCCAGGCCAGTCAGGAGACAGTCCCTCCAGCGTGTCCTGGGTCTGACCCAGGGCCTCCTCCCAGTTGGACATGCCCGGAATACCTCACCAGGGAGGCATCTTGATCAGATGCCCGAGCCACCTCATCTGAATCCTCTCGATGCGGAGGAGCAGCGGCTCTACTCCGAGCCCCTCCCGGATGACTGAGCTTCTCACCCTCTCTTTAAGGGAAAGCCCAGACCACCCTGCGGAGGAAACTCATTTCAGCCGCTTGTATTCGCAATCTCATTCTTTCAGTCACTACCCATAGCTCATGACCATAGGTGAGGGTAGGAACATAGATCGACTGGTAAATTGAGAGCTTTGCCTTACGGCTCAGCTCCTTTTTCACAACCGTCAAGGTCCCCGCCTTCGGCCACCACAGTAATTAGCTACTTCTAAATTAACCATAAAAAAAAAAAAAAGTCCCAAAACTAAATAAGATGGGGAGAAATGAAGTAATCTTCAGAGTGTTCCTTACACCTGGAAAAAACTTGATTACTCAGAAAACCCTTAAAATATTACATCTAAGCTACAGGAAGTAAGCCTAACAAAGATAGACAATTCACGGTGTATTGAAAAAATCTCCAAGTTATTGTTTTAACTGGTAAGCTGCTACATACAAAATAATGAAACATTTTCTTGGAACTAAAAGTAATTTACTATGTATACACATTACCTGTGGAGATGAAGGAACAGTGTCCTTTGGTGGACTCTGAGGAAAGGTTTCAGATTGAGTGTTGATTGAGTTCTGTGACAAATATGCTTTACTAAATGTACAAAGAAAAATTAAATTTAACATTTTAAAGAAACTCAAATAACTTGTACAGTAATTTTAAAATTGAGGTAAATAAAACTGTAAACTGAAAAATTACACCGTACATTATAAATTCATTAATTGAAAAGGCACATACGGACACAGTACCGAGAAACTATATGTTCTAGCTGATTTCTATCTTCTTCTGAATAGCCAGGCCAGTCTTTCTGAATATCTTTGTACACAAATTCCTTAAGTGTATAGGAGTTGTCTCTGGGGTTTAAGTTAGCTACCTAAAAAGAAAGAAGGAAAAAAAAAAAGAAAGTCAGAACACAAGGCTAGTGACCAAAGAGAAGTTTTTTTTTTTGTTAAAATAATAATTCTAAATAACTAAATATATTGATAAGCCCTGGAGGTTATGCCAAAACTACAGCATAAGTATCATTATTTCACCTTCAACCATTGCAGGATTAAGCCAGTAGGAATATACTTGGGACACAAACTGGATTTTAAACACTGCTTTCATATGTAGCAGTGCTTCCCAAACTCAGTCCTGAGAGACCCACTGTGGCTGCAGGTTTTTGTTCCAACAAGCTTCTGATTTTAATTGGACTGCTGGGCGAATTAAGTGAACTGTTATTTCCCCAAGTTCTGTGTTTTGGGAACAATATAGAAATTAGAAAAAAAAATATTAAAATGTACTAAGTAGTTCTATGGAAATAATGTCCTTTTTTAAACAATATTTTTATGATTTTCATTCTACTTTTCCAGGTGTTTCAATTGTTTAATTAATTCATTATTTACCAATTATGGGTTACGACACTAAAGCCTTCGATTATTCAGGGTTGTTTACCTGGGAATCTGCTCTACTCATTTTTAATTGTCATTAAAATATAATGAAGGGGGAAAATGCACAGAGAAAAGGCAAAAATAATGAAATTAACAAATAAGAGTTAAGCATTTAAATCTACAGCAAAAGCAGAACTATTTCTAAGTGTCTTATAAATGTAAAAATCTTGCTGCTATTCTTTTCAGAATGTAGAATAAGAGAGAAAAAAAAATACCAGCTAATTAAATAAGATCAGTGTTATCAGGTGTTGTCACCGATTATGAATTTGGTTGGAACAAAAATCTGCAGCCACAGTGGATTGGTCTACAAAACCGAGGTTGGGAAGCACTGATATGTGGTATTGAATTCCAATTAATTTTCAATCTGCATTATCTAATTCAATTTTAGCTATATTTTATCTTAATTACTTTTATATTTACAGTGCATCCAGAAAGTATTCACAGCGCATGACTTTTTCCACATTATGTTATAGCCTTATTCCAAAATGAATTACATTTTTTCCTCAGAATTCTACAAACGACACCCCATAATGACATGAAAAAATTAGAGGTTTTTGCAAATTTATCAAAAATAAAAAAAACCTGAGAAAACACATGTACATAAGTATTCACAGCCTTTGCCATGAAGCTCAAAATTGAGCGCAGGTGCACCGTTTCCCCCGATCATCCTTGAGATGTTTCAGCGGCTTAATTGGAGTCCATCTGTGGTAAATTCAGTTATTTGGACATGATTTGGAAAGGCACACACCTGTCCCCATAAGGTCCCACAGTTGACAGTTTATGTCAGAGCACAAACCAAGCATGAAGTCTAAAGAATTGTCTGTAGTCCTCAGAGACAGGATTGTCGCGATGCACAAATCTGGGGAAGGTTACATAAAAATTTCTGCTGCTTTGAAGGTCCCAGTGAGCACAGTGGCCTCCATCATTCGTAAGTGGAAGAAGTTCGAAACCGCCAGGACTCTTCCTAGAGCTGGCCGGCCATCTAAACTGAGTGATTGGGGGAGAAGGGCCTTAGTCAGGGAGGTGACCAAGAACCTGATGGTCACTCTGTCAGAGCTCCAGAGGTGCTCTGTGGAGAGAAGAGAACCTTCCAGAAGGACAACCATCTCTACAGCAATCCACCAATCAGGCCTGTATGGTAGAGTGGCCAGACGGAAGCCACTCCTTAGTAAAAGGCACATGGCAGCCCACCTGGAGTGTGCCAAAAGGCACCTGAAGGACTTCCAGACCATGAGAAACAAAATTCTCTGTTCTGATGACACAAAGATTGAACTCTTATGTGAATGCCAGACGTCACGTTTGGAGGAAACCAGGCTCCGCTCATCACCAGGCCAATACCATCCCTACAGTGAAGCATAGTGGTGGCAGCATCATGCTGTGGGGATGTTATTCAGCAGCAGGAAATAGGAGACTAGTCAGGATAAAGGGAAAGATGACTGCAGCAGTGTACAGACACATCCTGGATGAAAACCTGCTCCAGAGCGCTCTTGACCTCAGACTGGGGCGACGGTTCATCTTTCAGCAGGACGACCCCCCTAAGCACACAGCCAAGTTATCAAAGGAGTGGCTTTAGGACAACTCTGTGAATGTCCTAGAGTGGCCCAGGTAGAGCCCAGACTTGAATCCGATTGAACATCTCTGGAGAGATCTTAAAATGGCTGTGCACCGACGCTTCCCATCCAACCTGATGAAGCTTGAGAGGTGCTGCAAAGAGGAATGGGCGAAACTGGTCAAGGATAGGTGTGCCAAGCTTGTGGCATCATATTCAAAAAGACTTGAGGCTGTAATTGCTGCCAAAGGTGCATCGACAAAGTATTGAGCAAAAGCTGTGAATACTTATGTACATGTGATTTCTCAATTTTTTTATTTTTAACAAATTTGCAAAAACTTCAAGTAAACCTTTTTTCACGTTGCCATTATGGGGTGTTGTGTGTAGAATTCTGAGGAAAAAAATGAATTTAATCCATTTTGGAATAAGGCTGTAACATAACAAAATGTGTAATAAATGATGCGCTGTGAATACTTTCTGGATGCACGGTATATAGTACTTTCACATGTTTAGTTTATTAATGGTAAATTACCTCACTGAAGTTTTTATTCTGAGACAATCACTTCAGTTTTTGATTTAAACGAAAAAAAAAAAAGTCCTTCAAGAAATTCCAGCAATGCAGATAAGCAAAGTTATTTGAAACCTGTTTTTTCAAACTAGTCAGATGGCAAAAGCTTTTTTTTTTATATATATATAAAAATAGGTGAGCCTACAATACAACTCCAGAGTTGCAGAATTGTATTATGACAGACATATCTGCCATAAACTACATTTTAGTTGATTACTTTGTAGCAAACCTCAATAGAGCTCCTATTTGGAATTTCACTACAAGTGATGCTTCTGGATCTCTCACATAACTGTTTCTTCTTTTCAACAAACAAGTGTCTCCACTCAAAAGAAAATGCAGTAAACTGTTTTTTTTTTTTTGCTACATTAAAAAAAAAAATCCTGCACTCTTTAAGGTAGGTTTAGGGTAGTGGATACCAGTATAACTGATATCCCTAATGCACAGTTGCCATATTGACTGAACTGTGGGATTGAGATTAGCAGGAAATTTTAATGTGATCGTTAGCTTTTCATAGACTAAGATATAATCAATTATATTTTAACTACCCTGTGGTTAAAATTCTTTCAAACAGAGGTACTTTTCTCTTTACACATTGCTACTAAAATGATTCAGTTTTTATAGGTTAGCTGTATAAAACTTTTGGGCAGTTTTTGCTGAAAAATGTGTAAATAAGAGCACAAATTGAAAGGTCACATCCCTCATTATTTTTACTATCTATATATATAATTCACTAAGGCAAGACAACCATGAAAAGCACGCCGGAAGGGGCGTGGATTCACTAAGCCGCCGACAAGTGAGACACCTATGGCGCACGCAGGAAGGAGCCACGCCCACCAACTCCAAGACCATTGGATACGACAACAACTCGCAGGGCCACGCCCAACAACTCGGACGCGACGACACAGAAAAAATGACGTCATTTATGTTCGTCTGTCGTAGAGGCCACATGCAGTGCAGGTCAGGTTAATGTCATGTACCTCCGAGCTACGTTGACTGTTCATAGAGGCATGTTTCGCGGAGGCAATCGCCATATGCAGCGTGTGAAACGGTTTGCGAGGGGTATCCCATGGGAACCTTAAAACAATCCTTTAAAACTGAGGTTAAAGCACAATGAAGGAATCAGTCTTTAAAAACCAATAAGCCCTGTGTCTGTTTCATTACCGTCTCACCTGCTTCACTAATGCAGGCCCTGCAACAGTCGAGACGCTCTGTCAGCAGCTGACCTTCTCTGTGCCTGACCGGTTCACACAGAGGCAGCGCAAGAGAAAGCCGCGCCAGAGACAGACAGAGGCACACACACAGGCAGCTGGTAGGCGGCTCTCCGTGAGTTTCTCTTGCGAGCGGACATATGACTAGGCGGTGTTTATGCTTCGAGAACGAGGCTGGACGCGCTTGCACCGGAGCACATGAGCAGGCCGTGTGTATGCTTCGAGTGCGAGGGTGGACGCGACAGGACCATCTAGGAAAAATCATGTCACAGATGTGATTTGCTGTATGCAGTGTGTAAAACAGTTTGTCGCAGTTGTGAATCGCTGTATGCGGAGTGTAGAACAGTTTGCGAGGGGTGTCCCTGTGTCTTTCCAGAAGTGTTCAACCATCAATAAATAATTATGCGGCGTTTGTTATGCCGCGGGTTCACTATTGTGTTGTATTTTGCTCTCTCCAGAGTTCCATCTTTTCATTCACTTATTCTTGTATTCTCACACTAACCTGTTTTAGACAACCGTGTCTTTCCAGAAGTGTTTACCATTCAATAAATAATTATGCACGAGATTGACCGTGTGTCTAGGCGTGGGTAAGCCACACATTGACTGTTAATAGAGGCATGTTACTCGTGGAGGTTAATCGCCATATGCAGCGTGTAAAACAGTTTGCGAGGGATATCCCATGGGATCATTAAAACATTCCTTTACAACTGAGGTTAAAACACAATGACGTGAGCAGTCTTTAAAAAACGAGTTTTCGGTTATGACACACGTCCGCGTGCAGCATAGCAAAGTGTTGTACACGCTACATACAGCAATTCGCATCCGCGACAAACATGCGTCTTCTTAGATGATCCTGCACTTTGTACACACCCCCCTCACCTCGCTACGCCGCACGGACGATTGTGTGTTCGTTCGTTCCGTGCATTGTTACAATGTTGCTTTTCTTGCCGATTTATTACATTACCGATTTTGCAAATGTTAAATTTTCTCCCTGTGCTTAAAAATGATTAAAAAACCGGCCTGATTATGCGGCGTATGGTACGCCGCGGGTTGGCTAGTATCGTATATTACAGTACAATACAATCTAAATCACGGGTGTTGAACCCTGTTGGGCCGCAGGTTTTCATTCTAACCCTTTTCCTCATCAGGGACCAGTTTTCGGTGCTACAGTAATTAACTCCTTTTCCCTTCATTTTAATAGCCCCGTTTAAGGATTCACTCCTCTCAATTGATTCTTTTCTTCATTAAATGGCAGCCAAACAGAAATGAGATGTGAAACGAGCCAACAGATGACCAGCTAAACTGCAGTTTCAAACTCTAACCAATTTCTTAATAAGAAGCTAATTCTTGCTGTTAATTACACCCGTTTCACAATTCCATGGCGTGTTGCCGCTCTCATTCTGCCACAGCAGAAATTTTCCAAACTGTCGGTCTTCTGTTTCTGATTATTGTCCTGAGAAATCAAACTTGCCGAGACCCTCACCTTTCTTTATTTTCAGATAATGTTGTTAGCTGGTCACCCGTTTGCTCGTTTTGTGTCTCATTATTGTTTGGCTTTTAATTAAGGAAACTAAGGAGTCCAAGTCGAGTTAATTAAAACTAAGAACAAAGAAGTTAATCAGCAGCAAAAACAGGTCACTAATTAAAGGTGGTTAGAATTACAACCTGCAGTCATTTTGGCCCTCCAGGACCGGAGTTCAACTCCCCTGATCTAAACTGAGCATTTATAATGGGGTTGGCCACACAAAATGTACATGCTCCAGACTGGCAAACTAAAATTTATGATGAACTACAAGCTTTATTATGCATGTATACTGCAACTGTTTGAACATGTTTTATAGTTCAAACATAACCAGATTTGGAGACTTGTCTATGGTTCCATAGTTTAGAATCCACTTTCTTGCCCACTGTATCAGAGTGTATTTAAAAATACACCCTATAAATAGTGCTGGGCGGTATACCGGTTCACACCAAAAACTGTTTAATTTTTGTTACTAGAAAAATACCCGCGCTTCGCAGTGGCGAAGTACTGCCTTAAAATTTTTGTTAAGAAAATGAAACCTTTTTAAACTGAGGGAAAATATACCAATAATTATTTGTTAAGGATCTCTTTGTATACTACATTGTCAGTTCGGCCATCCTGTTGTAATATGACCAAGCTGTGCGCTGAGCTTACTCTTGATCATGCAACATACAGTTGGCCATGTGAAAAGTAATCTTGTCTCAAATCTCACAGCTTGGATTGCTGCTGTCATACTCGGTTTGAGTTTCATGGTTTGTTTCAATTACGACAGTATTTGCAAGACTTGTGTTGAAGTGACATTCGGCATCTGTCAAGCGTTGTAAGCATACAACCGGTTTCATCGATAACTTCACATCCAGCTTTTGAGAGTTTAAACATTCATAAACATCAAAGTGTCCACTACTGAAATCGTCACCTATGAATCTAAGATGTTTAAGAGGCATTGGCGGTTGTCGAAAGGTGTAAAATATTTTGCCATTTTGGTACACTTGAAAGTGACAACCGAACAATTCAGCTCCAACCATCAACTCACATGCAGAACCATAGGTGAAGGGTTTAAGCATTTCACTCATCTAGTGCTCCTGTGTAGTATAATTATGTCCTGTACCGTCATCAGTCCACACCTTGAACCTTTCCCAGTCATTCAATACATAAGACACAATGTTCCTCTGGATATCAAGAGTGAGCCTGATATGGCCATGCAATATACAGTATAACAAAGAGAATGGAAAAGGCAGGTGCCATCTCTGGGCATGGAAACCACTCGGTAAGTGATAGTTCTTTAATCGATGGTGATCACTTCGATAGACATTTTAATGGGGATACAGTTGGAACGATAAAGGAAATGGGTACCTGAACAATGTAAAGCAAGTCTAAAATACCTACACAATAACTATAATCGTAATAAACGAACAATAAAACAGCAGAGAAGCCGTGGATTAAATAAAAAGGCTGCAGTTATCAGCAGGGAGACGTGAATCCCGTGGCGAAGCAAGGAAGGGAATGTAGAGACTGGAGCAACGGACGGCCTTATATAGGCAGGCAGCCAACAACGTGGGAGGCGTTGGGATGGGGGACCCAACGCCACCTCACATGGTGACCGAGCTGCAGGCTATGGACGTATATATGTACGTAAGTAGGATTCAGTTAGCACTGGGAACCCGTGTACCAAATTTCTTGAAGATGGTCCCATAAGTAACAAAGACAGTGGGAAAGTTCAATATGGCGGCCGACAGTCATACCACCAAAAAAGTACGTACATTGGTTTCGGTTAGCACAGGGAAGCCGCCTACCAAATTTCGTGAAGATGAGGCCATAAATAAAGTTCAACATGGCGGACGTTGTCGACCATTATGACCGTTACGCTTAGAATTTTGTAAGTAAGCTGTAAGGAATGAGCCTGCCAAATTTCAGCCTTCTACCTACGCAGGAAGTTGGAGAATTAGTGATGAGTCAGTGAGTCAGTCAGTCAGTGAGGGCTTTGCCTTTTATTAGTATAGATGATATGGATTTTTCTTATACTACAACACCGGTTTAAATAACCTAAACAACGTTCTGAACATGGCGTAGTGGGAAACTGTTTAAGGGTGGACCTTTTTCACTGCTGCACCGCTAAACATGCATACAATGGAGTACATGCGTTAGTAGAGGTATTGAAACTGAAGCTGTAGCAGACTATAAAGTTGAACATGATGACACAAGAACTTTTGCTGAAAAAAGGAGCCGTGTCTGTTGTCTGGAGATACTTTGGTTTTAAAAGGTCAGATGTGGACCATTATGTTCAAATATGTGAATTCTGTTTCTACACCACTGGATAATACTGCAAGCCAGGTTGCACTTGTTTTATTATTTTTTTTTTCTTCAATACTGTGTAATGTACCTGGGTACTGTGTAATAGTGTGACATTTCCACTTTATTCTCACCATTTATGTTGAGATTAAAGTCGACATGTTGACTTTATTCTTGTAATTTGTCATTAAAGTAGAACATCGTAAACTAAGCTTCATCTTAAAATTAATATTTAATTTACTAGATTTTCTCAAACCCTGTTATAAGTTATGTAGCACATTAAATGCTTTAAGTGCTACGTGCTTCTTAAACCGACTTCCTCTGTACTAAGAGGAGGTGCAGACAGCACACAGAATACATTCATTTCAGGATATTCCTGCTCCCTTAACATTTAGAATGCTAAGTATTTGATATAATTTTCATGATGAAATGCATTACAGCATGTATTAATCATGTGGGGGCACGGTGGCGTGGAGGTTGAACTGCTGCCTCACAGCAAGGGGGTCTCAGGTGTTCCATGCCTTGAATTTGCAAATTTTTCTGGTGGGTTTACTCGGTGTGTTTCAGTTTCCTTTCAAAGTCATGTAGGATGTGGGGTTTTTTATGCTATATTGACCCTGCTATGAGCTGGCACCCGTCCTGCCTCGCACACTATGATTGCTGGGATGGGTGCATTAAACATGTATAATTCAGTCCTGAACACTCTAAGGTCTAAGTTTGTAACTACTTTTCATTTCACAAAAACATTTATCGTGTGGAGGTTATGTGGAGAAAGAAAAGGGATGGATAGGAACTGGGGATTTGGTACGTCAGATAGAGACAGCACGCATGCAATAAAGAAAGCCCGCTCAGAAGAACATCCATTGAATTCTGTGTTCGTGTCTCCGACCACCAGATCACAAACCCAACATTTACATAATACTGTATTTAAGTTCAACCTATTCATACATGCAGTTTTTGGAGCCTTGTCACACCTGCCATAAAGTTCTCTACTATGAATGTACACCTGGGGACCCCTTACTGCGAGGGAGCAGCACTGCCACCACTCCACCGTAATTTCATGTTTAACACCTGCTTTGATGCATTTCATTATGAAAATATCAAGTATTTATCTTAGCATTCTACATTTTCAGAGAGCAGGAATATCATGAAGTGTGGTGTGACCTGCCTGTGCCTCCTCTTAGTGCAGAGGAAGTCAGTTTAAGAAGCGTGTAGTGATTAACAACTGGGTCAGGGAACACTTAACACAAAGCATTTAATGTGCTACATAACTTATGATGGGGTTTGAGAAAATCTAGCAAACTAAACATTGATTTTAGGATTAAGTTTAGTTTATGACATTCTACTTTAATGACAAACTATGAAAATAAAGTGTAAATGTCGACTTTAATCTCGACATAAATGGCGAGATTAAAGCAGAAATGTCGAGAATAAAGTCAACATGTAGACTTTATTCTCGACAATTTTTTTTCCTTCACCGTTTCCCTAATACGCTTCCGTAGGGCTATACCACAAATAGCATTTTAAACGCAAGTTGCAGTTTTATCATTTATGTATATAGCTTAGCTTGAAGCAAGGTCCATATTAATGCAGTCTGCCTTAATGATGGTTCAGTTGATAAAGATGTTAACACCAAGTTGCACTTGTTTTATTTTATTTTCATTTGGCGAATACTGTGTAATGCACCTGGACTTGAAGTCTTGAAGTAATAGTATTATTAATGGAAGTTGCACTATTAATTTTATTATTTATTAGTTTCAATATCATGCAGTGTAATGATGGTAAAGTTGTTTAAAAAGTCACTTTAACGTGTCAGTGGACAGATATTGTAACATTAACAAAGTGTAGTTGATTTACAAAAAATATTTACTATTCCTTTTCTAAGACATGTTCAGTGCAATCAACTTTTGTCAAGCACCTCTGAATATTTTACTAAGTCTAAATGCCTCTTTGGATGGTTGAAAATATGTTGTCAAAATTTTAGTTTAAGTTGTTTGCAAAAATTTGTTTAATAAAAAGGTTCTATATTTTGACTGCAACTGTCATGCAATGCGATTCCTTCTCTTCATTAGTGCCACCCCCTTAAAAACTATCACTTTATGAGGCCATGTAAACCTGTATTAATACTTGTGTGTACATTAAAATGTTTTTTTTGTACAATGTACAATTCTAATGACAGTGGAATAGGTTATTTTTAGCCAATCTACTGCAGTAATTGTAGTGGAAAATGTGGTTAACATCCACGCATGCATGAGGAAAAAAATACAGTGAAACCAGTATAAAATTTTTAAAAATACCGTGATATAGAATTCTGGGCATCCCACCCAGCACTACCTAGAAACTATCTGGATGTATTTTGAGAACGTATTTGTCCAGGTAAGGAAACATAGAATTTAAAGACTAGACCTGTGTTAAACTGCAAGGAGTTATTGCTAAAAAGTTACATAAAAAAACAAGTATCAAAATAATAGATATATACATGTTTTCTGATAGTGACCTTCTCCAAAGACACCGACATAACTTTAATGTCCAATTTTGTTAACACGTCTTAACACTCTCACACCTATTCACCAATACATTAATTTTCAATTTGTGCAACAAACATTTAACAACCTACCAAATCTCTGTTATAAAGGCGACTACTGTTTCATACTTCCCACTCCATTACTTAAATACTGCAGGATTTTCCTGAAAAACTTTCCAGCACTCTCCCTTCTGGTCCTTTACCCATGGACTCCATCATAAAGTGTCACACTCCATATCGGTTTTCTGTTAGAACTCAAGACTTGTAATACAAATAAGGGTAACGGAGGCTTTTCTCCCTGGGTACTACTGCAGTCAAGTTGTCTCCGACCTCTTGCTTGAAACTCCCCTTTGTAAAAACTGGTCCACTGTAAACTCTGCCACTAATTAATAGGCCATTCATTTTCAACATACAAAGTGCTGTCTGCTGTTTCCATTTGGGATGGTTCTCTTTCATACTCACTTGAGTTTCAATTATTTGAAAATTTCTATTAATAGAAATTTGCCTGTAAAAATGTAAACATGCTCAACAAGCATGATGCTTGAAACTTAAGTGTAATGAAACAAAACAGCAAGCAAAACACTTAAACATACAGTTATAACATTAAAAAATACAGATAAGGAAGAATTCAGGACACTATTAAAAATTACTTAAAAAGGAAACTCCAAGTTTTCAGTAAAGTATAAAAAAAATTCTGAAACCTTAACTCAAAGTTACCTTATATGTTAGACAGTGCCAGAAAATTTTCCCCCTCTTTTTATTTTTGCAAACTGTAATTAGAGCCATCCAAAAAAACACTGTCAACATTGGGTTACCAACCTGCTGAAGGATGGGTCCAAGAGAATTCTTGTCTTTCTGACTAACTCCATCTTTTTGTAAGCGAGCCAGCAGTTCAGGTTTCTTGAATGGTTTCAAAGCCAACAGGTGAATCACCCTTTCCCTATAAGGACGTTGAGAAATAGCTGTATTTGAATTGTTCTTTCTTAAAGTATTTGCAGGGTTGATAGGAGTTGAACGTTTCCTTTCAGGGGCAGGATCCTGGGCTCCTGGTGCTGGTTTTCTTATCTGAACCGTTTTACCTGAGAGAAAAAAATAAATAAATAAAAACTAAGTGACTGGCAAATCTATCACTACAGAGTAAACATCTTGCAAACTAGCAATAAAAGTGTGCTATTCCTACAGTAAGACTGATGTTAAGCAGAGTAAACGGATACAGACAGCAGAAAAGTAGATCTAAATGTTTTCCCATTTCCTTTAAAAAAAAATTACTATAAAAAGTTTAAACTCAAAATATGCAGATTTTCGAGATACATTCTATAATATAATAGAACCACTGGGGTAGAGGTGAGGCATTAAAATAAGACAGTGTCTTGAAATACTAAGCTCTCTGACATCATCAGAACTATACAAAATTCACTGCCTGTAACTGACAGCACCCGTGCTAAAACAAATTAAGAATCAACAATTTCTACAAACAAATTAAGAATCAACAATTTCTACAAACAAAAAATATTCAGCTCTTTAAACCTGTGTTGGTTAACATTAGTATTTTTAAGGAGTATTTTAGGATTTTACAACTCCTCTTTTGATTACCTAGGTCACAGCCTAAAGTAGTCTGCACTGTGGCATTTCTGCATTAAGCACAACTGTATAGGGGCACAGAGGAGGAATTCAAACGTAAAAGGTAATTCTCATATGGACCCCAGAACTTTCATGCCAAAAACGTCCAAGTCTGTACATTATTACATTTACTGCATATATTTCAGTTCATTTTCTGTAATAACAGGTTAAACATAATTAATGGTCAAACAGAGTTTCTTAAAATGAGGACTGTAGCAGTAATCTGTAGTACTAGGGTGTTATTCTGCGCTAGCCAATAAGTCAAGCAAAATGACACCTTTTACTGGCTAACTAAAAAGATTACAATATGCAAGTTTTCAAGGCAACTCAGGCGCCTTCTTCAGGCAGGACATCAATCTGCCTTGAAAGCTTGCATATTGTAATCTCTTTAGTCAGCTAATAAAAGGTGTTAATTTGGCTTGACTTCTCACTAAATTTAATAATGAGAAAGGCTATGCAGGTTAAAACTCATTCTTACCTACAAATCGCCCACCAGGCTTAATAACTTTGGTACTCCTGCTACGAGTTTCTTCTTCTGCTTGTGTCATTCGTTCCCGAGTCATCTGATAGGAGTCATTTGTGGCACATATTGTTATTTTATCTTGTATAATACCCTGGAAGTCGAGTTGAGGAACTCCCAAGCTTTACATAAAACAAGAACAGCACACACTTTACAATAAGCACAGAAATAATATGTATAGCTATAGATATGCATACTGACAAAAAGAGCAAAGAATATAAGAAACAAAACTGTTTAAAAAACACAAAAACTAGTTACTTCTCTGATTCAGTGGCCAATTTGAACACTTAATACAATGCAAGGTTACTACAAGGAAAAAAACAACAAATTTCTAAGATAGCATTTCAAACTACAGAACTGTCAATAAATAGGTAGTAAATGCATAAACCAAATTTGTGAACACAGTGATTCCTGCTACCGATTGTCATAGTCTGTTTCTCAGTAGCTCCACTATCACCAAGACATCACACTGAAACTAGAGCAAAGTATGTTGTTAGTTTAGAGCTTTGCCATCCACACAGACATAGACTAAACTGTTTCAAAGAATCAGATCTTTCAAAATCTGAAGGAAGGGCACTGCAACATGAAGTGCTCCAAATTACCCAGTAGAAATGTTGGTGTGGTACATGCAGTATATCAATATTTCCATCACAGTATATCAGAAAAAACTTTCTGCACTCATTTTTGTGTGATATAGAAGAATCTATTCAGCAGTGCCAGTGTGTACGGTATGCAATCTTTGGTACTGTGGAAGCAATTCACTTTACCCATACTAGCTTAAGAAAATGCTTTCTTCTCATATTGTAACAAAGGCCTACTCAAGCATGAGCACTGCTGCAGAAATTTCTATGCTTATTGCTCAGTCTGTGTGCATGTCAAACTTTTGGTTCATTTTTGTTGTCAGTGTTACAGCAAACAATGAGCTGAAAATGAAATGTGCAATTTGTGAATAATAATTCAAAACAATTACTTCAGCACACAAGCCTTGGAGCCAATCAAACCTTTTGACTACAATTAGTGCCATCAATCCAATCATTCAGTGGTGAAAAAGTGTACAGGAGTAATACCTTTAGAGAAACTTCTTATATCTAAATGAAATGAATGTATTTTAAATAATATAGTATTTATAAAAAGGTATGATTTTGCTTGGCTTCTCACTCCATACAACTCCAAGCAACTGACATGCAGATAAACAGACTTGAGCTGAGAAAACTGTGCGCTGGTGGGGGATGTGATAGCAGGCTACTTGCTGCTTATCAACACATTTACAAGACAAAAGACGCTGAAGAGATGTGAAGCGATTTAACGTGGGACGGATCTACAAGTTTTTTTCGTAGGCTCTGGTAATTCTAGTGTTAACAACCAAACAGTACTTCAAAGCAGATGCTGTTATAGCCAGCTGCAGCAAAGATTGAAAGAGTGAACTTTTATCTGTACCAGTTACAGCTGGCCAATATCGTAAGGCAATTTTTGCCCTCTTGTACGAGTTTGTTTTAGCAGAGTATCTGTCTTTAAAAATCACCAACTGCCAATATAAAGAAGACTGTAGGCATGACACTATGCAGTATTCTATTTCTCTAGGGCCATTGGTGAGTACACACCATTTTGATACTTTAGGATTGTGTAGTGGCCAAGGAAGACGCAAATATACAGTTAGAACAGGAAACTGACTAAACTAAATAAAAACAGCTCAAAAAGGTGAATGTTTCTAAAAAGGGGAATACAAAAAAAAAAATGCACACTAACAAGATTACTAATCTCTATTGATCACTAGCGAAACTGAGGCTATTTACAAAGCGGAAGTTCCCGGCATCCTGGCAGCATCTTAGCGTATCTTACCGCATATCGCACCGTGGCAGTTGTAATAAGTATGTGTCAATGTGGCATGCTAAGGTGGCTTTTTTTCTGCAGTCTTATTTTTGAATAAAATTTGTACCTTTTGTGAAACTGTTTTTGATATTTGGACTTCAGGCTTCATACGTTATAAAATTTATGCCTACATTTTGTCATTTACTACTACAATATGAAAAAACGTTTCTGCTTTAAAAATGTGTTTACACGGATTACTGTAGAAACGGAACACATGTGAAATGCGTGTATTCCAAATTATCATCTATTATTTCCACTCTAAAACTCCACTTCACTCCCAGATAATCAATCAAGGCATGAACTGGGAGAAGTTTGTGCACGTTCTAAGCGGTGGGGGATGGAATAGCCGGCTACTTGCAACTTTTACTTATCAGCACATTTAGATTAACAAAAGACACTGGCGGAGAGGTGAGAACAGTTTTAAGAAGCGATTTAAAGGAGGGATGGATCTAAGAGTTTTTTCGTAGGCTCTGGTAATTCTACTGTTAAAAGATGCACCTCATAACCATTCGTGAGCTCTTACTGCTTTAACAATTTTAAGCACTGATGGTGTTACTTGTAGCTAGGCTGCTTATTCGGTTTCCGAAACATCTATAAAGTGCACGTGTTTTAAAACAGGTTTAGAAGAAAAGGACTTTTGCTTGTGTTGTTTTAGTAGCTTCGTTTCATAGTATGTTCACTCAGTAAAGGAGAGAAAAATTCTTAACATGGTCGGTTATTTCTGCATATGAACTACGAAGTGCCATGTAAATAGGTGTTATCTGAGAGAGAGAGAGAGAGAGAGAGAGAGAGAGAGAGAGAGATTGTAAATAGGTCTTATCTAGCTGAAAAGTTAATTCCCTCCACCGTTCAAATTCATTTTTACATTTTTAAGTGAAGTTACCAAAAACAAACAGAAGCATTCACAATCAATATATTTTACCCACCTAAGCACAGAGGGAGAGAGATGGAGAGAATAGACAGCACAAAGCAAGTGATCGACACATATTCTCAGTGTTTAAAAACCAGCTCACAATGTTAAAGCACCAGTCAACAACTTTAGAATTATACATGGCATACAATTTGGAGCCTCTCTCTCATGGTAGGAGCCATTTTAGAGGCAGTGTGGTGCATGTGACCTTCCATCTGCCATTTTAGTTACTTGACATCAAGTTCAGATTTCTGTGTAATAGTTTACACAATTCCAATTCTTTTATACAAAACATTTCTTGGATTTTAATATCCCTACATATATACATACACACACAGTAATCCCTCGCTATATCGCGCTTCGACTTTCGCGGATTTTATATGTAAGCATAACAAAATATATAACTTTTGTGCTCTTTTGTGTTTCTCTTTGTGCATAGTCAAGCCCTTCATTATGGCTCCAAAATGATCTGCTCCTGCTACTGCTTCAGGGGCTGTGCCCAAGCGCCAACGGAAGATGTTAACGGTTGCGAAAAGGTAAACGTTTTGGATTTGTTGAAGGAAGGGAAAAGCTACACCACTGTAGGACGCCATTATAGCATCAATGAGGCTACGATTCTTTTTATTTAAAAAAGTAGGAAAGGAATATAAGATCTACAGCCGCAGTGTACTTTTAGCCAGGGTGCAAAACGAGTTGTAAGTGAATGTAATGAGGCAGTAGTCTGGATTTTGGATTGAAGACTGCCGGAAGAAGAGCAATGGCGGTGCTACACAGTCGCCTAAAGTGGCTCCTTTAGAAGGGCTGTAACGCTATCCTTTGTTGTGCATTAAAATTAAACTCATCGTGTCATTGTTGGGGAGTAACCATAATTAATTTTCTACTTACAGTACTTAATACATTTATGTACATTTAGTTTCACTGTACACACATTTACTGTATACAATTTATCTTGCATTGTACGTATTTATTGCTGGTGGCCTGTCTATCGTAATGGCAGAAACACATGTGATATCGGAGACACTCGATATCTTTAAAATAATATTTAGGTTTTACTGCATATAAACAGTGTGTTTACATACATAATTTCAATGAATCTTACCTAATATCTAAGAGAATACAAAGGGATTATGCTGTATAACTGTGCGGGGAATATTTATAAACAGTGTGGGAGAGTTTATAAGGGCTTAAATATATATGAAAATAACCATATAAACATATGGTTTCTACTTCGCGGATTTTCACCTATCGCAGGGGGTCGAGTCTGGAACGCAACCCCCACGATTGAAGAGGGATTACATACATACATACATACATACATACATACATACATAAACTGTTCAATCGTCTTGGGCCTTCTTTGTCGCACCTTCCTCTTTATGATGCGGCAAATGTTCTCTATAGGTGAAAAATCTGGGGCCTCATGTATAAACGGTGCGTACGCACAGAAATGTTGCGTAATAACTTTTCCACGTTCAAATCGTGATGTATAAAACCTACACTTGGCGTAAAGCCACGCACTTTTCCACAGTACCTCATGCCTTGTCATACGCAAGTTCTCCGCTCGGTTTTGCAAACTGGCGGCACCCAGCGTCAAAGCAGTGCTACTGTTCTTGTGTGATTACTCATTATGTTCATGACGCGGCTTAGTGTAATGCATCCGATTGTAATTAACCGTAACAATATAATGGTCCAGGGAACAGCCATAGTATTCCAAATGCCATAACTGCTTTAGTGTTGTTACTCTCACTTCTCCTTATTATTCTTCTTCTTCTTCTTCTTTCAGCTCCTCCCGTTAGGAGTTGCCACAGCGGATCATCTTTTTCCATATTTCTCTCACTGCACCACTCGGAGTATTTATATCACTGTATCTGAGTGTGAATCACAGCAGCAGCTGATCGGAAAGAGAATTATCGGTATACGGCATTAAGCACACGCTATCTCAGCCACGGCAAAACGTTTCAAAGCCTTTCCTGTACGGACCTCGCGGTTCAGAAACAGTTTAATCCCAAGAACTTTAAATGCAGCCAATCAAGTGCTCCTTGTAGAACTGTTTGTACTTATAAGTACAATCACCCCACTGTAAACTTGCACTATAGTTATAATATCACACAACCTGAGCCACTTTATAAAGCCCGTATTTACATATGATGACGATATCATTTTTAAGGTGAAATGCAGCAAAATATGTTTGCTAAATTATACAGATAAAACTTTAACTTCATTTAAAAAAATCTATATTCTTCACTGGGAGTGTCTTGAAGGATAGAATAATTAAACATGTACTACAAAGATATTTCAATGTTCTTTAAACGTTTTGAAGAATCGGCGCTAAGCTTACAGATGGCTTAACGTCTATTACAGAGCTGATTGTATGGCGATCGGTTACTTGGGGAAAGAAAAGCACTGACTGCAGTAACGGCTACGCCAATATATATTGAATATAAAACAAAAAGAAAAAATAACAACACAGCTAAAAAACAGCGACAAATTTGGCAAAAGTTAAATGCTTGTGTCATGAGCACGAGGCGGCTAGTGTCTGCAACATACGTGGCCATCCACCGTGCATGACATTGGCTTAAGGAGCCACCGATTCTTCCTCTGCCCAGTGCCACCACAAGCTTAGAGCCGCCCTGAGTACTGCTGCAATAAATTATTTCATGAAGTGAAACATGTTTAATAACGTGCTTTAACTCCTATCATCATGAAAATGATATCACGTATACATCTCAGTATTTTAGTTATTCAGAGAGCTGTAATATCACGAATGTAATGGACTCTGTGTCCAGTTGGAGGAAGAGAGCCGGTTTAAGAAGCAAGTAGTGATTCACACACATAGAGCACATAGAAAATCAAATACAAAAAAAAGCATTTAACGTGCTACTTTAATTACGATGTGATTTTAGAAACTGGTTAATTAAACAATTTTAAGATGAATTTTATGATGTTCTACTTTAATGACAAAATAAACTACGTGATTAAAGTGGAAATGTCGAGATTGAAGTGGACATTTCGTGCTTTTTCCCCACCGTGTGGCTTTTTTCTCTGTACCCTAATAAGCTTACATATGACACTCAGACAACTCGGCTTTCCACGGCGACTTTGATATGTGACTTCTTTTTATTTCCGGCACTGTGCGATTTTGTGGATGTGAGCTTTCATGTTTCTCCAACACGCTATGCCACTCGATCAACTTCCTTTTGTTGATTATACCACGGCTTATTTGAACAAATAGTATGTTTTTCCTTTGCCTCCACTTGGTATTCGCTGAAATTCTTATGTTTCCCCCCGTGCTTTTCCCATTGTCTTTTCACAGAAGGCTGCGCTTAAGGGCGATTTATATTGATTTGCATATTCAAATAGGCGTAATTCTGGGAGGATTTGGGCGTTACATAATGCGCGTGCACGGCGTTAGTTTTCACGCTGATGGGATTTATGTAGCGGAAGAACGTGGAAGTTGGAGTACGCACAGATTTCTGCATCTGGATTTTTCTGTGCGTAAGCATATTTCGGCTTTTGTGCTTACGCCATGTTATAGTGCGAGTTCTACGCACGGCGTTATTCATGAGGCCCCTGGACTGCAGACTGGCCATTTCAGTACCCGGATCCTTCTCCTACGCAGCCATGATGTTGCGATTGAGGCAGAATGTGGTGTGTGACACTGTGAAATTTAGAATCAACATATTTTTCCTTTAAAATGATACATTTACTCGGATTAAACGTTTGATCGGTCATCTACGTTCTATTACAAATAAAATATTGACATTTGCCATCTCCACATCATTGCATTCAGTTTTTATTCACAATTTGTTTAGTGTCCCAACTTTTTTGGAATCCGGTTTATAAATTAATTATATATATACACACACACACACACACATACACATTTTACATATATATACTAAAAAAATAATATGATAACTTCACTTAAAGCTGGAGTACAAGACAAATGAAAAAACATACAGTGCATCCGGAAAGTATTCACAGTGCATCACTTTTTGCACATTTTGTTAAGTTACAGCCTTATTTCAAAATGGATTAAATTTATTTTTTTCCTCAGAATTCTACTCACAATACCCCATAATGACAACGTAAAAAAAGTATGAGATTTTTGCAAATTTATTAAAAATAAAAACTGAAAAATCACATGTACATAAGTATTCACAGCCTTTGCCATAAAGCTCAAAATTGAGCTCAGGTGCATCCTGTTTCCCCTGATCATTCATGAAATGTTTCTGCAGCTTAATTGGAGTCCACCTGTGGTAAATTGAGTTGATTGGACATGATTTGGAAAGGCACACACCTGTCTATATAAGATCCCACAGTTGACAGTTCATGTCAGAGCACAAACCAAGCATGAAGTCAAAGGAATTGTCTGTAGACCTCCGAGACAGGTTTGTCTCGAGGCACAAATCTGGGGAAGGTTACAGAAAAATTTCTGCTGTTTTGAAGGTCCCAATGAGCACAGTGGCCTCCATCAGCCGTAAGTGGAAAAAGTTTGAAACCACCAGGACTGTTTCTAGAGCTGGCCGGCCATTTAAACTGAGCGATCGGGGGAGAAGGGCCTTAGTCAGGGAGGTGACCAAGAACCCGATGGTCACTTTGCCAGAGCTCCAGAGGTCCTCTGTGGAGAGAGGAGAACCTTCCAGAAAGACAACCATCTCTGCAGAAATCCACCAATCAGGCTTGTATGGTAGAGTGGCCAGACGGAAGCCACTCCTTAGTAAAAGGCACATGGCAGCCCGCCTGGAGTTTGCCAAAAGGCACCTGAAGGACTCTCAGACTATGGGAAACAAAATTCTCTGTTCTGATGACACAAAGATTGAACTCTTATGTGAATGCCAGACATGTTTGGAGGAAACCAGGCACCGCTCATCACCAGGCCAATGCCATCCCTACAGTGGAGCATGGTGGTGGCAGCATCATGCGGTGGGGATGTTTTTCAGTGGCATGAACTGGGAGACTAGTCAGGATAAAGGGAAAGATGACTGCAGCAATGTACAGAGACATCCTTAATGAAAACCTGCTCCAGAGCGCTCTTGACCGAGTCGGTTCATCTTTCAGCAGGACAACGACCCTAAGCACACAGCCAAGATATCAAAGGAGTAGCTTCAGGACAACTCTGTGAATGTCCTAGAGTGGCCAAGCCAGAGCCCAGACTTGAATCTGATTGAACATCTCTGGAGAGATCTTAAAATGGCTGTGCTCCGACGCTTCCCATTCAACCTGATGGAGCTTGAGAGGTGCTGCAGAGGAATGGGCGAAACTGGCCAAGGATAGGTGTGCCAAGCTTGTGGCATCATATTCAAAAAGATTTGAGGCTGTAATTGCTGCCAAAGGTGCATCGACAAAGTATTGAGCAAAGGCTGTGAATACTTATGTACATGTGATTTCTCAATTTTTTTATTTTTAATAAAAGTGATGTGCTGTGAATACTTTCCGGATGCACTGTACTATGACTGCAAAAAACACCCTACAAAATATTAAATGTGTCTTTCACATTTGTACCCTATAAACAGTCTTAAATTTTTATTTATGCAATTTAAAAAAGGGCTCCCAAAATATTGCATACAACTGTATTCACATTACTGGGACATTGAGAAAAATTGTCAACATGTTGTATGGCTTTTTTTTTTCTTTTAATAGAAACTCTGAAGAAAAATGTGGGCAAAATTTGATCAGTGAACATAAGAAATAAACCTTACCGTGATTCATACTGTTGAATGCAGTCAAAGCTTCCCTGAGGGTTATCTTTGCCAACACTGGATAAGTAAAAATCAAAATTGTGCACTTCACTGGATGCATCGTTCCTTGGAATTTTAATATGCTATTAAAAAAAAAAAAATCAATTTAAGATGCTCTATGTAAATAATTATGTGACAAACAAATGTTAAAGGGCATTTTTTACTTTTATTTGGCATGGTAAAACAGACTTCAAATTACAGTTTAAAATCTACACGCTGAACTTTGCTCTTCATGCTGTGATTAACGATAGATAGATAGATAGATAGATAGATAGATAGATAGATAGATAGATAGATAGATAGATAGATAGATAGATAGATAGATAGATAGATAGATAGATAGATAGATAGATAGATAGATAGATAGATAGATAGATAGATAGATAGATAGATAGATAGATAGATAGATAGATAGATAGATAGATAGATAGATAGATAGATAGATAGATAGATAGATAGATAGATAGATAGATAGATAGATAATCAAAAGAATTAAAGGAACACTTTTTAATCAGAGTATAGCATAAAGTCAATGAAACTTATGGGATGTTAATCTGGTCAGTTAAGTAGCAGAGGGGGTTGTTAATCAGTTTCAGCTGCTGTGGTGTTAATGAAATTAACAACAGATGCACTAGAGGGGCAACAATGAGATGACCCCAAAACAGGAATGGTTTAACAGGTGGAGGCCACTGACATTTTTCCCTCCTCATCTTTTCTGACTGTTTCTTCACTAGTTTTGCATTTGGCTACAGTCAGTGTCACTACTGGTAGCATGAGGCGATACCTGGACCCTACAGAGGTTGCACAGGTAGTCCAACTTCTCCAGGATGGCACATCAATACGTGTCATTGCCAGAAGGTTTGCTGTGTCTCCTGCACAGTCTCAAGGGCATGGAGGAGATTCTAGGAGACAAGCAGTTACTCTAGCAGAGCTGGAGAGGGCCATAGAAGGTCCATAACCCATCAGCAGGACCAGTATCTGCTCCTTTGGGCAAGGAGGAACAGGATGAGCACTGCCAGAGCCCTACAAAATGACCTCCAGCAGGCCACTGGTGTGAATGTCTCTGACCAAACAACCAGAAAGACTTCATGAGGGTGACCCAAGGGCCCCATGTCCTCTAATGGGCCCTGAGCTCACTGCCCAGCAGCATGCAGCTCGATTGGCATTCGCCATAGAATACCAGAATTGGCAGATGCACCACTGGTGCCCTGTGCTTTTACAGATGAGAGCAGGTTCACCCTGAGCACGTGACAGAAGTGAAAGGGTCTGGAGAAGCCATGGAGAACATTATGCTGCCTGTAACATCATTCAGCATGAGCAGTTTGGTGGTGGGTTAATGATTGTCTGGGGAGGCATATCCATGGAGGGTCACACAGACCGCTACAGGCTTGACAAAGGCACCTTGGCTGCCATTAGGTATCAGGATGAAATCCTTGGACCCATTGTCAGACCCTATGCTGGTACAGTGGCTCCTGGTGCACGACAATTCCTGGCCTCATGTGGTGAGAGTATGCAGGCAGTTCCTGGAGGATGAAGGAATTGATACCATTGACTGGCCACCACACTTTCCTGACCTAAATCCAATAGAACACCTCTGGGACATTATGTTTTGGTCCATCCAATGCCACCAGGTTGCACCTCAGACTGTCCAGGAGCTCAGTGATGCCCTGGTCCAGATCTGGGAGGAGATCCCCCACAGCACCATCTGTCATCTCATTAGAAGCATGCCCCGATGTTGTCAGGCATGTATACAAGAAAAAGTGCTGCGTACAATTTTGAGTTGCTGCAATTAAATTTTGGCAAAATGGACTAGCCTGCCACAATTTTTTCACTCTGATTTTTGGGGCGTCTTTGAATTCAGGGCTCTGTAGGTTGATCATTTTCATTTCCATCAAACGATGTGGCATCCTTTCGTTCCTAACACATTACCCAGTCTATATCATTATAGAGATCCAGGAGGATTTCTTTTTCCCCATTGAGATCTGATGTGTTTTCAAAGTGTTCCTTTAATTTTTTGAGCAGTTTATATATAAAAAGTACTACCAGATGAATGCACAAAGCATCTTGCTGACAACCCTCAGACGAATAGGTGCCAAACTTAAAAAACCCTCATCAGCGTACAAGGGAAAATAACTACAAAAACAATTGACAAGAACTGGTTACTCAGCACAACAGAGCTCCATAATAAAAACACTTCAGAACTCCAATACACCTGTTCACTGCCCAACCTCCATAATTTATTGTACACATCTATGGCCCTCTATGAAAGAAAAACTTAATAGTTGTGTCATATTTACCCTTAACCAACTTTAATATGCGACTGCACATCCTCACTGAAAAATTACAATTGAAATCCACTATTGTAAAAATCACCTGATAGAACAAAACAGTTCCATCCTATCTACAGTAATCCCTCCTCGATCGCAGGGGTTGCGTTCTGATAGATGAAAATCCGCGAAGTAGAAACCATATGTTTGTGTGGTTATTTTTATATATTTTAAGCCCTTATAAACTCCCACACTGTTAACATTACAGCCCTCTAGACATGAAATAACACCCTTTAGTCAAAAGTTTAAACTGTGCTCTATGACAAGACAGAGATGACAGTTCTTTCTCACAATTAAAAGAATGCAAACATATTTTCCTCTTCAAAGAATGTGTGTCAGGATCAGAGAACGAGAGAGAGAGAGAGAGAACACGAGAGAGAGAGAGAGAACGAGAGAAAAGCAAACAATCAAAAAATCAATACGTGCTTTTGGGATTTTAGGTATGCTTGAAGCACCGCGATAAAGCGCCATTTTGTAGAGCGTCTGTGTCCTCTAGGCAAACAGCCCCTCTGCTCACACCCCATTCGTCAGGCAGAGAGAGTGAGAGAGACAGAGAAAAGCAAACAATCAAGCACATTGTATATCATTGAGGACTTTTAGTTAATATGTAATACATGCTCTGATTGGGTAGCTTCTAAGCCATCCGCCAATAGCGTCCCTTGTATGAAATCAACTGGGCAAACAAACTGAGGAAGCATGTACCATAAATTAAAACACATTGTCCGCAGAAATCCGTGAACCAGCGAAAAATCTGTGATATATATTTAGATATGCTTTCATTTAAAATCCGCGATGGAGTGAAGCCGCGAAAGTCGAAGCGCGATATAGTGAGGGATCACTGTATTGTTAAACTCCATTAACTTAAATTAAAATCTTTCAACTCTTAACCTTTTCCTTACAGATTATACAAACAGTACTCCTGGAATTGATCTACTTGTGCTTATGCATTCTAAATGAAGACACAAATCTGCATGCACAAAACCGTCATGAAGCCTCACTAGTGTATTGAATATAAATCCAGGGTGGTATTTCTTTAGCTATACAACATATGCTATGCAACATAACATTCTATCAGGTACATTAAATAATTTCTGAATATTTGTCAATGTGGACCGTGCAGAGTACACAGAACCTAAGCACTTTATACAAAGCATATTTTCAAATTTATAGTCTCCTTTTAACACCTGGCATTAACAGGTATTTTCAATTATCTAATCTCAATCTGACAGTACTTAAGTTAATAAGAAACAAGGTTTGAATACAATTGTGATTAGTTCACTCAGACCATATTAAGTGGTGGCCAGAAATAGAAATCACACAGATCTAACTGCATTTTCTATCTGCATACAATACCACAAACAGAAGCCAATTCAAATTTTGCATGGGAGGTGGTGACATTAGCACTCTTTCTCCAGACATAGGCCAATGGGGAAACAATTTTCCAAATTTAAATGTAATTCAGGGACATTACTAAATGCAATCCAGATACAAACTACATATTAACACCAGGTGTAAAGGGGCCACAATGAAATCCTCTCTTACTTAGCCATCCAACATTCACTCTTCAAGTAGCAAAATTATGTGTGAAATATTAACCAAAGCTTGGACTTAGTTCACAGGAAATTAACTAGAATACAGTAGAAAATAATATTTAATACTCATTGATTATGGTTTTCCCTGTACACCCCATTTCATCTGAGCAATGAGCATGCAATAAAACATTAAAGCTTTCTTTTGGCCCTTTTATTAAAGAATTGAACATAATCAACTGTAGAATATTGTATAGTAAAATCTTATGAAGGCAAGAATAACACACCATATATAAAGGCAAGTAATTTTTGAGGAATACGGAATTAAAATTACCACTACCAAATTGCACTACCCCAGTGACACTTCAAAATTGATACAGACCGACACTGCAATGTTTGTCACATGCTTTTTTGAAAAAAGTTTGCCTCAGTAACAGTGTTAATTTATTGATAAAAACAAAGACGAAAAATACAAAATTTTTCTCTATGATGAAACAGAAAAACTAAAAAAAAATGTGCCCAACAAAAACTAAGATGAATGCTTTCCAAAACCACTCACTGTTGACGAAAACTAAACAAAAAAGAAAATATTACAAATAGACAATGGCTGATGTGAAGCTTTTTGCACATCTCTAAACACACAACAGTCCGCTAACAAATAAAAAAAAGAATGTAGAGGTGCAATTTAAAAAAAAAATTGCATGTATGTTTGCAATTGGATAACACAAGTTTGGGCACCATGAGGAAATCCATCAAGTGAGCCAGAATCCTACTCCATTCTGCTATGTTGGACAATATGATTCTCAGGGGGGGAAAAAAAAGCAGTCATCCATAAGGACCAACTTAAATTACAACGCTGACAAAAATTAATCCCAGTGCTTTAAGCCATGTGGAATGAAGCTCACAGAAAAGAACACCCTAAACCTAGAGGCATTTATAGGAGCACCATCTTGAGATCATGCCAAAGTACTACATGTAATGTTATCTAGCTGGCGACTTGCCCGACACCAATACTATTACCTCTGGCTCTCGTTCACCCTGCTAATACTAATGGGTCAACTGCGGTTGAGGAAAACATGCTTAATAATTAGGGAAAAAACCCAATACACAGACATTGCCATTTTATATCCCTTTACGAGTTACTTAAGAGACAGATTTGTGCAGCTTTGAGAGCACGACCAGATGCTCTCAAACTCAGATGCAAGTTTTAACTGTTTAGCTCGCAATGTCATTCATTTGTTACAGCAGATGAAATGACGGGGGAATTAATCACTTTTACTACAGTGTCCTACAAAGTCCTGATAAACACAGGCTTTTTATTTGTTCTGTGACTGTAATGAGCACATCTTCACATGTTTAAATTGGCCACCTCGCATGCATCCTCTTATACCTACAGGGACAATGGCAGTGATGACAACAGCTGTGGCAGCTAAAAATCTAGGCAAATTTCAAATGAATTGGCTATTTGGCTTGTCTGCATCATTGATGAAATGAGCTGCTCTGTTTCTTAATACTAACAAAATGTATTACGGATTTCAGTGCTTGAAGTGCATTGCCTAATTAATGCAATATGTACATATACAGTATGGCAAAACAGCATTGCTGCCAAGTTTGTGTTATTCATTTGGGTTTTGAGGGCAAACTAATGTTTATAACTAAAATGTTAAGAATGTAGTAAAAGCAATTATGTCACATACAGAATATTATTAGGGTAATACAGTCTCTAAATTACAATGAATTGTAATTGTAATTCTGGATTTGCACACAGACTAAGCAATAAAGTCTAATCACTCATGCGAGACACTTCGGCGGCAGCACAGCAAAGTTTATTTTACAGAATTTCTGAGATACTGGATTAATGTAAAAAATTTCACTCATCCATTAAATGTTCATCATTAGTGAGGTTTTTTTAAACACAAGCTAGTGTAAATATAAATCTTACAATAGCAAATGCTGCAAACCTAACAGGGATTCTCTTTAAAAAAAAAAAAAAAAGATTTAAAAGTATCTTGTTACAAACACAGCTTTTAAGGTTTTCTTTAAATGCAATTTTTAGTATTATTTAAGTTTACAGTTGCTGGGGAAAAAAAAATTAACAGAATAAATTTAAAATGTCCACATGGTCAGATAAGTCAGAGTCTCCATAATGATCACTTTCTTTATAAACCCTATGCTGAAATTAAATATATGTGCTGCATGGTGCAGCCTTTTTGGTAAAATCTTATAGCAGCATAACGAAGGCATGTTTAAGGCCAGAAAACTGATGACAGACCAGAGCTGCCATTATATATACACCTACCTGAGAGAGTAACCACGGAGCACACGGCCTTATTTTTTTCCTATGTAGGCGCGGCAATGCGCTGTATCGGCGCATGCTCCTAACCTCTCTCTATTGTGCCTATGTGACCACACAGCAATACCCAAACTATTCCGAAGCAACATTTGCACTGATTTGTGTTTTTGTATCTCACACCCTCATACACCTATATTGTAAGAGACTTGTACATGAATATATACGGTAGTTTGGCTCACTAGTGCACATGTTAGTATAATAGTTTAAAGGTACAGTATACTCTGAATATTCATATGTTAAAGATAACTCTGAGTCTTTAATTTTAGTCAACTAAAACCAATTTACTTTTCTCCACTAAAATTTTATCAACTAAAGCTAGACTATAATTAATTGTCTAAAATTTGACTAAAACTAAAATGCAATTTAGTCAAAAGATTAAGACTTCAACTAAATCAAAATGTATTGTCAAAATTAATACTGCTCAATCTAAAAAAGAACCCCTAAGAACACATTTAAATCTCATTTTTGTTCCAACAAATCATAAACCTTATATATGCAGTGTTCTAATTGCACAGCATTTCACAAAATATTTTTATTTGTACCATGTCGGGACAATAATAGCCATTTATGAATTTAAGAACAGATTTAAAATGGCACATTTTATAATTTAAATATCATTATTGGAATATAACTCATATTTATATGATAAATCACATTCAAAAGGTAAAAGCTGACATTTGACTATAAGACAATGGCTGTTTGTTTTGTCCACTCACACAGTTTATCATTGCGTTACTTCAAATATACTATGCAGTTCAATGATATTTAGCATCTTTATATATTATATACACACACACACATCACTGTCACAATCAGTCTTTCCATAGTTTTGAATGATCAGCTCTATCTTAGTTGAAGAAAGTTACAGCCATTTTTTTTTTTTCCCTACACCTATGGTTTATATTTTGATGTACAGGTTTTCAAATACTTCTCTGGTACCCTAAAAGTAAATTTCTCCTTCTGACAGTTCTGATTCAGTTTTAAACCTAAGATCTTTGACTGTTGTCATACACTGTTTTTATGACAAGACATTTTCCTTAATGCAAATGGGAAAAAAAAAAGCCACAATTCAGATTTTTATTATAATGCTTCAAATTCTCAATTTAAAAAGCCTTTGCAATGTCAGAAAAGCGTTTCCATCCAACTCATGGTGTCACACAGTAAGCCTTAGTGGGTTCTGGCCCTACCCCAAAATGCTCTGGCTTCAATGAATTTGGCACCCATTAACAGGCCCAAATTGCCAGAATCTGAATCTGGTGTACCAAGCTCATCTAGACAGGACTCCTAGACCTTATCACTCCCATCTATATGTTCATAATACAAATGTCTTGCCTTCAAAAGTACATGCTCCATTTTCTTTACAAATCAATTGACTGGCCACCCCCTCCCCCACTTGCAATACCAGTCATTATTTGACAATATAAACAACTTTTTTTTTTTTTTTTTACTTCAGAAATTTAGGGTAAAAATCTAAGCGATTAACAGTCTAACCAAAATATGCCCCATCACAACCATTCACTCTACTAAGCTACTGTGTGTAAAATGTAACAATATACTGAAACAATATAGGAGTAGAAATACGTGGGGAGGATTTTGGGTTTTTTTCCCCCTCTTTCTCCAGCCTAATTGCTTGCCTGGGTGTCTGTTGTGGTCTTTTTTTCATTATAGTATGGACCATTGCTGTGAACAAAAGAAATGCTCTGCAAAAAGAGCCTTGCATCCTGTTGAGGACACCGACTCTGTACTATTAAACACACTCAGCTGCCAGGACAGAGTGACAGAGAAAACAGCTTTTTGTAGTACAAGTGGTTTTGTGTGAAACTATTCTCCCTTTGCCACATAATATGTAGAGTTTATTTTAACTAAAAATGTACAACTTTTTGCATTTTTTTTTTAACAACTTATATTGGTCGGGCTGCAGTTTTAAGTATTCTGATGAATAATGGATGCCTTGCCTTTTTTTTTTTTTTTAAATTACTTGCATCTGCCATGTTTAGTTATTGATGCTGTATTCGAAATGTAATGGAGGAGAGGAGGAAGAATATATTTTGACTAACAGTAAGCTGTGTCAGGATCTTGTAATGTTTGTAACACTTCAAGATTTCTCCCCTTTTGCTTGACAAATTGTAGTAATGACTGCAGCAAATGTAGTAATGACTGCAGCATTATAACGCAAACTATTAAACTCCAAACAAACACTTGTGCTGACATAATGTAATAAGTTTTAGAAACATTGTGACGTGCGAGTCCCTTTCTTGCACACCAAAACATGAGGCTGAGTCTCAGTGCTTTAGCAAAACCAACTTTATTCAGCTTGAAACAGGAACAGCATTGTTATTTATTGTAGCAGGATCTACCACTCTCCTATACCCAGGTACAGCAAAAAGGCAGAGTCGTGGTCAGGTTAATGGCCAAGTAATACTTTTCCCAGAAGTTATAATTTTACTTGCATCACCCATCGACAGCAGGAGCTCATAGCATGACCGATCTTTTCTGATTTTTTTTCGCAGAGAGCGGTCAGTGCTGAGAGCCTGCGGTTGCCCTAGCAACCAATATTTTATTTCCTACAGACACCGGCGATTGTGCTGTGGGATGCTATTCAGGGTGTCAATGCCATCTCGGTAGAAGAGCTTTTTTCCAGTCAAGGAAACCCAAGGTTTGCCAATGCAATACCTTTAATTTTTTTGATTTTATCAAAATCAAAACAACATACCACACAAAGAACTCCAGTTTTTTTTTTTTGTAAAAAACGTTCAAAACAAATCAACCCCAAACCCTGAGAAAGAGGGCTAGACCAGAAGATAAAAACTTTAAGCTAGTAAAAATAAGTAAATAGATAAATGAATAAAGATAAATGGAGTAAGAGGGGAGGGAACCGGCTTCCTCAATTAAATGCTTATTCTAAAATGTTATTGATTAGATTCTGCCAGATTTTGAAAAAGTTTTGTACAGATCCTCTAAGTGCAAATTTGATTTTTACCAGTTTCAAATAACATACATCATCAGTTAACCACTGACTTAGAAGTGGAGAGTTAGGATTCTTCCAGTAGAGCAAGATAAGTCTACATGCCAATAGTATAGTAAAGGCAATTACAGTTCGTTTGTCCTTCTCCACTTTAAGCCGATCTGGAAGTACCTCAAACACAGCTGTTAGTGGATTAGGAGGGATTGTGACACCAAGGCTGTCTTTAGAAAGGCATTTAAAGATTTTGGTCCAAAATCATGTTAATTTGGTGCACGCCCAAAACATGTGGCCCAGTGAGGCTGGAACTTGACTGCAACGTTTGCAGGTTGGATCTTGCCCTGGAAACATTTTAGACAATTTTAAAGGAGAGAGAGATACACTCTAAATATACATTTTGACTTGAATAATTCTACTTTGCAGATATGGAGCTCGAGTGAATTTTGTACATTGCTGCCTTCCTCTCCTTTGAGATGCTGAGTGAGATCCTTTTCCCACTGTACTCTTGGATCTTAGAAAGGTAAAATGGTTTTATATATTACAGAAATGCTGTCCGAGTCCTCAAGACTAATCAATATTTTTTCCATTATAGAGGTAGGTGGGAGGGGAGGAAAATTAGGCAGGTTCTTTTAAACAATGTTTCTAATTTGAAGGTAGTGAAAGAAATTGTTCGTAGGATGCAAAGACATGGTCTATAAATGCAATAGCTTTTGAGAATGTGTTTTTCAGAAACCTCTCAGATTAAACCTAGTTGGTATTTATATTATTTTCAAATAAGTATAGGTCATGTGGATTAAGGGAGAGTTATATTTCTACAAGCTTGCGTTTACTATACAGAGTACAAAGTTTGAATGGGAAAAATTGCATTTATGTACCACTGCGGTGCTTGCAGACTCCAAGATCCCATCATTTCCCACTCTTTTAGGTAGCTTATTATCCTTAAAAAGAACACTCACTGTGGCTGCACAAGTTGGATTTCTTTTGCGACTTAGGCAGGTTTGCCCCATTTTCTCTGAAGCTGCTCATTTGTGTGATATCGGCTCATACGAAAGGTGAATGATCCCCAGGTTAATGAAACTTTCATATTGAGACATTTCAGTATTTTTCATTCACCATTCGTTTTCCTAATCCGCTTATTCTGGGAAGGTCAAGGGGCAGCTGGAGTCTTTGCTTGTGGTGTTACAAGTTTACATAACCTAAACAAGTGAGATTCAGGTGCTGGACATGGAAAATGGCAGCATGATGGTGTTTGTTTAGTCTTGAAAGTAGTGCTTGTGGGCTGGGTACCAGCAATGCTCAAAGCATCAGGAGGACCCCTCCCTTTGATATACAGTACATTACCTCCAAGGGGGAGCCCCCTGCTCAGTTGTATAAAAGTAACAATGAATTGGGAGGTTCCACTTCTAGCACTGCTTGAGGGTAAAGAGGAACTTAATTGTACTGTGTATACAAGATAATTTGAAATATACCTATTACACTACTTACCAAGGCAGGGTCTTGCTTTTAAAAAAGCCAGTGCCATTGTCCTTCTGCATGCACATCGTATATTGCAAGTTCACAGTACCACTCAACACACAGTGTTATGTGCTTTTTGCAGCCTGTCGTTTGCACTCGTAATAAGAAAATGCAAAATATGCACTAAAGAAAAGCCACAACAAAATCAGCAAAGTACATTTTTCCTATAAGCATGCAGAGTTGCCGTTTGTTCAGATAGTAGACAGAAAACTGAGGCCACCATCTCCGAGTTACCACCACAGCATTTAATGCCAAAGAAGCTCAAACAGAACAAAGGAACCTGCAGATATCTCCTGAACTTGCCAAAGTCTTTATTGATGTGTACAATAGAAGAAACCCTTAAAGAAAGGCTATCATTGAAAGATAACATATAGTAGGCCTATTCAAATTGCGGCCCGCTCTGGGTGCAAGGGAGTCGCGGCGGGAGTCACATTGTTAGTTGTTACCCAAGACATCACCCAACAACTCTGTACAAAGACATTTTAAAATAAATGTACAAATCCACTTTCATGCCATATGTGCAGCCTTGCTCTTCAATATTTACTTAAAGGGTTTTTCTCTTTTTCCACAAAAGAGGCGTTGTTGTGGAACTAAAATTTAACCTCCATCATATGAGTGATTAAAACCGTGTGAATGAAATTGTTTTAAGTTCCATGAAAAAAAAAATCCCTTGCCTGCCATGACCACCCCTTTAAATCGGAGGAGGATCTCTTATTTCAAAAGGGAAACCAAAGTTATTGCTAATACTGTGCACATTTATGGACTTTGAGATGTGTCTGGGTAAGATGTGAGCAAAATGTATTTTTTTTTTTATTTCAAAAGTAGAAAAAAAAAAAAAGTATTGCTACTACCTCAGATTCTTTTTCCACCTTCCGATTGCCAGTGCAGATGTGACCAAATTTAAAAGGCAAACAATGAATAAACACTACTTGTTTTTATATATTGTACATTTATTTCTGTGGATTTAAAATTTGTCATTACCTGCTGCTTACCGGCCACTGAAAAAGTCTGGCGCAGCTAAATTTCTTGGTTTGAGAATATGGCCCAACTGAATTGCCCTGCTATATAGGAAACTATGACTTCAAGTCTCAATGTTGGAAAAGACTACCGGCACATTCCAAAATACTACTGACATAATATTCTTCGGACTGAGGATATAAAACTTGAAGTTTTTGGGCAAACTACAAAACACAAACTTGTTTGTTTCTACACCAAAAGTTTATTCTGACAGTGTAAAGCACTGCAGAAGGAGCATCATAGTTTATATCTGCTTTGCAACCTCGGAGCCTGAGCAATGAGTCATCATAGGGGGAAAAACAATGAATTCAATATTAAGAACCTTTACAAGAAAATAGCAAAAGACAGTGACACAAAACGCGTTAGGGAATCAACAGAAAGACACTGAATAAAATGTGTTTATGGTAAGGGTGCCAAACAGTATAACAAGATCGATAGGGATCTATTTCAGCATTTTAAAAGTTATTTCAATACTCATTTTTCATGGTATCAATTCTATATCCTACATTACAAATGCACTTCTAGTTAACCACAGCTCTTATTGCAGCCCTTTTTTTACAGCTTCTAACATGTGTAAATAAGATTGTAACATCAGTGCAGCTTAACTGAAGGAGGGCAGCCGGAATGGTGCAACCTTAACACTAGAATTACCAGAGCCTATGAAAAAACTCGTATATCCGTCCAACCTTAAATTGCTTCTCACTGCTCCGTCAGCGTCTTTTGTCCTTTAAATGTGTTGATAAGCAGCAAACAGCAAGCAGTCTGCTATCACATCCCCTTCACCATGCACAGTTTTCTCAGCCAAAGTCTGTCTACCTGCGTATCAGTTGCTTGGAGTTGTATAGAGTGAGAAGTCAAGCAACATAACACATTTTATAAATAATATATCTTTATTTGGAACATATGCATTGTGTGTTCCGTGTCTACAGCGATATATGTGAACACATCATTACAAAAAACAAACGTTTTTCATGTTTTAGTAATAATCAACAAAAATATAGACATGAAGTTTATAATGTGGGAAGCCTGAAGTCCAAATATCAAAGAAATACTTTCATAAAAAAGATACAAATACAACATAAGTGCAATTTTATTCAAAAATATAACTGCAGAAAAACAACACGCATTAGGGTGAGACATTGACACGCATTTAGTACGACTGCTTCAGTGACGCAATGGTATCAACTGTTGACTGGTAATCAAAGGTTCGATCCCCGACGAGTCCGTTTTGATAAGTCCTCTGCTTTAATTCTCCTTATTTTAGAATAAAAACTTACATTTGATTTCAGTCTGTAACAGCCGGCATAAATGTATGATACTTGTAAAGGTTAGCTTTGTTTTGTTTTTATCAGTTTCATTCTCTCAGTCGCGTTCACGATCCTACCTTACCACCACCATCTGACACTGCTGTTTTCACATAAAGATGCGTTATAGCTCTGCACTCTGTAGAAAGTAAATAAATCCAAATACATAACATCTGGACGATGTATATGTCCTACAAAGAAGTCTAAATGCATTCTCATAAGAATGCTTGTGAACTGAAGTGTCTACATGCACTTTTTCTGGCATTACACGTGTATTTTTTGAGCATGCCCATGTCGCTCAAATCACAGGAAGCTCTGCAGTGTACTCGAGTTTCTTTTTTCTTCAGTTATAGTCTTGAATAAAAGTGCACTTGTTTTGTTATACTTGTACATCAACATTTATGTTACTTACATAAGCGCCAGATCAAATGTTATTTACTTATTTCCTACAGAGTGCAGAGCTATAGCACGTCTTTATATGAAAACAGCAGTGTCAGATTTGGGGTGGGGGGCGGGGTGGGGTTTTGGGTAGGATTGTGAATGCGACAGTATGAAACTGAATTGGGAAAAAAAAAAAAAAAAAAAAAAAAACACACAAAGCTAACCTTTACAAGTATCATACCTTTACACCAGCTGTTACAGACTGAAATCAAATGTATGTTTTTATTCTAAAATAGTAAGAATAAAAGCAACTGACTTCTCAAAACAGACTCGTCGGGATCGAACCCGTGAAGTTTGGATTACCAGTCAACTGTTGATACCGTTGCGCCACCCAAGCTGTCTTAATAAATGCGTGTCAATGTCACACCCTAATTCGTGTTGTTTTTCTGCAGTTATATTTTTGAGTAAAAGCTCACTTGTTTTGTTGTATTTGTACCTTTCGTGAAAGTGTTTCTTTGATATTTGGACTTCAGGCTTCACACATTATAAATCTTCATGTCTACATCTTGTCAATTATTACTAAAACATGAAAAACGTTTCTTTAACGGTGTGTTTACATAGATCACTGCAGAAATGGAACAATACACATGAAATGCATGTGTTCCAAACAATATGGTATTTATAAAAGGTGTGATTTTGCTTGACTTCTCACTATATACAACTCCAACCCACTGACACGCAGGTAAACAGACTTGGGCCGAGAAAACTGTGTGGGGAGGGGAGGGATTGCAATAACAGACTGCTTGCAGTTTGCTGCTTATCAACAAATTTAAAGGACAAAAGATGCTGACGGAGAGGTGAGAAGCGATTTAAGGTGGGACAGATCTACGAGTTTTTTCATAGGTTCTGGTAATTCTAGTGTTAATGGTTAAACCTAATTAATCTATATAAAACTAAAGAGTTGCATTTGAAGGAGGATGCAATGCTTATTTTTTTTCCTACACACTTTCTGCAGTTTGTTAAAGGCCATAATCCCAGTAACAAGTACTATGAACCCAGACTAACCCAATCAACCTTATGTCACATTGAACAATTAAACTAGCATTAAGTTTTAAGTTTGGTGCTGCCTAAAACATTCTGCAACAAAATGCAAGTTTTGCATTGTACAGCTGCTGACCAACATCTAAAACTTCTGCACCTAAGATTTTTCTGGCTCTTCAATTTTTTCAATGCAATAACCTAGAAATAAGTAAATATGAAGTCAACAAGGAACTTTTTATCCCAGTCCATCTGTAGGTTTTTTTTTGGTTTTTTTTTCCTCCTGACCTTACTTTTATTCTTTGTTATTTAGTATTGCCCAATTTTTATTTATATAAGCTTTTCTTTATCTTGTAAAGCACTTTCAGCTACATCATTTGTATAAAAATGTGCTATATAAATAAATGTTGTTGTTACTGAAAGTGCCCAGAGACTGTTTTATAAACATCAAATTTTTGTGAGAAACAAATACCTTTATTTTCAATTCCTTGCCCAAAAGCTTGGAAGGGTCCATGGTTGCTCAGAGTAAGCACAGTATTCCGAGAGGTTAAGAGTTATTAATTTAAAACAGATGAAATAGGTGTCCAGACCTATTATTATCTATTAAAAACGTTGGTAATGATCACTTTCATTGATTAGTTAATTACATCATTAGGTGGAGTATGTTGTGCCATGCAATTTTGTCACTACTTCGTTCAGTTGTGAACACATTCTGAAAATTTTAAACAGACCTTTTTATTTGATCAAAGGTTCCATTTAATGCACTTCATGTGTTTAATTGCAAATTGTTTATTTTTTTGCAATCCAATCACATTACAAATCCATCATCAAAATTGTTGGTTATAGCAAAGCATGTCAAATGCATCCATCACAACCAATCTTGTTAAACTTCAAGAATAATGTTTTTTCATTAAATACACCCAACAATATGTCATATTAAACAGCCTTTAGAAGCATAGTTAAAATAAGTTTGACAAAATGATTCAGAATGAAATTTGAACAAGCTGCCTAAAGCATTTTTTACATGTAGGTTTACAATTCAAAAACAAAAACACAACTACGGAATAGTTTAACCAAACCGACTGATTTAGAGCACACATCCTGTCTCTTGAGATGAGCACAATAAAAGTTCCAATAAACTGTTCTAAGTATACCACCATTTTCCAATCAGAAGGGGCTTTCCTGTGGTCATTTCTGAGTAGTAAATTCGGCTTCCCTGAAACCACAGTAGCTAAAGAGCCAATGACTAACAGGTACCTAATCCATTGCCCAACATAAATAGTTACATCAAATTAATCAACATAATGACTTTCAATGATCATGAGAGAGAGCGGGTCAATTTAGTTTAGAGCCATGTTATTTCTAGAGTGCCTGCTCCTGGTCTTCTGCAGACTTGCAACGCAAAATATGGAATCAGTTTCTGCATACAATATCTAGCATCGGGGGCCACTACCTAATGGTGTCCAGACAGAATGCACATCTTATTCAAATATTTCTGAATGTTTTACCATTTTAAGTATGTGCTTATTTTTAATAGGAGATATCTGACCCTCAACATTTGGCTAATTTAATGTACTTGTAATGACCGAAGTGTCAGGAGTTTGTTTTAGATATTAAAGATGCAATGAATGCACCCATTTAAATGTTTGGATAGATCTAGCCAAATATTTCGTTGGCATCTTAAGTGTAAAAGGCAAATAATTTCAACAGCAAGCAGACTAAAACAAAAGGATTTTCATGAAAATGTTAATGTATAGCTATGATTAACTTTATGGAAAAAAAAAAAAAGTAAACAGCAAATGTGACATTTACAAAAGATATATCTGGTGGGTGCAGGAATTTCTTTCTGAAGCTCAAGAAATGAATATCCACTGCAATAGTGAGGTAATAAGAGTCAGATCCCTGCTTATCAAATTAGAATGGACGTTTCTAGTGTTGAGAGAGATATTCTTTTCATGATCTTAAATGAGCAATTTCCTGTGACAAGGCAGATATGTCCTCATTTTGAAAGCCTTCCCCTTTGTACTTCCAGGGGAGAAAAAAAAATACTTTGTAGTTTATATTTAAATGGCATTTATTTCTTTGACATTGTATTTTTTAACCCTTTCATACCAAAACAAAAATGTTCACAGACAAACAAGTCAGTCATTCTTAAACCTGCTTTCTCCAATTCGGAGGAGCACGGAGTGACAGCCTAACCTGGCAATACTTGGCACAATGCAGGAAAAGGGCCATTTAATTAAACTACGAGTCTTTAAGAATGTTGGAGGAAAACTACAGTAATCAGAGTGTTTGGGAAAAAAAAAAAAAAAAACCAAACACATGCACAAGACACAGGAAGAACATTCAAACTCCACACTGAACTTGGGTTTTGGGTGGTTAAAAAAAAAAAAAAAAAAAGAGTATGCTGGATCTGCAATACTGTGCCACCTAAGCAAAAGATAAACAGCATTCAAATTTAGAGCCTTAAGTTGGCAGATCAATGGATTTAAAGCTGCAGAAAAATCATACTCCAACAGGAAAAATGTACAGTGTGGATGGAAAAATTCTCAACATGTTTTGGTCTACATTCTCTGGATTTTTAGGTGGAGTGGTGGCTCAGAGGCTAGCGATCTAGGCCAGCAATCGGAAGGTTGCCAATGATTACACTTCAATGGATGAGCATGGCCATTATCCTGCAATTGCTCTGTCCTAGATAGGACTTTAACCCTTTTAGGGTGGAAGTTGACTTTTGTAGACAGTAGGGGTTGAAGGCGCATGTAGACAAAAGTCGACATCCAGGGGCAGAGGGCGACAATCCGCTGTTACTGGCAACAAAATTCACTGTTACGTCACAGGCATTCCCTCTCTACTTGGAGGAATGTTAGACTCATTGACTTTGCATCTAATTATTGCGTGTGAGCGAGTTACGAAATGTAAACAAAGGCAAAATGGCATCGACATCTCACGAGGAAGCAAAGCGAGTGCAGAGAAGAAAATACTCAGCAGATAATGTTTTGCGCATTATCACCGAGTTGGACTGATTTTTCAGAATCTGATTTTGACAGTGATCATGAGATCGTGCAAGAGAGTGAGGAACTGGCATCAGCTGATCAGACACCAGCCAATGCCACCCCAGCTGATTGGCTGCCAGGTGAGCGCATTTGCACAGACGATGCACCTACGGCAAAGTTCGTGTGGAAGGAATACCCAGATGTTGATCCTCAGGAGCCAAACTGGCTACCGGACTTCAGAAGACAGCAAGGCTTGCTGTTGGATATGACATTGGTCCAAACATGCTTTGTCCCCTGGTGGCTTTGGACAGGTTATTAACTTCTGTGATAACCAGAAGGAAATCCCAAGGGGTGAGCCAGGCTATAACCCCATGTATAAAGTTCACCTCCTGCTTGACATTGTGGAACCAACATATAAACAATTTTATCAGCCTGGCCGTGATTTGTCTGTGCATTAATCTATGATAAATTACAAGGGGCACCTTTTTTCCCCCCACCAACATATGCCAGACAAGCCCATTAAGTATGGCATAAAGGATTTTGTACTGGCAGAAGCAAACACTGGTTTCTGCCTGAAAGTAAACACATATACAGGAAAGTATTTCTTTCAAAGAGAACTGTCCCTTGACAAGTCAGGTTGTGCTGGAGCCGATTCAGGGCTATGAACATTTGGGTCATGTGTACATGGACAATTTTTATACATGCCCAGAATTTTTCAAGGAGCTACAGAGCAGGGGAATTGGAGCTTGTGGCACAGCGAGGGTGAACAGGAGACACATGCCTGCACAGTTGAACCTAGACAGGTTGAAGATGAAAAGAGGTGACAATATGGTTTTCATGCGGGCGGAAAACTTGGTGGCAGTGGCATGGCACGATGTCAAATGGGTGACTTGTCTCTACAGTACACACTAAAAATGTGAAAATGCAGTGAGAGACAATTGAAAAGGAAGCACCAGTGCAACACATTGTAAGCAGTGCAATGTGGCAATGCATACAATTGGCTGCTTTGACCGGTATACTTTGCTGTGTAGCACGTATGTGATATGCATGTGAAATCATATAGTATTAAGGTTCATACAACATGCAAGACAGTAACATTTGTCAAAAGTAAATATTTTTGTTGATTTGATATGTTAAACCACTGTGTTCTTTTTAATAAAATAAAAAAAAAGTTAGTTTTTGGAAATATATTCAGCCCTGGAAGAAAATAAAAAATAAAAAAAAATTAGCCCTAAAAGAGTTTTAACCTGTAACCAGCCCTGCAAGCAGGTTCTCCAACATGCAGGGAAATCCTGGTGGCAGGATTGACACTCTAGTCATTGTTTAAAAAAACCCTTGCCATGTTCCATTCAGACTAGTGCGGCACTGAGGGGTCATCCACAGCATGGCAGCGGTTGGGTCCAAATTAGGGACCTTGAGGTGATTCATCATGTGGGGGGTTCAGCAATGTGCCGAATCAGTACATGCTCTTAATCTCTCCCTTTCTTTTTGGATAAGTGTATGTGAAAATCTCTATGTGGAAAAAAAAAATCATTTAAAGTTTTAAACAGTTTTGTCATTTCTAATATTTAAGATTGGCTTTCAACTTTATACAGGTAAAATCTGTTACAATGAATATCTTTGCAACAAAATTTTCATAGCAAGGTATTTTTATGGTCCCGTCAGTTTCCCCATATAACGTGAGTCTATAGAAATCTTGTTACAATGAAGTACATTCAGCAGATACTTTTATTACAACGAAGTGCCTAAAAGACCTTGAAATGCCTGAATCATCCACAGAGCAGTTAGTTCTATGGCCGCAGCTCAGTTGTACACAAAGATCCCCAAAACAGAAACATTGCAATTTTTTTTTTAATTTTTCTTCGAACTTTCCTTGTACTTTTTTTTTTTTGCTGTGTTTGTTTTCGGTGGTTTTCAACAATACCCTTTGCTTATTGCTCATCAACATTTGAAAAACATCCATTGGGGGGTAAAAAAAATCCTTTATGTTTTTGCAGCTCGATTGCGGCAAAAAGAAAAGACGTCAGTGAATTCGGAATTTCGCCATCGACACTGTCAACTTTCATGACAGACCAAGCAAAAAAAAGAAAAATCTTGGGTTGCAAATGTATGTGAACTGCTGCATTTAGACACGTTGAAAAAGCAGCTTTTATATGGTTCAGTGATGCTCGCTCAAGAAACATTCCTATTAATGCGGCACTCATTCAAGAAAATGTGAGGTTTGTAAACTCTTGGGACCTCCCACAACTGGACGACACACCGAAGAGCGTCCCGCTATGGAAGACTGTTTCTATTGCCAGGGCACCAGCAGGCTCAAAGCTATGCTGCATCTCTCAGCTATGGTGTCGTCTCTCCACCAAAGCAAACAGAAAAGATAATCGGTGGGTAATGCAAGGTACATTGTAAATGCAGATAACAGGTTTACTTGGTCACTGATCTGGCCACGACCCTGCCTGACTGCTGTGTCTGTGTATAGCAGAGTGGCAGATCACACCACAATAAATAACTGTGCCGTTCCTGTTTCAAGCTGAATAAAGCTGGTTTTGCTAAAGTACCGAGACTAAACCTCATGTTTTGGGGTGCAAGACAGGGACTTCTAGCACGACCCCTATCTTTTATGATTTGCTTCCGTGTCGCTTCACTGCAGCTCTATGAGCCTGATGTTGCCCTGCCCCAACAACAGACAAAATCTTCCACAGAAGAAGAAAAGGATGATTCGGCTCCTGATTGGATAACTGCTGCCCACAACATGCTTCTACATTTAAATGTTTACGTTGAATTCCTCCCACCCAATTGCACAGCAGTGCTTCAGCCATTGGATTTGGGCATCACTTGCACCATGAAAGTATTAACTGCAAGGAAATGCTGAGAAAAAAATGTCAGCATAACTTGTAGGCAGGAGGAGATTAAAATTAACGTGAAAGCAGCTATTGAAAATGATTGTAAACACTTGGACTCAAGTTAAAGAAAGCACTATAGTAACAAATACAGAATCTCATTACAAAGAAATTTTCGTTACAAAATATTTTTTAGGTCCGTGGGAGTTCGTTATAACAGAATTTTACCTATATACTCAAAATATAATAAACTTTTGTAAATATCAGAAAGTTGTGAGTTAAAAAAATTACTGCAAATTTTTTTTTTTATATATATATAAAAACGGTGGTTTTTTTGTCCACAACTAACATTTTCTCTTACCCAAGAGTCAGAAATATCCCCAAGTGTTATGTTTAAAAGGGGGGGTTGAATTACCCCCATTTTGAAAATGAATTTTAAGCACTGCTACCATAACATGCATTGCTTAGAGAACATAAAAGTTAAAGCATTATAATATACTTTTCAAACACTCTTCACTGAAAACCTCTATTACTTAGGTGATCTAAAATTAAAAAAAACTGAACAACAAACATGTTTAAATAGGTAATCATGCAATAAATGTCTGTTCAAAAATCAAATTTCCTGAATCTTTTCAGAAAATATAAGTTATTAAAGGAACTTGGAAAAGAAATGTGAAGACCCAAACTGAGGATTAGGGGGTAAAAAACAAATTACAGTGGGTTTCAACTATTCACTGCTGGCAGGCATGAAACAGTACATTGTAAGCAGCAAAATAGCTTATAAATTGCCACACTTTTGTAAACACACATAGATAAATGTACCATCATCAACTGACCTGTAATCTTAAGTACACAACAAGGACAGAAAACACCAAAATGTTAAACTGTTAAATGCCAGCATCAAATGGCCACAAATAATTCACTTCACCAAGCAAGCATTAATTTTATTACCCTACCACTAGCACAAACTATCAAGGCTGAATGACACAACATAGCGTTAATCAGTAAAAGAATATTCCAACAGCTTAATGATGCAGTGTAAATCCCAGAATCCATATAAGAAATGAAAGGTTCATGGCTTTAAAATGACTAGCATAAAAGGTGCTTAAGTACCGAGTATGAAATTATACCACCGTCTCTCTCACCCTCTCTCTCATATATAAAAATAAAATTATATAAACGTAGACTCACTTCCTGTTGGCTGTTTAAACAAGTTAAAACTGTAGATTGTGTATGTAAAGATTAGGCAGTAAGCCAGAGCTATAAAATAGAAAGACTATTTTTCAGAGAGCATGTGCCTCCTGCAAAATGTAGCTGTCAGCAATCTACATTGGTTGACAATGTTTGTTTGGAGGTTGTGGTGAAATCTATGAAATACTATTTGAAAGCTCCTTTTGTCCCTTTGATGGTCTGATTGGGTTAGGTTATAAAGTGAAGTTAAATAATGGTGAAATGTATAACATATACTTCAAGGAATGAATAAATATAAAAATATTTGAAAACAGAAGTTTCAATAAAAACATATGCCCAGATCAGGCAAAGCCTGTACTGAACACACACTAATTACTGCCTAGAAAGTAATAACTACACAGTATATTGCTGCAACTTTTAAAGTGCAGCAGATGTTTTGTAAAACTCCCAAAATGCAGTGCACTCATTATTAAGGTGCCTTGATTGCGGATTTTAGTTTTAAACAGCTACATCTGGGTTTAAATTTTTGCCCATTTTCTTAAGCAGCCATCAGTTATTAATGAAGTGCCAATGACAAAAGGAAACATCAGCTCTCCAGCTAACATGTTTTAATTAACTGTATACATGTATCATGAAATGTGTGCTAATATATTATTTTGGGGAGAAAAAAAGAGCGAATAGCAGCACCAAGAGGTACAAATCTATTTCAGACCATAAAACACATGGATAATGTTCTCAGAAAATGAAACATCTATAATGTGATAAAGCTTTGTCTTGAAAGAATTAAAGCATCAGCGAGTAATAAATAACTATGAAGATTCACTACCTGCTAGGCCTAGCTTCGAATTATGAAACTGGTTGGAATGAAAACCTGCAACCTGTAGACCTTCAGGACTGGAGTGTAGTACACTTGCTTTACAAAGAGCAAGTGTGAAGAAAGTATTGCATGTTTCTGCCACACAATAAAACAAGTCTCCTGGTAGAAAATTTATTATATATTTATTTATATATCTATCTATATCTATATCTATCTAAAGGGACATACTGATTTTAGGTTAAGACAGATATCAATTACAACTCCACTATATATGAGCAAAAACTCACAGAAACCAAGAGCAATAACTTACCTGGTTCTGAAAAACCTGAAAACTCACTATGTTAGCAAAATTTCTGTTGTAGTCTCATGAACTCTGGGAATACAAACTAAACAGAACCCTTTAAGAAAACAAAAACCCACTTACCCCTTGTAGTCCATTAAACTGAATTGTTGGCTGGGAGGCGGATGCATTCTGAAATAAGAAGCAATAATCTAAATTAAAATCATTACATAGAGGGGGAAAAAAAAAAATCTTTCTTCTAAAAGTGCTGCTAATACAAAAATTACATGTATAGGAATTAATTAAGTACCTTATTTTTTAGAAGGACTAAGTTAGTGGCTTATTGTGATAATCATTTAATGCAAGCATCACATTAAAATAGTGTTTAAATGCCATTACAAAAATTTAATTTATGGGCCATGTAATAAAGCTTGAAAAGCTGAAGAAAACTCCTAAACTACAATTGTTACGCAAATCACTGCACAATGTAAACTAGGTTTATAATCATATCAATATACAGTACATGATTATTATGTTGCTCAAATAAGGTTAAAACTGCCCAACATTAAAACAGTGCAGGTATATCAAGTTTAAGCTAACTTTAAGTAAAACACAAAATGCCACTGTACTTGTATGCTCCATTACTCACTATAAGAGCAGAAATTTCATCCATCTTATATGGCAGCAATCGAAAATTGCCCATTACAAAGGATGGTAGACCATTTCTAAAACCCTTTTGCCTTGCTTTTATTCTCACGCCAGCATACGACCCTCTGTGGACAAACAGCTCCAGCTGTAAAGTGAAAGTGAGCTGCTAAGATGTTTGTGATCGCAGGGCAAGTAGCCGTTTACCGGACTATTTAATCCACCCCACTTTTATTTAAAACTCCTTTGATGCTTTTAAAAAGGGTATGGAAAGCACCATTTAGGTTACAGAAATAGTTACAGAAGACTGCTTGGCTTTATTTGCACTAATTACATTTTACGGACTACTGAATGTGCGGCAATCTAAGGTATCAGGACAATTGCAGCAACTTAATTTGTCCCATTATCTTTACATAGTTTATCCTGAATAATAAATACTGATCCTCAATTTTTTGTGCATTCCACAACCCTAGACTTTGGTATAGAAAAATGGTATGAAATATGTATACCATTTAAAGACTGGCGCTTAAGTTGGGTATTTCAGCATTGTGATAACCCAACAAGGTAACTGCTCAAAAATTCAAACAGGCTTAGTCTATAAGTGAAGAGTTATCAAATATTTAAATTGATTTAAAATTGCAAGTGTAACTTATGTAAAATTGGCACTTCACCTTAATTTCCCCATCAAATACAAAGAGAGGTGATTTTTTAAATCTAAACAAAAAAGAAAGAAAAACTTCCAAAACAGGAAACACAACTTTATTTGCTTTAAAGTTTTATTTGGAGATACCAACATATCTGAAGTGTGGCAGAAACAAAGCCAGTGCAAGCAAAATTTTAAAATTTTGTATTTAAAACTTCCAATATCAGTTTAATTTTTTTGCTGCTTGGACTTCAGAGTTGAGCACTCAGAAATGCAAAACATGTAACTGATAACAACTACAAGTAGCTACAAGTTCACTTCCATACACTGCACGGGTAAGTAGCCTTTGACAGAAGTTGTTTTTTTTTTTTTCGTTTCTTTATTTTTTTTTTTTTTACTAGTTTTGAATGATTTCCAAACTTGATTTGATTTGTCAGAGATAGTAGCTAATACATATTATATAAAATGAGTTTAAATTTATCAATAATCTGCCAGTGTTATTGTGACCCTAGCACTAGCACTAGTGACATTGACAGCAAAGAGGATCTAAAACCAACCTTACTTCTGCAATACCTGGAAATATAACAGACCCATAGAAATTAAGTGGGGTGTATTAAAAATTCCCACAATCATCTCCCAACACTGGGATCTCTAGCACTGAAGCAACTCTGTTCCACACTACAACAGATTTCAAGACGGAGAGGGCAAAGTGGTGGAGAAAGAAAAGCCAGACAGAAACAACTTGGAGCTGATCTGCTATCTATTGTAACAGACAAAGTTCAATTGCTCACAAATAGGATGAACGAACATTCTGCTCTCATACTGGGTCACGGCACACAGAGTTACTGTAGAATCGGTTATAATGGGGAGCGGACTTAACCTAACATACAAACACTATTTTATCTTATTTGAGGAAAGGACCCACTGCTGTGTGAGAAAAAAGGCAATAGAGGGGTCTGATCATCTATGTGACTGAGGAACAAGAAAGAGTAAAAGGGAACATTACAGTCAAAACTAAAATTTGTAATACAGACATTGAAATTCTTGCTGTTGAAATTCACTCTTATTTACTATTTGCTCAGAGAGATTAATAAGGATGATTTGTTTATATTCCTCCCAGATTCCAGATTCAGAAATTTACTGTTACCAGCACTCTAAAGATGAAACATTTTGATGCGACAGTTATAATAATGAGATGACTTCAACCTAGATGTGTGCAATATTGGCAAAAAATTATATCTTGATATTTTCTGGGACTTTGATAATGATAATTTGACAATATTCTGCATCCTTTAAAAAGGGGTTTGTAATAGTCTTATTGATCTAGCCTAGTCTTGTTAATAGGACATCAATTGTAACAAAGATTAATGGAAATAGTTGAGAACTGGTCTTATGTACTTATAAATTAAGTAAAAACACAAAAAAATTTAAATCACCAGTAAAATTATTACTCAGAGTAGTACAAGTATAAGTAAACCATTTCAAAAGGGGCCTACAGGATTTAAACAAAAAAATACAGTAAGACCAACAAACCTTTTAGAATGATAGCATTTTAAACACTAACTCTTACTGTAAACAAGATATGAATCCAAAGGGAATAAAATACTGATCGTAACTGAACTACAAGGCATGAACATTACACTCTGGATAAACAAACTGCTCGGCTGAATGGTGAATAGTGTAGCATACAAGTAAGAATAAAAATCTAACACAGTCCTGTCAAAAACTGCACAGGGGGGGAGAAAAAAAAAAACCAAAACAAACCTATAGTATTTGGAAACAAGTTCTGTCATATATTGCACAAAGATACAAAAAACCCAAACCTATAACATTTTTAAACAAATTACTAACTTCAAGTTCTGTGCATTCTGAACCAACCTATATATCCAAATAGATGCATCTTAACCAAGCATATATACCTGAACATATTTGAACCGATGTATAAATCTAAACTCATCTAATTAAACCAAAATATAAACATTTAAACCAAGGATACTAGATATCTAAATATATACATCGAAATCGGGGATATAAAATGATCACAATATTCCTGCTTCACAGGTAAATGCCTTGCAAGTAAAGGACAACAGTAACTGCTCTGGGTATTTACTCATCCTTTCTCACCTTAACCCAAGACACTGCTCACTTAAATACATTTATATAGCACCTTTCCCATGTTTAAGGAACTTACTGCTATGTTCTCCCAGTGGTGCTTGCATTTTCGGGGAAGAAGTTTATACTGCAATACACATACAAACATCAGTTATTTGTGAAGAATCTTCTGATCATTTTGTATTTTTAAACATTGATCGTCATTCATAAACAAATGTGCACCTCTAGCGTTTTCCCTACCCAATCGTGGGGCCTCATGTATAAGCGGTGCATACGCACAAAAATGTTGCGTATGCCCGTTTCCACGCTCACATCATGATGTATAAAAACTAAACTTGGTGTAAAGCCACGCACATTTTCACGCTAGCTCATTCCCTTGTGTACACAAGTTCTCTGCTCGGCATTGCAAACTGGCAGCACCCAGCGTCAAAACAGTGCAACTGATCCCGAGTGCTTTCCCTTTATTTTTTAGATTCACATCCTTGACGCAACTTTATCAATTAGACTGAAATTAACCACATATCATTTATTAGTTTAAGGCATCGGACTGTAATCAACCCGTAACCATATAATGGTGCACAGAATGGCCAAACTATTCCAAATACTATAGCTGCTTTAGCATTGATACTCTCAGTGCACCACTGAGTATTTAACACACTGATTTCGAGTATGGAATCACAGCTCTACAGCAGCTGAACGGAAAGAGGATAATTGGGATACAGTATCTAGCACACATGCCACAGCCATGCGCAGTCTATCTGAACCTCTTCCATACAGTATGGCAAATGCTTCAGAGCCTTTCCTGTGGGGACCGCGCACTTCAGAAAAAGATTCATCCCAAGAGCTCTAAACACACTCAATCAGTCCATCGAGTGATCCTGGTAGAATTGTTTGTACTTATAAGTACAATTACCTCACTGTAAACTTCTACTACGGTTATATTGCACAACCTGAGTCACTTTATAAAGCACGTAATTACACACGATGATGACTGGCTTCTAAGTTGATTCAGATTTCCAAGCGCTATCTTCTTGGAGCTCTTGATATTATTTTTAAGATGAAATGCAGTACAGTGGAACCTCGGGTCACGACCGTAATTCATTTCAAAACTCTAGTCACAACCCAATTTGGTCGTGACCCGAACTAATTTCCCCCATAGGATTGTTTTTAAGCACAAAAATAGTTAATTATACCATAAAATGCATAGTGTAATAGTAAACTAAATGTAAAAACATTGAACAACACTGAGGAAAACCTTGAACAAACTAACATTGCAAGAGTTCACAGTACAGCCTTACGAACCACTCGCTGTAAACATGAGTTTTAAGCACAGGGAAAAAAATGAAAATTTGAAAAATCCTTAATTTATACAAACACTAACCATAAACCACCAAGAAAACTAACCTTGCAGCAAATCACCATGAATCTTCCTGGCTTTCTCGCATAACATTGCCTCGCTTATGCTATCCCTGCAAGGTGCTTCTCGTTCAACCACACTAGCAACAGTTTTTCCACCTCTTCCAGCACTTGAGGCCTCTACTTAGTTAACACTAACTCCTTTTGCAACATCCGCTGCTTTAAATTGCCTCTTTCTGCTTTAGAATAGTCAAAATCGTAGATTTTGACTTCTTGTACTCCGCGGCAAAAATAGTAACACTAACGCATCACTCATACTTTTCAATAATTTCTGCCTTTAATTCAATTTCAATTTTCTTCAAACCTTTCTTCTCACCAACACTACCACTCTTCACTTGCTAAGAGGCCATGGTTAATTGCAAAATTAATGCAAAAGCACACTAAACAGAACACAGTTCACAGTAAATGCACGCACGTATTACAGAGAACAATGTACAGGGAGAGACTGAACACATGCTAAAATCAATGCGTACGAACCGGAAGAGAAACTGGCTTGTTCATCACCCGAGTGTGGGGTCGTGAACAGATGCAAAAGTTTGGCGAACTTTTTGGTTGTAACCCGATTTGTACGTTTTCAGAGACATTCGTGACCTGAGGTTCCACTTTATGTTAATAAAGGAGATAAATTTTAAACTTCATTTAAATAATGTACAGTAATCCCTCGCTATATCGCGCTTCGACTTTCGCGGCTTCACTCTACCGCGGATTTTATATGTAAGCATAACTAAATATAAACGCAGATTTTTCACTGCTTCTGCGGACAATGTGTCTTTTTACTTCCTGTACATGCTTCCTCAGTTGGTTTGCCCAGTTGATTTCATACAAGGGACGCCTATTGGCGGATGACTGAGAAGCTAACCAATCAGATCACGCAGTTAAGTTCCTGTGTGCTGAATGCAGTGTTAACCAGGAAGTCTCATCTCGCTCATTCAGCATCAACGTGTTTCTCTGTATAAAGCGTTATGCTCTTTTGTGTTTCTTTGTGCATAGTCAAGCCCTTCATTATGGCTCCAAAACGATCTGCTCCTGCTACTGCTTCAGGGGCCGTGCCCAAGCGCCAACGGAAAATGTTAACGATTGCCGAAAAGGTAAACGTTTTGGATTTGTTGAAGGAAGGGAAAAGCTACACCGCTGTAGGACGCCATTACAGCATCAATGAGGCTACAATTCTTTTTATTTAAAAAGTAGGAAAAGAATAAGATCTGCGGCCGCAGTGTCCTTTTAATCAGGGTGCAAAACGAGTTGGAATCTGCTTTAGGGATTTGGATTGAAGACTGCCAGAAGAACAACAGCAGTGCTACACAATCGCCTGAAGAGGCTCCTTTAGAAGGGCTGTAACACTCTCCTTTGTTGTGCAGTAAAATTAAACTCATTGTTATTGGACAAGTCATCGTGTCACTGTTGGCGAGTAACCATAAATAATTTTCTACTTACAGTACTTAGTACATGTATGTACGTTTAGTGTCACTGTACACACATTTACTGTATACTATTTTTCTTGCATTGTACGTATTTATTGTTGGTGGCCTGTCTATCATAATGGCTGTAACATATGTGATATCGGAGATACTTGATATCTTTAAAATATTTAGGTTTTACTGTATATAAATAGTATGTTTATATACATAATTTCAATGAATCTTACCTAATACCTAAGAGAATACAAAGGGATTATGCTGTATAACTGTGCAGGGAATATTTATAAACAGTGTGGGAGAGTTTATAAGGGCTTAAAATATATAAAAATAAACCATACAAACATATGGTTTTTACTTCTCGGATTTTCACCTATCGCAGGGGGGTCTGGAACGCAACCCCCGTGATCGAGGAGGGATTACTGTATATTGTTAATAATTAAACATGTGAGGACACCTTGATCAGGGATTATTCCTGCCTCGTGCTGTATGATAGCTGGGATTGGAGCGTCCCTAGATGGATAGATTAATGGAATAACTAAACGTACTGCAAAGATAATTCAATGCTCCATAAAAGTTTTGAAGAATCTGCATTCTAAGCTTACAGATGGCTTGGCATCTATTACAGAGCTGATCGTGTAATGATTGGATACTTGGAAAAAGAAATGGAAGGACAGGAATTGGAGGTTAGTACATTTGAGTTAGAGACAGTACTGCTGCAATAAATTATTTCATCGAAGGTCACACAAGGCGCAGCAGGCATCTTACAGGAGGCAGGAACAATCTCTGGACAGGGCACCAATCTCTGCGCCATCGTGTCCCCATGTTTAATACATGCTTTAATTCCTATCATTATGAAAATGATATTAAGTATACATAGTCATATTTAGATTGTTCAGAAAGCATTTTTATTACTATTTAATTTAATATTTTTTTTTTTTGTATCAGTATACTGCTGCTGCATTATGTGAATTTCCCCTTGGGGTTAATAAAGTATCTATCCATCCAAGATGTAATATCATGAAGGTAATCCAGTCTGTGTCCTGTCGGAGGAAGAGAAAGCCCATTTAAGAAGCACATAGTGATTCACACACAGAGTACAACACAAAGCATTTAACGTAATTACAATGGGATCTGAGAAACTAGTAAATGAAACAATTTTAAGATGAAGTTTATGACTTTCTACTTTAATGACAAACTGTGATTAAAGTGGAAATATCAAGATTAAAAGGAACATTGACATTTTTTTCAACTGTGTCCCCATTTTATATTCTTTTCTCTGTACCCTAATATGCTTTCATATGACACTCAGACAGTGGGCCACAACTCGCCTTTTCACAGCGACTTTGATATCTGACTACCGCACTCTGCAGCTTTCTGAACTTGATCAACTTTCGTTTGCTGTTTATATCACTGCTTAAACTAACAAAAGTTTTTCTTTGCCTCTACTTGGTATTCACTGAAATTCGTCTTCACCCCCCGTGCTTTTGCCATTGGTTTTTTCACAGAATGCAAAACATAAGGGACTATTTATACTGATTTGCATATTCAAAGAGGTGTAATTCTGGGAGGAGTCTTGTGTTACTTTCATGATGCCCAGGATTTATGTAGCAAAAGAACGTGGAAGTTGGCGAACACACAGATTAATGTATCTGGATTTTTTTGTGCATATGCACATTTCCACTCTTGTCCATTGTGGACTTGAACCCGGACACACACAGACGGACATCGTTGGCTCCATCACACACTGTTTATTTACAATATTTATTTACAGTTAGTCACATGCACTCCCTAGTGCCTCTTGCACCGTTTCCCCAAATGTCCAGGCCCCACAGTCACAATGCCTCACTCCTGGCCTCTCTCCAGCTCCGTCTCTCTTCCACCTGACTTCCGCTCTCGACTGAAGGGAGGTGGCCCCTTAAATAGGAACCCGGATGGGCTCCAGCTGCTTCCCGGCACTCCACCATAGCCACGCCCCAGTGTGGTGAAAGTGCCGGCTGCGCACCCGGAAGCCGTCCGGGTGTCCCCTGTCGTGTTCCCCCCCAGCACTTCCTGGTGTGGCGGAAGTGCTGGGCTCCTGGGATATTCAGGCACCGGGGCGCTGCCTGGCGGTGGCCACGGGTCCCTACAGGGCTGGGCTTCCAAGCCCTTTTACCCATGTCCCCAACATAACCAGAGTGGACGCCCCCTCGCGGTCTGGAGGAGGTACAAGCCCTCCTCCGGTCCTCCTGGGCGTCCCGGCTGGATGCCACACCATATGCCATGTTTTAGTGCGAATTCTACGCACAACATTATGCAGGAGGCCCCTGGTCTGCATTTCTTTTAAATGAAGTGCGGCCAATAAGAAATAACAGAAGTCACTGTTAGATGATCTGTAATAACTGACTGCACCAGCTCAGCATCTGACTTTCCAAATATCTTATTTGCAGTCTCATGTTTTTCTTTCATTTTACATTATTGATATCACACAGTTAATATGATCCACACACCCCACTTTTCTGTTTGTATTTCTCCCTTGATATTTGTATCAGTCAGGGGTGAGGTCTCCGTTAAACGTAGTTTATCATTGACAGAATACCTCACAGTGATTTCTGTTATTCCTTATTGGCAGCGCTTCATTTAAAAGTAATCCAGATAAGGAAGTAAAGGATGGATCATCTTTGAATGGAGAAAACTGGAGCCGAGTAGTTTCTTGTGCCTCTGATCATTGATCAGAATATTCCTGCTTCACAAATAGCTGATGTTTTGTACCTGGGGTGGGCATTTTAACTATAAACTGAAGTTAACAAAAATTGGCTGATGTATCCATTTTATTTTACATTCAAAAATATCACAAGTAATACCTTTTATCTTTTTATCTAATCAAGTTTTTGCTTAAAGTAAGACATTTTTGTGGATGTGAAATCCATGGGCTAAAGCTGACTTTCTCTGTAGAAAGCCTGTAAATGCCCTGGGTATTTATTAGTCCCTTTTCACGCTAACACAGAAGATCCCACATTTAACCAGTAGTGTGGGCATCTGATGGTGTGCGAGTGTGTGCGTTTTGAAAAGAATCTGTCATGAGAGAGAGAGAGCTGGAGAGGGAGGTGGCACAAGTCAAAAATCTGTGCAAGTGTTTTAAATAATGAAAGGAAAAAAAAGAGGGGCTTTGGAATTGAGGACCCCCAACCAAGACAGCTTGTGAAATAAAAAGTGCCCCATAGGCATATGCTTCTTATGGAAACAAAAATAATCCAAATGAACAAATGGATTGCTATCTTTTGAGCAACATTAGTCTTTTCAAAGCCAATCCACCTCCATGCAAGTGATGGGGATCCAAGTCCTGAAATTAAATCTAATGATGTAGACTGCAAGGCAGTTTTATCCACTGCCTCCTTTTGCTCACTCATTTTTAAGCCGCTACTCTAGCTTAACTTGTGGTGCACTAACTGTGCACACCTAGGTGCTCGCTTTGCACATGCGCAGTAGTTTATCCTGTTAGGTTACACAAGACTGAATGCCTGGACTCTCAAGGCGTGTTTTTGTAAAGTGTGTAACATAGTTGATAATTTTAGCGGGCACATAGTTAATACAATTAAGATATTATCTTAGACAATGCATATCACACACTACTACTTTAACCATGCACATTTATAAAGAAAAATGACAAACATCTATCAGTATGTGTCATGTTCCACTTGAGGAAAGAAGCTTTACCCGTTCTCTTCAAATGTGAAATATGCCTATAAATGTAAGCCTGTTGCACCTCTGGGTAGATCTGGCCACAATCTGATTCATCTAATTCCCCACTGTTAACAGGCTATCAAGTCTGTTACTAGACTGGCAACCTGTTACCACCAGGTTAGTGAAGTATAGCCTGGAGGTTGAAATGGCCTTGAATGACCACTTCTAAAAAGGAAGGACTTAATGGGAATCACATGGGGATAATATTGAGGAACTCTGTCACTGCATCACAGAATAAATTAAATTTGAGCCAATGCAACTGTGTCCTAAAAAAAAAATAATGTATACAGCTTTCCCAACAAGCAGCCTGTATTACAAAGGAGCTCCCAAATGTGAATAGAACATTCAAAGGGAAGGAGGCTTACAGAATTAAAATAGAAAACACATCCAGAGTAACAAATTGTGCTTGGAATGGACCGAGCATCATTATTAGTTCAGGTGCTAGAAAAGAATGTGGAAAAAGCTAACACCCAGAATCAATACTTTATTTCACCAACCCCTTCTTTCTTCCAATGACCAGCAAATCTACAGCAACATAAGGAATGGTCCTTTCTCCCTTTCCCTTCAACCTGTACACCTCAAAACTATAAATATAACAGGTTCATATAAAAACCACTATTGGAGCTCCTTTGTAGGAGTGGCAATACATCTTTATAATGCTTCACTGTAACTGCCCTTTTTACTGTATCTTTAGCCACATCACGGGTGTTCACATATAATGTGCAATGCACCTGTTGCAAAAGCCCAAGTCTGTCTGCATGAAACTACGCGACTAATTATGCTGAGATGTGGCATACTTAAAAGAAATTTGTCAACTTTCATTCAGATTGTGTTGTATGAAGATTTAAAATTTCTAAATTTCCCATTGAAAAGCATTAGAATATTTGCAAACTTGTACATCTTAAAACATAGAAACATTCTCTGTGAATTCAAGTAAGAAATAGTTTACCGTTTAAATTTTGCCATAAGGGCGGTTACATTAACTTGTATATTTTGCCCATTTTCCTCCTTAGCCGCTTGAATACCCAATGCCACCAAGTCCGACACTGGGCAGAGCACATGTCCACAAACGGCTCACACAACTGCACTTTCTGCTGCTTCATGGGAGGATAAATAGTAAAGACCACAAGCACACTCGTTCTGAAAGGCAAGTCACAAGTTGATCTGGACGCAAGATAGACTGATATGCTATCTATCTATGCTTATTCAAACCTGACCTTATGTATAGCACTGTATAATAAGCCTCTTAAGTCTTATTGTTTGTTTTATATCCTTTTCTATCATTCTTACCACTAGTACTGGGCGGTATGACCAAACTTCTATATCACGGTACTTTTCAAAATTATACCGGTGGTATTCTTTCCCCCATGCATGAATGGATGTTAACCACATTTTCCACTGCAATTACTGGAGAAGACTGGATAAGAATAACCTGTTCCACTGTCAAGAGAAATGTACATTGTACAAAGAAAAAAAACAAAAAAAAAAAAATGTGCACACAAGTATTAATACAGGTTTGCATGGCCCCATAAAGTGTTTTCAAGGGGGTGGCACTATGAAAAGTCAACAGGTTGACTTTATTCTCGACATTTCCACTTTATTCTCAATTTTCTCATTGAAGGTGTATGTCGAACTAAACTTCATCCTAAAATCATTGTTTAATGTACTAGATTTTCTTAAACCCCGTCATAAGTTATGTAGCACATTTAATGCTTTGTGTTAAGTGATCCCCGACCCAGTTTTTAATCATTATACGCTTCTTAAACTGACTTCCTCTACACTAAGAAGAGGCGCAGGGAGGGATCGCCGCACAAAATCCAATCACTTCATAACATTCCTGCTCTCTGAAAATTTAAAATGCTAAGATAAATACTTCATATCATTTTCAGGATGAAATGCATTAAAGCAGGTATTAAATATGCACGGTAGTGAGGCAGTAGTGCTGCTCCCTCACAGCAAGGGGTCCCCAGGTATACGTTCAGTGTAAACTTTATGGCAGGTGTAACGAGGCTTCAAAAAACTGGATGTATGAATAGGTATCGCACAGGTTAAACTTAGACCATGGACTGTTCAGAGCTTTAAAAAAAATGTAATACATGTTTAAATATGCCATCCATTCAGGACTGCGCCCATCCCAGCAAGCACTGCGTGTGAGGCAGGAGCAAATCTTGAACGAGGCTCCAGCACATCGCGGGGTGAATACGAGAAACACATGCTCTAGCATGGTTAATATAGCATAACAAAACCCCACATCCTACGTGACTTTAAAAGGAAACTGAAGCACACCAGAAAAACATGCAACTTCAAAGTAGGGAACACCCGGGACCCCTTTGCTGCGTGGCAGCAGTGCAACCTCCACACCACCATACCCCGACATGATTAATACATGCTTAAATGCATGTCATCATGAAAATGATATCAAGTACTTAGTATTCTAAATGTTCAGGGAGCAGAAATATCATGAAATTAATGTATTCTGTGTGCTGCCTCCGCCTCCTCTTAGTGCAAGAGGAAGTTAGTTAAAGAAGCACGTAGCAATTAACATGGCTGGGGAAAACTTAAAGTATTTAATGTGCTACATAACTTACGAAGGGGTTTGAGAAAGTCTAGTAAATTAAATATTCATTTTAAGATGAAGTTTAGTTTACAATGTTCTACTTTAATGACAAAATTACAAGAATAAAGTCAACATGTCGACTTTAATCTCGACAAACGGAGAGAATAAATTAAAAATGTCGAGAACAAAGTCAACATGTCATCACACTATTACACAGTACCCAGGCACATTACACAGTATTGAAAAAAATAAAACAAGTACAACTTGGCTTGCAGTATTATCCAGTAGTATAGAAACAGTATTCACACATTTGAACATAATGGTCAACATCTGACCTTTTAAACACAAGGTTTTTCCCAGCAAAAGGTCTTCTGTGTCATCATGTTCAACTTTATCTTCTGTTACAGCTTCAGTTTCTGAATGTTCTCTGTCCATTTTCACCATTCACTGCCTCCACTAACGCATGTACTCCATTGCATGCCTGTTTAGCGTTGTAGCAGTGAAAAAGACCCCCGCGCAATACCTCCACTAACGCATGCACTCTGTTGTATATGTTTAGCGGTGTAGCATTGAAAAAGGTCCCCCTTAAACAGTTTCCCGCTGCACCATGTTCTGAACATTGTTTAGGCAATTTAAACCAGTGTTGCGGTATAAGAAAAATCCATACCATAACAAAAATAAAACACGGTTTTTGGTATGAACCGGTATACCACCCAGCACTACTTACCACATTGTGTAGATTCTCTTTTTTTGTAAAATATTTATTCTTCATGTTATGTTATCAGTGTGAGCCTCTCCCAGTGTTCGCTGTGTTGACTGTGAGAAGAGGAATTGTACTGCCAGGGTTTGTGCACTCATGTTTTCCGTTTTAACATTTCAGCCTGTTAATAAAGTTTAAACAGACAGTGTGGTGCATTTCCCCTTAGTGGCAGTTCACATGAAGAAGCACATTGGGAGTCACAATGCAAAAAAGCCAAGGACATTTACTGGATTCAAAATCAGAGCGCGGCAGCACAGTGCATGCGGTGAATACCAGTTACAATGGGAAAACTTAAAGTAACGTGCGATTGCATTTGCTTTCTTTCCTCTCTAATTCTGCTCGATTACCTTCACTTTTGTGTTGACATCAATCGTCTTTTTTTCCCCTGTAATTGTAAGACAAATGTAACTGAATGTAGTCAAAATCTCTGCAGGTAATAAACAGATTGAAATGAATGAGTCACGGCATATGAAATGACTTGGCAAAAACTGTTTGCCTGTGCAATGCAGTAGCAGTTGCAAGTTGAACAGCCGTAAGGCACGTGGGTCTTAAGTCACTGACTACCTGTAAATGGAATGGGAAAACAATAATGTAAGCAAATACAAGACTGAATTGATTGAACAATTATCTGCAGATTATTACTATGAAGAACCAACATTATCAACCTGCAGTTAAACAGTGTTTTACTAATTAATAACACAGGAAAGGTGCAGCACCTTAACTGATATAAACAAACGAGGGGTTTAAAAAATGGACAGTGGTGTAGAGAGTTGGAAGGCTTCAGTGGCTTAAGCCCCTGATATTTGTTGTTCGGTACCCCCTGTAATATACATGAACAATTATTGCTTTCTCATCATGTACCATCTGATTTCCCGTTAAAGAATAAATCAGATCCTTTCAAAACGGATATAAATTTTAATGAAACACTCCATTTTAAATATTAAAAGCTTGACAGACCAATTATTTTAGCTCCTTTTCTCCTTTAATAGGGTAATATTGACACTGATGTTATACTAGTATTGGACATTTTTATAGTAATAGATGTTTTTCAGCTGCTAATACTCTACTGGATATGCTTTCAAAAATGTTATGTTTAAGAAAATTGAACAATTAGTTACATACCCTACACCAATAACAAATATCAAATTAATGCCATTTTCACATCACTTGAACAGCACTCTGCTGTGTATTAAAGCTATTGAGTCACAACAAGCTTATCTTGCTCTGGCTTTAATCCTATTGTAAACTGCTGCTAGAAACCTCATATGTAATGTAGTCTAATAACACATTTAACTGCATTCTATTATTGCCATTACTTTTGAATAGGACTCAAAAATGTCACAACTGACTCCTGGATAAAGTATATATAAAATATTCTAATTTTCACAACAGCCAACTTAGTCAATGAAGGCACCTGAATGTTACTAACTTCTTAATATTTCTGGTATGAACATAATGCTTATTTATTTTTTGAACTTATGCATTAAAAAAAAAAGGACCTCTTGGGACAAAAACTTCAGTGCAATTCTAGTGCCAACAAGTAGTATCAATGCATCTCTAATAATTTTACTTGCCAAAAATTTCCGCTGTCAATCATGTTGAATAAATCACACCCTCCAATTTCCTGTGACCACTCACATTACTAGTGTAGTTGATAAAATGTTATGCTTACATAGTCCAACCAGGCAAATTCATGCTTGTTTTGCTGACGATAATGTATCACATTGCATATGTGCTGCATAGTATTTGTGAGTTTTCAGAACAGTTTACCTTTCCACAAATGATGCTCCTAAAGAGACCTAAAATTAGCATACTTAATTTTTCAGAGAGGGTGTCTATTCTGCTTCTAGAATGGAAACAAACTGAAACATAATTTAAATTCTACCCACAGATGTCCAAGTTATATTTAAAAAAAAAACCACATTTCTCAAAGAAAGTCTACCTATATTACAATACAGGAATTAAAATAAATTTCCAAAACAAATATGAATATTAGGAGAGCTTGGTTTTAATTGTAACATCCCTGGATCCAACACCCCATCTATCTTTTTTCAAAACCTGCATACCTAGTGAACCATTAACCTCCATCCTTTTTATCTAGAAGATGCCTCTGTTAATTCAAAACTGACAGAGTATTTTTGGCCAAATTGTAGAGAAACAAAAAACATTTAGAACCAGAAATGCATAAACTACTGGGAATGAAAGATCAAAACTGTAAATTAAAACATTTAGATACAAAGGGGTTAAATTTTTATACTGCCGTAAACATTGGATAACAGCAGAGAAGAAAAAAATGTGGCATTTAAAAAATGGGTAACACTCTTGATAATTCACATCCTTTATTAAAACCAATGACTCTAAACACATTAAAAGGTGAAATGCAGTAATAAAAGTTAAGCCTATGCAAATAATACAAGAAGCAGCTGTTCATTCCAAATGGCTCGAGCGCTCACTCTCTCTTGCAGTAACTCAAGAAATATTAAATTGAAGAGTGCGGTTCGTGTGCATACCTAACTTCATCTCAAGTCAGCATGCATCCACACATTTTTATATAAAATTAAGGATTCAATTAGAAACAGATGTTATGCAAAATCTTACACAAACCCATATTCTTTAAATGTATATTTGACAGTGCATTTCGGAGAAAATCTTATGCAAACTGTTAAGTATTTTCATCTAAATTCAATCCCTTGCCACTATCCCAAAGAAAGATTACATGCTGCTATATACAACACATATTTATAAAGGACTGCAGCAAGAACTGTGGGTAATCCAAGATCACTCCTAAAATGATATGTTGAGCTGACAGTGGGACGTGCTCCCTTTCCATACTTAGACTGAGGGTGCAAGGAATTCACTTCACTGACTCAGCAAAGCAAACTGGACACCATGCCTTTTAAATTCAGCACAAATAAGACAGATCAACACCATGGCAGAGTAACTTTAATCGTATTTGTTTGAAGTAGCAAAATCTGAAGCAAGTAAAACTACAAGAATTGAAGCAAATACAGAGGCATTAAAAATATGAATACATTTTAGAAAAATAACCAAATGTAACGTACCACAATTGCTTACAAATGAAAGCTGAACTCCAAGGACACAAACCCAAAAGCTGTGAACTACCTGAAGTAGATATAATTACTACAGAAGGCTGGCCTAAATGAATCAAGAGAAGGTGAAACAAACTCAGTTATTACTATGCAATATGACACACTTTAACAAAATCATACTTTTAAATATGGACAAGTTACAGTGTTTATAAGTAATCCATACAAAATGTTACTGACTCATTTGCTTTTGTTTCAGTCATGCAAACTACACTTTCAGAAGTTGGAATAATTTCCCACATTCAAGAGTTATTTTTATTGGCAATCGGCTGCCAAGGCTACCACTATTCAACTAGGCCCAGACATATTTAGGAGGACTGGGTGAAATAAATAAATAAATAAAATGGAAAAATTGATAATGGCCACACTGTAATAAGAATGCTTTACAAGCAAATTGTAAAACAGGAGATATGTCAAAACAATCCAGAAAGCAGTATGGCTCCTCATATTACCATAGTGGACCTTATTTACATATATAAATGTATATATAAATAGCAAGTGCCTGTCATACTTCTAAATTTGAAGCCTATTCCTAAAAGCTATGTACCTACTTTTAATCAGGAATTTTCTGTTGCTGTACGGAGACAGTCGGAACTTCGCAATGGCTACAATACTTATAGGGAATATTTTAATTCGACCCCTAAAATCCCCTTCCCCATCCACCGGCAGATGAAACTACCCTTACTACCGGACTATTTTTTTCTCAAACCATACGGCTATCAAACAATGATATCATTTAAAAATAATACATTTAAAAAAAAAAAAAAAAAAAGGTTTGCCGATAGGTTAAGAAAAATTGTTACAGAAATACGAAACTCTAAAAACGGCGATATGCTTTCGAAAATGCCTTAAGAAATCACTGAGAAAGCATGCACACGACATGTAGGAAATCGTAAAGGTAACAAAAATGTGATATTGCAAGGTGATTAGTTTTACACAGGCAAGGTATTAAAAAAATACTGTAGAAAAAACGAAGTGCTCCCACCTCCCCCACACCACGACACCAGCACCTCACTGCCACACACGCATTTTACTTTTGGGGGAAGAAAAAAAAAAAAACTCGATTTCATCTGCCAGCTGAGATAGTACTTCTGCAGACTATGTCCTTACTGAAAGATGTGCCTTTGCACCAGCAAGCACCGCGAATTAATAAATTTACTTAGGTTTAATCCACCCCCTTTTTATGTCAGTAAAAAGTCTGGCAAACTGACAAGAGGCGGCGTTTTAGTAAAGACTTTTCCTTTAAACACCCAAAAGCAAATACTTGCATAAACGACATGCATTAAAATATAGCATAGTCCACATTTAACATGACAGAAGAAAAACGTACAGTTCAGCAAGGAGGCTTCCTTACTGCGATAATAAACCGCAGTTTGGTGGAAACCCAGATATGTAAAACACTTTGCAAGACACTGCTAAATGGTTCCATATTGAACAAAATTTATGATTCTGTATTGCTCAATGATGACAAACTACTGCCAACAAATTAAAAAGCAAAAATCTAAAGAAGAAAAAAAAATATAACTATCCATATGCTTAACAGCGTTACAAGGCCGAACTTCCACGGTTTCTATCAAGTGATCATCGTTTGGTGTTACTGCACATCAGTTTATTCGAGGGCGAAATCTGCTGGAGAATGAGGCTCACCAGCCTGCCCTGCTGCTCCCAAACTGCTGTATTGAGCACAGGCATCAGACGGATGACGACAACTGGAGCTACGGTGAACTTTAATTAAACTTGCGGAAGCGGTCTTGTCCGCTTGCTTTTTTCCTGTATTATAGAAGTAAACGCCGCAAAAATGCCGACCGAAAACTTTTTGTTGCTCGAGCAATCTTCCTATGTTAATAAACCTTGAACTGGAAGAAAACAGTGAGTATATGACGGGATGCATGCTTTAAAAAAATAAAAAAAAAATAATAAAAAATACAAACAAAGTTTGAAGTCTCACCTTACACGACTTATATAACTCCAATGTCCTATAAGCCGTCTCTGTCAATTTTACATGAAGCACTGATATTTTGCCAGGGTTTACTCTCCCACAAGACAACCCATACCTGCCATCCTCACTCAGCGCCGCCATCTTCAGCTCCTCCAATCAACCCGCTGACGTACTTACATATACTAGACGCAGCCTACCCGTTGAGTTAAGGAGGCGGAGTTTCTAAATCTGTACAGTAATGGGAGGTAAGTGATTGACATTAGATCTACGCTTTGTGATTGGCAAAGATAACATGAAGGACGTGACAATTCGCCAATGCATAGTTGCAGGCGATTGGTTCATTTTCTTATTTGGCACGTCAAAAATGATAGGTAGAGCGAGGGTTTGCAGCTTCGCATCAGCTGTTTCAGGCGTCTTAAAGTCATGGCAACAGCTAGGCATTTTTTTACACGTCAAGGGTTGGACATCAGCACTACGTTAGAGTGTGCTCAGCTAAAGGCGAACAAAATTTAAAACTGATAAGAAAGAAGGCCTGCAATGGGGTTTAGAAGGGGTTTGTAGTTGTGAAACTGGAATATTTAAGAGATACTTCTGAGGTCTCAGTTTAAAAGAAATGAAGGGGAAAGAGAAGAGAACTTGGATTAATAAAAGTAGCAAGAAAAGAGGAAGGAAAGGAAGCGGTGGAAGTTCTAATGAAGAGACAAGTTCAGATAAGGAAGATGTGAATAAGGGGAATTTGTTGTTATTTTCAGTGCAAATGATGAGAGGAAAAGAGTAGAGGTTGTTAGTCCAGTTAATCTGACACAATGGATTATAGATATAATAGACGATATGACATAATTCACAAATGCATAAATGATTAAATATATGAGATGAGAGATTGATTATTGTTAATAAGTTAATAACTATTATTTGTACTAACTGAGGTAAATTATTAAAAGTTTTGTTCCCGAGACAGGTACTTTCCAAACTTACCATAGGTATTTCAGTGTAAGAGATTGTAAATTCTTTTTTAAAATGTGCCTTTACATTCACTTTTATAAGTCCGTTATTCACAGAAACCTGGTGTTACAAAGTTCTTGTATACCCTTATTCCGGTTAGACAAACAGGGTTAACACATGTAAATTTCTCATTGAGTAGCCAGGTTATGTGGCTATATGAACATTTAACCAGTTAAGGGTTTCGTTGTCAGTGCATGCCTGTTGCTCTCTATTAACCTCCACATGTGTTTGCTTGCACATTCATCCAACAGCCACAGGTAGAAAACAGTGGAAGTCAGTGTCCACAAAGATAAATTTCCTGAGGAAAATGCTTGGGCATTTGCAATATTCCTTCTCCTGGCTGAAAAAATCTGTCTAAATATTTCACAAATCTCTTCATTTATGTGGCTGAGTTAAAGGTAAAGTGCTAAGCTCAGCAGTAAAATTTTGGGAGACACATACTCCAATCTTGCCTTCAGATTCACAGCATCCATTGATGATAGTTAATATTTTTAGAGCATTTTTAGGACATTGGAGCATTTTGCTAAAGGAGGACTCCATAAGTGTACAGACACATTAAACTGGAATTTTTGAGAAAACAGTTTTCTGCCTTAACTGGGTTACTCACCTTATCCCGGTTTTGCATATGCACATAAACACATTAAATATAAAGTAAGCAAAGCAGTAAGACCAATTTCCAAAAGGAATGGAATTGAAAGCCCTATAATTTCTGTTTTCGTAAATTTTAATGGGAAGCTACTGAAAAAAGTGTTTTGGCTCTCATATTATTGCAGTGTGGCACAAGATAGCGCAGGGTCAGATGTCAGACTATTACCATATAAGAGGAGTATGCCATTTATGTGCATTGTCCATGTCTCTTTACCTATTTATGTTGTTGAATGTGTCCATCAATTTTCTGTTTGCTGAAAAGCCATTTAAATGCAGGTACTTGCATATACTGTGGGCTATATGTGTTTCTTTTTGTCAATCTGATTTAATCACAGATATCATCACTGTTGAAGGTGTGTACTGCCAACTACCATGCATGGGTGGTTGTCTTTATACAGTATGTATATATGGAAAGGATCTGACATTTTACTACACTTCATCCTTTGACACACAGCCAGAACTTCATCCATCCATCCATCCTCTTCCACTTATCCGGGGTCGGGTTTCGGGGGCAGCAGCTTAAGCAGAGAAGCCCAGACTTCCCTCTCCCTGGCCACTTCTTCCAGCTCTTCCTGTAGAATCCCAAGGCGTTCCCAGGCCAGCCGGGAGACATAGTCCCTCCAGCGTGTCCTGGGTCTTCCCCGGGGCCTCCTCCCGGTTGGGCGTGCCGAACACCTCACCAGGGAGGCGTCCAGGAGGCATCCTGATCAGATGCCCGAGCCACCTCATCTGACTCCTCTCGATGCGGAGGAGCAGCAGCTCTACTCTGAGCCCCTCCTGGATGACTGAGCTTCTCACCCTATCTTTAAGGGAAAGCCAAGACACCCTGCAGAGGAAACTCATTTCAGCCGCTTGTATTTGCGATCTCGTTCTTTCGGTCACTACCCATAGCTCATGACCATAGGTGAGGGTAGGAACGTAGATCGACTGGTAAATTGAGAGCTTTGCCTTACGGCTCAGCTCTTTTTCACCATGACAGACCGATGCAGAGCCGCATCACTGCGGATGCCGCACCGATCCGCCTGTCGATCTCATGCTCCATTCTTCCCTCACTCGTGAACAAGACCCCGAGATACTTAAACTCCTCCACTTGGGGCAGGATCTCTCCCCCAACCCTGAGAGGGCACTCCACCCTTTTCCGGCTGAGGACCATGGTCTCGGATTTGGAGGTGCTGATTCTCATCCCAGCCGCTTCACACTCAGCTGCGAACCACTCCAGAGAGAGCTGAAGATCACGGCCTGATGAAGCAAACAGGACAACATCATCTGCAAAAAGCAGTGACCCAATCCTGAGTCCACCAAACCGGACCCCTTCAACACCCTGGCTGTGCCTAGAAATTCTGTCCATAAAAGTTATGAACAGAATCGGTGACAAAGGGCAGCCCTGGCGGAGTCCAACTCTCACTGGAAATGGGCTCGACTTACTGCCGGCAATGCGGACCAAGCTCTGACACCGGTTGTACAGGGACCGAACAGCTCTTATCAGGGGGTCTAGTACCCCATATTCCTGGAGCACCCCCCACAGGTTTCCCTGAGGGACACGGTCGAATGCCTTTTCCAAGTCCACAAAACACATGTAGACTGGTTGGGCAAACTCCCATGCACCCTCTAGGATTCTGCTAAGGGTGAAGAGCTGGTCCACTGTTCGCGACCAGGGACGAAAACCACACTGTTCCTCCTGAATCCGAGGTTGACTATCCACGGACCCTCCTCTCCAGAACCCCTGAATAGACTTTTCCAGGGAGGCTGAGGAGTGTGATCCCTCTATAGTTGGAACACACCCTCCGTCCCCTTTTAAAGAGGGGACCACCACCCCGGTCTGCCAATCCAGAGGCACTGTCCCCGATGTCCATGCGATGTTGCAGAGACGTGTCAACCAAGACAGTCCTACAACATCCAGAGCCTTAAGGAACTCCGGCGATCTCATCCACCCTGGGGCCCTGCCACCAAGGAGTTTTTTGACCACCTCGGTGACTTCAGTCCCAGAGATGGGAGAGCCCACCTCAGAGTCCCCAGGCTCTGCTTCCTCATTGGAAGGCATGTTAGTGGGATTGAGGAGGTCTTCGAAGTACTCCCCCACCAACCCACAACGTCTGAGTCGAGGTCAGCAGCGCACCATCCCCTCCATATACGGTGTTGACACTGCACTGCTTCCCCCTCCTGAGACGCCGGACGGTGGACCAGAATCTCCTCGAAGCCGTCCGAAATCGCTCTCCATGGCCTCCCAAACTCCTCCCATGCCCGAGTTTTGCCTCAGCAACAACGAAGCCGCATTCCGCTTGGCCTGCGGTACCTATCAGCTGCCTCCAGAGACCCACAGGACAAAAAGTCCTATAGGACTCCTTCTTCAGCTTGACGGCATCCCTCACCGCCGGTGTCCACCAACAGGTTTGGGGATTGCCGCCACGACAGGCACCGACCACCTTGCGGCCACAGCTCCGGTCAGCCTCCTCAACAATAGAGGCACGGAACATGGCCCATTCGGACTCAATGTCCCCACCTCCCTCGGGATGTGGTCGAAGTTCTGCCGAAGGTGGGAGTTGAAGCTACTTCTGACAGCCGTTCCCAGCAGACCCTCAGAACACGTTTGGGCCTACCAGGTCTGACCGCATCTTCCCCACCATCGAAGCCAACTCACCACCAGGTGGTGATCAGTTGACAGCTCGCCCCTCTCTTCACCCGAGTGTCCAAGACATATGGCCGCAAGTCCAATGACACGACCACAAAGTTAATCATCGACCTGAGGCCTAGGGTGTCCTGGTGCCAAGTGCACATATGAACACCCTTATGCTTGAACATGGTGTTCGTTATGGACAATCCGTGATGAGCACAGAAGTCCAATAACAAAACACCGCTCGGGTTCAGATCGGGGCCATTCCTCCCAATCACGCCCTTCCAGGTCTCACTGTCATTACCCACGTGAGCATTGAAGTCTCCCAGCAAAACGAGGGAATCCCCAGAAGGTATGCCCTCTAGCATCCCTTCAGAGACTCCAAAAAGGGTGGATACTCCAAACTGCTGTTCGGCGCATATGCACAAACAACAGTCAGGACCCTTCCCCACCCGGAGGAGGGAGGCCACCCTCTCGCCCACCGGGTAAACCCCAATGCACAGGCTCCAGTGGGGGCAATAAGTATGCCCACACCTGCTCGGTGCCTCTCACCGGGGGCAACTCCAGAGTGGTAGAGAGTCCAGCCCCTCTCAAGGAGATTGGTTCCAGAGTCCAAGCTGTGCGTCGAGGTGAGTCCGACTATATCTAGCCGGAACCTTTCAACCTCGCGCACTAGCTCAGGCTCCTTCCCTTCAGAGAGGTGACATTCCACGTCGCAAGAGCCAGTTTCTGTAGCCGAGGATCAGACCACCAAGGTCCCCGCCTCCGGCCACCACCCAACTCACACTGCACCCAACCTCCTTGGCCCCTCCCACAGGTGGTGAGCCCATGGGGAGGAGGACCCACGTTACCTCTTCGGGCTGTGCCTGGCCGAGCCCTATGGGTGCAGGCCTGGCCACCAGGCGCTCACCATCGAGCCCCACCTCCAAGCCTGGCTCCAGTTGTCTTTCGTCATTGGAGGTTTGTTGAACTGCTCTTTGTCTCATCCCTCACCTAGGACCAGTTTGCCTTGGGTGGCCCTACCAGGGGCATAAAGCCCCAGACAACATAGCTCCTAGGATCATTGGGACACGCAAACCCCTCCACCACAATAAGGTGACGGTTCAAGGAGGGGACAGCCAGAACTTTCGTAAGTTAAAGTTTATATAATGAAATTATTGAGATGTTTTAAATGACAAAAATTTGGACACGTGGTTATTCTTTGCAGAGGTATATCTAGATGTTCACAGTGTAGAGCAGAATGTTACTACAGGAAATGTGAGAAGAGTTAGAGATTATAATGTTGCAATTGTGGCAGAGCTCTTAGTGCAGGAAGTTCAATGAGTTTAAACTGAAGAAAAAAATGTAATAATTTGAAGTATATAATATATTGGTCTGTTAAAAGATTGGTATGGTAAAGAATGCAAAGGGACAATCAAGGGGAACAACAAATGTAAACATTCTCTTGATAAAGTAGTTTTAAAAGCAGTTAAAATTAATAAAGAGATGTAGACCAGAGCCACATAGTCTAGCAGCATTTCCAAGTACTTGAAGAAGAAAGTGATTTATCATGTCATAGTAGTACCAGTTCTTTAGAAATGGACAATGACAGTGTAATAAATGCTAGTTTTAGTGATAATGAAGCATACACAGGAAATGATTTTGCTCTATACTGTGATGTCTCTTTCTGATCATGCATGGTATGACAAGAGTGTTGGGCAGCTTTCAAAATTGCCATTCAATGGATCTCCAGAGTGCAAGGCAGATGCTTCAGATACAAATGATATCTTACAGGATTTCATTCTGTTCATAGATGAAAATATGTTAAAAATTGTGAATGATCCTCACAGCCAGGCACATCAACTTTTCTAGCAGCACTAATATATGGTTTGATTTTCTTTGCATGCATTGAATATCAATGAATAATTCAAAAGTGGACAATTGAAATTTACTGGTCAACATTCACTTGAAATGCTATATGAATAGCAGGTCAGAAGCAAAGAATGTTTCTGCCTATGTGGAGTCACACACGCAAGCCACAGGAGAGGCTTCCTGTCTTTGAGCATGTCAAAATGGGGAAGGATAATGACGAAACACTGTCACTAGCTGCCTCTGTGTGAAGGAGGACTACTTGAGCAAACTCTGATGTCAGTTCCACCTTGTGTATCTTCTGCCTAGTTCCATATATTACCAGAGAAGCCACAGGAATTCAGCATCCATTCTGGCCCCTGATCCTGTGAAGGAGAGATTGCCTCTATTTAGAGCATTAAAAAAGACAAATGGTTAACTTTGTGCTGGTGCTGCTTCATGCACATTCCTTATTTTGTTCCTTTCATGAGCATTTGTTCTTTTGGAACCCCAACATCCAGATGTGTTTTGTGGCTTTCTGTTTCTGTTTCCCTTTGAGTTGAGGAGAAAACACTAGAAGATGGCTGACATCACTTTCAGTGTTAACAGCACAAGCCTTCCTCTTCTATATACTAAGTGTGTATATATTGTAACCAGTAGGGGATACAATAGAGCCCCAAACCCCCAGACACAATCTCATCCAACATAGTCACGGGTTCAAATATAGTCTATTTTATTAATCACAGTACCTTAAAGAGCAGGTAAGCACAGCCAAACTACCACAACCACAGATATAATTTATATATTGTTCTATCTCTTTTCCCACTCCTTTGATGAGCTTTGTCCTCTGCCACCTGACGCTGACTCTTTGAGGTAGGTGAAGTGTTTTCTTTTTGTCTAAGACCCTGGGGTATTTCCAGTGCCAGAGCATTGCCTGTGAACCTCCAGGTCAAACAAAAGTCCCTTGAAGGAGGGGTAGCATTACCTTGCAGGTACCTTTAGCAGCACCCAAGAACCCCAACAGTGCTGCCCTTGAGGAATACAGTTCCCAGCATACCCTGGGAGCATCCAAGTGGGTCCAAAAGGCCAGGGATGCTGCCATCTAGCATGTTATATAGTCTTATCTGATTATTGCCGGAAAGTGGCGTCATCAGTGGTGCTGGTACTCTGCAGGATTTCCTGTGAATGGTCTACAAGAGATTGAGAGAACATTTAACTGTATTTACTTCTAGTTCTAGTAAAGATTTATATATTGGGTGCCTTATTAATTAGCTTGAGGATACAACATTTTCCAGAAATATTGGTTGTGGGGATATCATTGTGGTTTATGTATTATTGGGTAGTAGATATAGTGGTAAAAATGGAGAGTGTGTTGAGGAAGTTTTGAATCAATGGTGTTACGTGTAGTATTCTAAAATAATGATAGTGGTAAACAGCTTGATAGTTGGTTGAATAAACCTTGTTTAGATCTTACATTTGTCCTTAGCTCTGGTGCTATATGGTATGCATGGGAAGTACAGTAAATAGTAATAATTTAGTGTGAAAACTGGCAAATGTTTGTCTTATAATTTGGAGTCAGTACTGCATCCCAGTTTCCATAAACCAGATTCCATAAAATTTATGAGTTTTAATGAAGAGTTCACTACGCAAGAATGTCATGATTAAGATAGTGGGAAGTTTAATGGAATTGTTACTGGTGTTTGATGAAAATTGCTGTAATGTGAATTCCAGTTTAAAGCTAAAAAATGGTTCTAAGGAGGAATAATAAATGTGATAAGTCAATCTGAGAAAGGATAAAGGCATATGGCAAATGTTAATTAGCCAAATGAAACACAATAATAAACAGCATTCAAATTAATCTATAGTTACATTTTTACAATTGTCCTCTAGCCAATTGTATTAACATCTCATTTGAATTATGGCTCACTCCCCCGCCTGCTCAATGTGAGTACAGGGAAAGCTCAAAGGGAATAAATGAGAAATTCCTGGTGCTTCAGAGTCAGCTGTTCTATCTTCCTAGGTGAAGACCAGAAGCCAGCCTCAGCCAGTGATACTCAAGGTCACTGGGCACCAAGGGCCTAAGGACTGCCCAGTGAGGGAAATCATGCAGACTGCAAGTCAGTTCTCGCAACGTAATTCTCAGGGGTCTGATTAAAAGGGAAACCAGAAGTTTCTGATTTAGTGCACTTCAGAGCAGCCTTCCCTGGAGGGTGTATGTTTTGGATAAGGAAGAGCTTCCAGCAACAAAATGTGTTGCTTTGGGCAGGCTCCAAGAACTTATAAACTGTGGTAAAGAGCTGGGAAACTTAGAATCCTGCAATTGATCAGAACATAAAGTGTGTTAGAATTGAATAATTCAGTTAAAGTTATTTTTGTTTTCCTATTTTAGAAGACAGATTTCTTTTATAAAGAATATGGAATGGTTAAATTTTGAGTTCTTCCCCAGATTCTTCTGTAACATCAGTTATATATGTGTAAATAAACACAGAGGGTAAATAAGAGATTGATACATCCATCCATCCATTATCCAACCCGCTATATCCTAACTACATGGTCACAGGGGTCTGCTGGAGCCATTCCCAGTCAACACAGGGCGCAAGGCAGGAAGCAAACCCTGGGCAGGGCGCCAGCCCACTGCAGGAGATTGATACACTATATAGAAAATAAAGATTTACTTATTAACCATCAGTGTGGATTCAGGAAAAATCGATGAATACTAAGTCATATTGTTGTACTAGAGACAGATGTTAAAAGAGCAAATAAGAATAAGAAGTCTCAATTTCCATTTTTATAGATATTGTAAAGGCATATGATATGATTTGGAGTTGAATGATCAGATCAGCATTTGATGTAGAATGTTCTGGTACATTAAAGATTTTTTGTCAGAAAAGTCACCACAACTTAAAGTAGCCAATGAGTGATCAAATGAATGTTGTTAACAGTGTAATTATTCCATTTTTATTTTATATAAGGATAAATTATTTGTTATAGTGACATGGCTAAGCACGTAGTGTGTATGAACAGAAACAAAAAGGTGCAAATCTAGATGTGATCAGGAGTGGACAAAATAGTCAGACAAGGACAGAACAATAAGAGAACAAGTCATGCCAGGCTAACAAGTAGAAAAAGGACAAAATGAAGGAAAAATTTAAGAAAGAATAGAAGAAATTAGTAGCAAGAGCTGATTTTAACAAACATGTGCTTAGTCAAGTGCCACTTCAAACAAGTGCCAGGAGCCTTTTTAAAACTGTTACTGTAAAGGATTATGACAAAAAAATCTCAGATGACAGTAGAAGTGTAAGTGTGGAAAACGGTGAAGCTGGATTTAAGGCTCAAAATCTTGTTGGACCAGTAATGTTATAAATACTACCAAAATCTCTTCTCTTCATTTTTAGTACAGAGCAGTGATACACAGGGAATGCTGAGAGACTTGCTGACCACATGGTATCCATGGGACACTGTGTTGTGGCCTCGCACTGCAATCATCTTTGAATGAAATTACAGTCATGGCTGTCTGACCAAAGCACACTTCATCTCCATTTTAATATCAGCTAACTTTAAAAACAAACTTAAGCAAACTATTTCACATTTTAAAACATACTGCAATACCATATAATGTTTATGTACTGTTCAAAATATTCAATGTCTCTTTTAAGCTTTTTTTAAGCAGACAATTTCATGTTGACTGCATTTACAGCAGAATATACTTAGTTAACAATGATGTTGCTTTGCATAATAATGTTTTATTTGGAAGGAGAGCCCAATGTTTTCCCTGGTTGAGATTTATTCCATAAATTATGCCACAGTTAAACTATTCAGCTTCCTTGGATTGAAAAAGTCATAATTGGATGGAAAAACAGTTCAGTTACCAGCAAAAATGTAGTTATCAGTATTGGTATTAGGACATGTTGACTCTCTGTATCAATGTTATAATTTAGTTTTTGAGTTATATCAGTAGTAATTAGAAAAACGTTCCAAAATTTAATTCAAAAACAGATTACTTTGGTTATTGGCCACTATTGCATTTTTAATCAATTAATTTATTTTGAGGATTAGTGATTTCAATGTTGTCAAAAAATACCTTAAATACTGAAGTGAAAAATTCTTTTGGGGTCATATATTGTAAAAGCTCTTGTACAAAAACTCTGATTATAGAGTCTCCTTTATATGTACTTTTCAAACAGTGTTTTGTAACATACTTTTTTTTTTACTTACAATTAAAGGACTAACAGTCATATGATTAGACCAGAATTTGGATGCCAAAACTGCCAAAGTATATTTTCCAAGCAATACCATAATTATTTGATTTATTACATTAAATAAAAAAATAAAATATGCAAAATACAGCAAAATATAAATTTTCAAATTCCAAAAAAAAAGAAATTAAAATTGCAAATGAAATACGAAATTAACTATGAAGTAATCCAAATAAATACATTTTTAAACAGGAGGTATGACAGTCCAAAATTCCCAGAATATCAAAGCAAATGTCCTAAATCTCAATAATCACCAGACCGAAAGAGTTACAAAGGAATAAAGCAGAGAGCAGCCAAATGACACATCTACAAGAGTTAATACTGCAGCAAAGAAGCTGTGGCAGCAGGCGTTTTGAAATAGTCTTCAAATAATTGCAGCTCTAATGTATCACCTGAGGGTAGTATCTCAATTCAGTACCACCCCAAGCTAACAATAATAGATGTAAAATTAATGGGAAATACAAAAGCAAAAATGGGAAAAACAATTAATAAAGAAAAAAGAAAGAAAAATGAAAAAGTAGATGCACTTTTTATATGTTTATAAATAGACACCCAAAAACATTTCGGCTTTAAGTTTAAAAACTGTTGTACTCTTTCTAGAGGAAAACTTCAAATAGGTTTACAAACAAGCAAGCATGCCCCAATTGGAAATACTAAAAGTGCATGGAGGAACAGATAGGAACATATTGTTGTGTGAGAAGAGAATAATCTGACAGATTGGAAAGTTACTCTTAGTAGCTTGATGTAAAAGAAACGTGTTAGGAATGGAAGGAAAGAAGCAGATGTTGTACTTTTTGTGGTGAATATTTTAAGGCATTGTGTTGGATTGGCTGAAGGTTCCATGAGTAATGTACATTGATAAATATTTAATTTGATTATTCAAAATATTTTCTGTGATAGTTCTATTGCTTCTGCCTATATCAGACCAAGGCAAAGACGTAAGACAGTTTTATGTGGTGTGTATACATGTATATGTTTTAGGAAACTGCATAGCTATTCCTTGCAACACATATATTGCCTTCAACAGTCTTTTTATTGTTCAAGTATATCATTAGCTGTGATGTGTATTTGTATTTTGTATTATTATTATTATTTACTTGGCAAATGTTTTTATGAAATGTAACATACAAGATCATGGCACATTTTATTTGTTTACATATATATTTTTAGAAGATGCACATATTCATGTTAAATGACATAACCAGGCTCAGACATTGAGGATATTTTTTTTTGTAAACTAATCTTTGCATATTGTATACTGAAATGTGTGTAATTTTAACCTGTTTAGAGATGATGGGGTATATAAAGCATTGAAAAACTGAAAAGAGCTGGAATATTCTCTGTGCCCTGGCAACCTTGGATGAATTAACCATAGAGAAGATAACTATGTGAGTCAATGTTTTTGCAGTCAAAAAAAAGTTTCAGTTGTGGTTAGTCAAAGGATAGATTTATGTCAAAAGATTATAGAATATTATTAGGTACAGTACATTAGCAGTGAATTTGAAAAATATATGAAAAATTGTGAATGTACTTTGGCTACACTCTAGACCAGGAAAGAACCATTAAAATATCACATGCATACATCAAGTGCAATTTTAATCTCACCAGCTAAGATAGTAGCATTTTAGGACCCATAGCAATTCTGCTGACATGGTTACCAAAAAACATTAGGCCTACTAGAAGAGAAAGTATTAAAGAGTGAGAACAAATTTATGAGTCTAATAAGGATCTGTGATGGAGGATCGTGTCATGGAGATTTAATAAATGTCGTTGTTGTTGTTGTAAAGACACATTTAATCACTTCAATGCCTTGGTAATATTTAAAGATGTCTATATAGGAGTGATATCCATGATGAAGATAATGCAATGAAAGCTGCCAAAAAGTGAATAACATGGTACATATATTTTTTTGTATGAAATTAGATATTTAAGAAGTAGTTACAGTAATACAGTATATGAAGCAGGCTCACACATTATTAAATGTAATTCCCTATTTTGAAGGTTAGGTCATTTTCTTTGGACAATCTTCTTTCCTACACAGTCTTTTGCTCCACAATGAGCCCTATTATCGCATGTGATGTCAACGATGCTATGCAAAAACAAAAAGAAAAAAGATAGGTAGATGAAAAGAGCAATCATTCTTATTATTTCTAATTTCACTTGCTGCTTTTTATTATGTTTCATAGGTCTAATATAGCATCATGGTATAATGTAATTACTACTTCATCTAAGTTCCAATATACCAGAAAAACCATTAAACCAGTATGCTCATATGCAGTGCAGAAAATTAATACAATGTTAGGAATTTATATTATCACTTATCTGTTATTTAAGATATTGTATTATACTGTATATTGACTATATACACTTTGATAGACACTGCATCAGTTCTGTTTTGTGTCCATCCTCACACATTTTACTTCTCTATAAGTGAACTGGCAGTGTTAAAGTGTATGTTTCAGTCTTTGTGGGGACCAGTTTACACCAGGAATATTTAATCTGTTACATTTACATAATGTTCATTATATATCTAAATTTAATGAGTGGTGCTGATGATTTTTGTTCAAATGTGCATTTTTTTTTGTTAGAACATTGAAATTGAACTGACAACCTGCTGTTTGCTCGATTTGCTAGTTCTTCAGCTCAAACCCACTTTCCATCTTGATGTTTAGTGCTAGTTTGATAAAAGGAAGCCACCAAACTAGAGGTCAAACATGGCCACAAATAAGCACTGGCAGATTAATATTTCAATAAATTAATATTTTTGGATTACAAGAAAATATTTGGTTTCTGTTACTTTTGTTTTCAAAGCAGGAGAACATTCACTACCATTGATGAAGTATGACTTTTTAATGCACAAGCAGTAAATGTACTTTATCTTACACCTCACAATAATTCATTTTAGGTGCTGAAATTTGGCACAGTGAAGATCAGATCACATTCAGTCAAATTGTCTTTAATCTTACTTTATCAAATGCAAAATGTAATTGTTGTCTGCAGGCTAAAAAGAAAAAAAAAAAACTCTGTTATATTGACAGCCAGTTAATGTTTTCAAAAATGCTGTTTTGTCTTTCTATAAGCAATTTGTAACATAAAAACATGAATTGTCAGTATCGATTTAATTTTTTAATTCAGTAATAATCCCTTAAACACTTGCTATGAAGTAATTAGAATTAATCAGATTTTTTCAGAATGCATTTTAAAACACAGTTTAATCAGTTAGTTACATACTACATACAATATATGCTATATATTGTGTATATGCACAGTTTTTGATGCTGCTAGGATACGTTCTAACACCCTACGACCCTGGAATTACTTTATAGACAGATTCACTAATGTATATGTGAAAATGAAACAGAATAATCAGTTGGTTCAGAAGTGTATGTTTCAGCTTTAATTGGAGCTCCTGGGTGAGGCACAAAACAAACCTGTTTGGTGACATAAATGACAAAGGCTCTATTGGGTGTCATAATGGTGGAACATTTGGTACTTAAGGCACCAAAAAATATTTTTGGGTCTAGGATAAAATTGAAACATATTAGTGGTTCATGATAGTGCAAAATTAATCACAGGCTTCTTTTTATTAATAAATATAACAAACCATTTTTTTGGTTGGTGGTCCAGTGGTTATCATGAAGTCTTATAGATCCAGGATACCAGGTTTAAATCCAATGTCTGGTACTATCCGTTTGGCGTTTACACTATTTACCTGTGTCTGCATGGAATTTCCTCCCATATCCTCAATGATAAGATTGTTAGGTTGATTGTTGATTCTAAATTGGCCCTATTGCTGTTTGCTTATATGGGACCTGCGATGGACCATTACCCCCTGCAAGGCTGGGTCCTGCCTGGCATATTGCTGCTGGATAAGCTCTGGTCTTCAATGTTATGAAAATATTGTCATTATCTTTCTATCTATGATACAGTACATAACAGTATGCAAGCATAGTGTATACTTGCACATGGATATATATATCTACTCTATGTACAGTATATAAAATCCTAAGCCTAAAAGTTCAACGATTTTGTGCAATGATTTTATGTGACTTTTTATGTCACTTTTTTGTCACGCTTTAAATTGAGCTTATTTTAAAACCTACATACAGTATATATGTTTGGTATCATTCTTTTCAGAGTTTATCGAACTTTAATGTGATGTTAGATTTTCAGATTCTTATTCCGTTTTTAAATTATAATCTAAAATATCAAGAAAGTTGTAGTTTTTGTCAGTTAAAACGAATGGATCGTTTATTTAGACTCTTATAAATACTCATTGAGCATAGTAAACCTCAGTTTAACAGGAACACTTCAATCGGTAAGAAAGTAAATATTTTATTCTCATTTCATGATTTTTACTCTGTTAAATAATAATTTTTCTTTTGCATATTTTTAGAATTTTGTGATTTTGACTCCAATAAATAATAATTTAATAAATTATACTGGGGGTTGTGCCCCGAAGGCTCCAGAGGGGTTTGCCCCCTAGTATATATACATATTTGGACATCCGCCTATGTATTTTGGAATACACTTTCCTGAAGCACTTTGAGAAAAATAGTAACCTGTAAAGGATGCCAGCTCTTTGCAGAATATTCACAGTCACACGCAACATTTCTAGCCAGGCTAATCTAGAATTGCCAATAAAAAAAACTATGCACACTACTTGCAGGGATGACATATAAACCTCTCACAGAGGTGACTAGGCCACAATTTAAAACTTTTAGTCTGGAGTTGTGAGGTAGCAGCATTAATAACTACATCAATGTGCTATCCACTACTGAGACAGTAAAGTCAACATAATTATATTTAGGTATTGAAAATTAATTTGTATTTTTAATGAAAATATTAATTTGAAGCAAAAGTACAGAATGCTAGCATTTATCATTAGCTATTTTGTGTATCTGTAACGTAAAATGTCTTTGTTTAGATCTTAGAGTTTGCACGTCCATCTTGTGTTTGGCTTCCTTTCATATTATAAATATGTGCATTTTTAGTTGGACTGGTATAAGTAAGCGTGTGTCTTTGTGTGTGGAAGTGCCCTTTAATTGATTGTTGCATTGTCAGGATTTGTTCATGCCTTATGAATAACCTATTGGAAACCTTCCTCCCCACACCTACAATCCTCAAGAGCATATATATCCATCTGGAAAGTAGCACCAAACTGATACAAATACACTGCTTCATAAGAAATGTTTTTCAGATTTTATTTGTAGATTATAGCCCAATGCAATTCATGCCTCTCCAAAATCAAAGTGTAGTTATGCCAATTTGGTGGCATAGCTTGTGGCATAAATGGCTAATTCTGGAAGTGTATCACTAATTTACATTTGTAATGCAACTAATGTAGTGGCAAAATTACCACAGAAGTGCACAGAAGCATTTTCTTTGTCTGTATACAAGGAAAAGCCTCCAGACTTTATTGACCAGACAATGAGCCAAAATACACTCCAAAAGTGACCAAGAATCTCATCAAGGGGAAAAAAGTTGAAAGTTGTAATTCCATCAAATATTTATTTGCTTTCTTCAAAAGAGGGTAAAAGTCAAAGCTCTAAAATAAACAGCCATTGAATTGCTGTGAGGGCTTAGCAAATCATCTTGAAAGAATATATTGAGAATTTAATTTTTCAGTCAAGTGTCAGGCTTCAGAAAAATTTGTAACTAAATACAAAATTTGTGCTGGGCACAAAAAGTAATTATTATAATATTATTATAAAACATTAAAAAACTTGTTATAAAACAGACACAGAAATACCATGAAACAAATTTTGACACTTTTTTATTCTGTTTTTTAGTCATCCTTTCCTCTGAAACCCGAAATGCTTCTTGAATGCTAGCATTTATGCCATCTACTTATGTGGGGCCCTGTACACACAAATGTCATGGTGATGTTGCACAATTTCGCAATGATGTTAGTGTGACTTGGTAAAACGTCCATCCATCCATCCATTTTTCAACCAGCTGAATCCGAACACAGGGTCACGGGGGTCTGCTGGAGCCAATCCCAGCCAACACAGAGCGCAAGGTAGGAACCATTCCCGGGCAGGGCATCAACCCACCACAGGGCGCACACACACACACAAAAAGCACACACTAGGGCAATTTAGAATCGCCAATCCACCTAACCTGCATATCTTTGGACAGTAGGAGGAAACCGGAGCACCCGGAGGAAACCCATGCAGACACGGGGAGAACATGCAAACTCCACGCGGGGAGGACCCGGGAAGCAAACCCAGGTCTCCTTATTGTGAGGCAGCAGCGCTAAAACTGTGCCACTGTGCCGCCCCCTTGGTAAAATATACACAGACTAACTGCTTTAACCGATGTTAAAGTCAAAATTAAGATAAAATCATCTGGTAATGAAAAAGAGAAGTGTCATTCCAACTTGCCCTTTTTAATGGTGAGTTTATAATATACAACACTGTTAATACTGCTGTAGTTGATACTCAATGATATCCTGCAGACCCATTTCTTCAGATACATAGATGCTTTTATCATAGATTTTAGACCTTGGAATAGCTAGACAATGCATATTGGGCACGGGCATTGTTTAAGGCTTTGTTCAATTCCTTATGTTGTTCTTCATAGTTCCTTATATCATTTTACTAGAAAGAGATCTAGGGTTCTTTTACATTCAAAAAGGAATACAATATAATGAAAGGTGGTTGACAGAGAAGTGCCAAGGTGTTGCAGTGGCTTATGTTATTGTCTCTCAGCTCCCACACAGTGGTTTAAATTCTTGGATGCTCAGTCTCTGTGTGGCGTCTGCATACTCTACCTCTACTCTACTCCACTTATGTTCATTGAGCCTTTCTTAGGTCTTCCAGTTTGCTCTCACTCCTCCAACGAATGAGCATGTTAGATAAACTGAAAGTCCAACTTGGCACAGTGAAGATGTATACGGATGTATCCTGTGGTGAACTAGCCTCCCATCTTGGGTTTGTTTCTGCCTTTTATCCAATGCAGCTAACATAGTCTGTGGCCACTCAAGACCCTGTAATCTTTATATATAATACGCTACCGTGGTTGTTTGTTTGTCTGTCCAGGATTTTAAATCACCTGTAGCTCGCATAGCTTTGACCTATTGACTGGAAATTTGGCACATATATACTACGTGACGTCTACTGTCCGCTTTCAGGGTGATGATTGACCTCCAAGGCTATTCCTCTTTTTATTTTATTTTATTTTATTTTATTGTAGAATCAACTCTCAGCAGCAGGGCTGCCATGCGGTGCATGTGTATGGATAAATCATTATTGAGGCAGATTGAATACTTAAGTGCCAGCTTAAGTGAAACATTAAGAAAAGCATACTAAGTAATTGCAACACAAAAACGGACTTAATCAGTTTTAAGGCAAAAAGATGCCAACAGAAAAAGAGAAGAAGTGGGGTGCTAGGGTGGAGAAAAGAAGAGCTGCTCAGTAAGCAGCAAGCGGAAAAACCTCTGAGCAAATGAATGCTAAACGTACAGAGAAAGAGGATGAAAACTAGGAATGCTCAAGCCAAGTGTATTCACTGCACGTTATCGTGCAGTGTGCCGTTACTGGATGAAAGATAAGTTATTTGCATATCTGAAACAGCATGTCTTATTTAATTTAAATTTAATGTGTGCACATTCATTTTCTGATGTAAAAATATTGTTTTAGCAGTACCATATTGCAGTCCAATATTGTATTACGTTAAAATGAAAAGTGACAATTATATCTTGTTGAAAAAATTAGTATTATTCTTTCTCATTTTTAATGCAGTTTGACATAATAAAGCAAATTTTGTAATGAATGTAAATCTTCTGAAATGAATTAGCAATACTGATAACTTTGCCAAGCTTTATTTGAACATTTGTGAGTTCACAGTAACTCAGATCCTAGCACTCAGATAACATGCACATGGGATCAGACAAGTTGCACTCCAGTGGTCAAACTGTGTTCAGTGATGTCTAAAATATGTAAATCCATTGAAAATACACACTTAAAATTCAGACCTACCGGTATATTTGTGTGTTTGTGTGTGTGAAATTGTCAGGTGGGGGTAATCAGGCAACTTCAGTACACAATTCTTATTGTTTTTTTTTCAACCATATGTAACTGAAGTCAAAAGTAAGTATAATAACACTGTAAGGATTTCACCTACTGTTTAACTGAATCCTAGTATCCATCATCTTAATGAAGTTGAGTGAAGTTCTATAAAAACGAAATTCAAAGTTTCAAAAATGTGTTTGGGTGTTATACCAGTCTTTCTTGTAGCTGTTTGCTATTAGTATACAGCATTAGGGACTCTTTTTGAAAATGAGACAAACAATGCCTTGTGCCTAGGCTGAGTTTCTTCTTCTCTTGACACGTGAAGTGAATTTACAGTCTTACTCTTAATGCTTCATTTACGTATTGTGGCACCTGGCCGGGGCAGGAGTCCGGCCGGGACGCCCAGGAGGACTAGAGGAGGGCTTGTACCTCCTCCAGACCGTGAGGGGGCGTCCATCCTGGTTACGCTGGTGGCCTCGGGTAGAGGGCATGGAAGCCCAGCCCTGTAGGGGCCCGTGGTCACCGCCAGGTGGCGCCCCACTCCAGACCATCATCTGCCACATCCGACCGAGGCAGGAGCCCGGCCGGGACGCCCAGGAGGACCGGAGGAGGGCCTGTACCTCCATCAGACCACGAGGGGGTGTCCGCCCTGGTTATGTTGGTGGCCTCGGGTAAGGGGCATGGAAGCCCAGCCCTGTAGGGGCCTGTGGCCACCGCCAGGCGGCGCCTCGCTGCCTGAACAGACCTGGAGCCCAGCACTTCCGCCACACCAGGAAGTGCTGGGGGGAAGACGACAGGGGACACCTGGACGGCTTCCGGGTGTGCAGCCGGCACTTCTGCCACACAAGGGCGTGTCTGCGGAGGAGTGCCGGGAAGCAGCTGGAGCCCATCCGGGTTCCCATAAAAGGGGGCCGCCTCCCAGCAGTCATGGCGCGAGAGTCGGGAGGAAGGAAGACGGAGTTAGAGTGAGGACAGGAGGCGGCCAGGAGAAAGGCACCAAGACTGGAAGAGTGTGGCCTGGACTTTGGGGGATCGGTGCTGGAGGCACTGGGGTGTGACTGCACGGTAGACTTTGTACATAGTAGTTATAAAATAAACGGTGTGTGGTGAAATTATGATGTCCGTCTGTCTGTGTCCGGGCCAGCGTTCACAGTATCTAAGGCCTTGTTCACACGGGCGTTAAGTTTTTGGATAAACGAACTTACTCTGAACATCCTAGACGTTTATGTTGCATTTTGTGGTGGCGATCGATTGACTTCTACACCGGCGTTCGTTTGTCTCTGTCTAACGCCAGCCTGCAGCCCAAATTGTAGTTTGTGTGTTAACCTGTGAAGGCAGTGTCGGGAACTGGATATGAAAGCCCTTGTCGTTTTATTTGAGGTGCCTCCTTTCAATATGGACCATTTTGCTTCTTGTTTTAAAAATACTCGTAATACGGCAATGTAGGGAGAGAAAAAAATCGCCGCTACTGGGTTCATCCTCTGACTGCACAACGTCGGGTTAAAGGAAGTTTTTTTGTGCTTTATGAAGAAATGCTAAAATTTCCGCAAGTTTTTAATTACTGTCGGATGTCGGTTTCCACTTTTGATTGTCTGCTGCAGCTGGTGCAATGCCACATTGCACGCCAATCAACCAATATGCGACTTGGTGTTAGCCCCAAAGAGAGACTACTTGTCACTTTGAGGTAAGGAAACAGTAGTCGAGTGTGCGCTTACACCAGTGTTATGCACTGAAATGCCCCTCCCCGCCATGGATTGCCCCCCCTACATAATCGTTATCAAATATTATATTAGAACATAAATTAATAGGTTCATGGTTTACAAATTACATGAGACAATAAAATAAAATAAGCAATATGAAAATATATATGTTGTATATGAAAACATAAAATATTAATATTTTTTCATATACAACATGTAAACTTATATATATCCGGTCCTCCGAAGCGTAAAATAAACGCGCAGAAAACGAACTAGAAGCGGTTTCCTTGCGTTCGTTGGGTTTTGAACGCCAAGAAAAAGCTGCATGCAAAGTTTTTTTGATGCCGTATAAACGTGCTGCCGGACAAACGCACGTCACCAAAGCCCGTGTGAACACTCTTATTGACTCCTACGTGTAGAAAACAATCGGCACTTGATCCGCGCTCACCGGACGCTACGAATGCAAAAAACGCTCGATTTTAACGCCCGTGTGAACAAGGCCTAAGACCAGAGTTACAGTACCTGACCAGAATTGGTTGTTTATCCTCAGTGATCTTTGGTGGAGCAAACTCCCTGCTATCCTTTGGTTTTGTTAAAGGGTGTGTTTCTCTTCAAATGATTCTGGTTCTCTCATGAAAAGAAGGAATAACATGTTATGAAGCTTCTGGAGTCCCACATCTTCTCCCTTGTGGCTCTCCCGTACTCCTGTATATTATCACAAAATATACGCTAGTGGTCAGAAGTTTGGAATCACTTTTTTGATGGCAATTGATACTTTTTTTAATTAAGGTACTATTAAATTTATTTAAAAATATAGCCAAGACATTACTGATGTTGCTAATGGCTATTACTGTTTGAAGTGACAGATTTATAAATTATTTTTCACATATGACTGCAAATATCCATTTTCAGCATTTATTACTCAAGTGACCTAATGATAAACTCTCTTAGTCAATCTTTAATTAAACATGTTTAAGTGCTAATTGGTTATTAGAGAAATCTTTATTTTTGTGTTAATTTGAGCAAGTTTTTCCAAGGGTTGCAATGCACTAGCCTTTTTAAAGTTCAATTCTGATTTCAAAAATGACCAAAACAAAATAGATTATTCAAGAAAAATGTTAATCTATTATGGTTTTGTGAAAAAAAAGATTTGTATTATATATACATACACTATTTGTAGGGAAAATAAACAAGTGGAAAGCAGATTATTGATAAACAGGATGACTAAACCATTTTAGGCAAAATGCATTCACATAACCGAAACAAAATTAATTAATCCCAAAGGTGAACTGAATCCTAATAATTAAAACATCTGTTTTGCAAATCGCATTCATTATTCATTATAGAGTTTAATGCATTTGTCAGTTTTGCCTTGAAAAAACAGTATTTTTCATCAAGCTTTCTGCTATGGGAAAGAATGTACCGACTCGTACAATGTGTTGTTTATGTCAGACTTTCAAGTCCATTAATGATCTTGCAATAATTTGAATTAAAAATCGTATAGTACGGGCATAATATTTTTTCTTTAATAATTTATGCAAGACTGTGCATACAATTACAAGTGCTGTACCTAATAATTTAGGACTACATAACCTTTTCTACAACTGTTAGAGTTATCTGAATGAGCTAATGAATTGTATAAATTTAGCAAAACTGCAAAGATTACATTCAAACGGCTTGTTATCAACTTGACCTGAATGCAATGAATCTGGAATTAAATGTTGTTGCAGAGGAACACAAAAAGGATTTTTTAAACATGCAACCAGGTGGATAAACAATACCACACAACCAATTTAGTATTTCCTTGGGATTTCTGGTGCACCCTTCTACACAAATATATTAGCTGTGTCACCTAGAGGAATATTCTCTCAGCAATCTTATACTAAAGTTGATTTGAATAATTCCATGGGTTGGGAAGTTCTTCTCAAGTATACATTGTCATGCACATACATCAGAGGAGCATGTTCTAGGCTCATCTGAAGTACGTGATCCCACTCCTGAATGAGAAGGGGTACTGATACCAATCCAGTTCTCTTCCTTTCCCTCCACAATTCTGAGAAGATATCCAGTGAAGGCAACTGACTCTACACCTTCTTTTCCCCATCCTATAAATCTTGAGCCTTCTTAGGAATATCTACATTTTTGCCAGTCTGTTAAGGAGGAAAGAGATGATAGATACAGCAGCCTTGTCTTAACACTCACCAGCTAGTAGAATCCTTCAAATACCATCATTTCGCCAATAAACATTCTCCATGCTGCCATTTAATGAGCTTTCTAATAGATAATGTCAGACTGGCTTAATCAATCTAAGAACATGTAATTTTTGTTCATTTTATATTGGACACTTTATATCGGACACTTCTACAAGAGTGAACAATCAAATCAGATGAAAATTAAACCCAGATAATACGAAGCAGCATAAATGCAATCAATGGAGAAATTAAAGTGACTAATAACTACCTGGTATGTTGGGGGCTGGGGCCTATACTGGCAACCTTCAGAGCAAATTCAGAACCAATCCATGATGGCTTATAAATTGCCAAAAAGAATCCATACATTTATTCCTCTATAACCAAACCTATTTTTCCAGGTCAGTGTTTGGATGGTTAGTGCCTATCCCAGAAACATTAGGTGCCAAGCAGAAACCATCCCTGAATAAGACACTAATCATGACATGACACACCTCATGGCACATCTAAATGCACAAGATTGAAAATTTGGAAATCCTAATTTAAAATCTCATTTTAAGGCAGATTTTGCAGGCCCTCATGACAATGAGCTTAGAGAGAACATGCAACCAGGTGGATACACAATACCACACAACCAATTTAGTATTTCCTTGGGATTTCTGGTGCACCTTTCTACACAAATATATTAGCTGTGTCACCTAGAGGAATATTCTGTCAGCATTCTTATACTAAAGTTGATTTGAGTAATTCCATGGGTTGGGAAGGATTTAAGAAGTTCTTCTCAAGTATACATTGTCATGCACATGCATCAGAGGAGCATGTTCTAGACTCATCTGAAGTACGCAATCCCACTCCTGAATGAGAAGGGGTACTGATACCAATCCAGTTCTCTTCCTTTCCCTCCACAATTCTGAGATGTCCAGTGAGGGCAACTGACTCTACACCTTCTTTTCCCCATCCTATAAATCTTGAGCCTTCTGGACCGAGGTGTCCTTCATTAATCCGAGCGTCCAGTAAGATGGAACTCAATCCCTTGGATCCACATTTAGTGAATGTTTTGCTTAAGACCTAAAGAGTCTGTTAGAGATTATTTTGTTTGTTTATCTTGTACTATAGAGTGCCTTTTTGTTTATGTTTCAAGAACAAACCAACAGAAAATAAGGGGACAGCAGGGTTGGCACCCTAAAATCTATTCTTTCCAATTGAATGCCCTCCTTCTGGTATATACTGTACTTCAATGCTGGATCCAGAGTGCAAGACTAGAGTCTGATGTTGTGCCATGACAGATTCTCCATGGTCATGACAGAATTTACACAAGAAGTGTGGAAAATCTGAAAAAATATATACAGTCTGTATATATGTATGTATGTATGTATGTATGTATGTATGAGTGTTACATAAGTAAAACAAAAATTCAAAATAATCAAATAAGGTATACCTAAGCATATATTTAAATAAAAAAGTGTGTAATTAACTCTTTTTTAAAGATATTTTGTCTAACCTCCATTTGTAAAGCACTTTCAGCTACATGTATTTCTGACATAATGTTAAAGACATCAATATTTTTGTTGTGCAAAGTTGGTAATTTTGGATTTTTCATATGTGGATATAAGAATAGGCACTTGAGCATTGTCACACACGCCGCATGGGAGGCAGCTAAAGGGCTCGAGTGAAGGCAGTTCTGAGCCATGCCGGGATGTGGCAGAGCGCACTAACTCTCTTTCTCACTTCCCTGTAGACCTAACCCGGGAGGTTCCACCTGTCTCTCTGGACGTCACTTCTGGGACCGAGCCAATGGAGACAGACCTTGCCAGCTCCGCCCCTGATGTCACATCCGGGACTAAACCAATGAACAATGAACACGTGCCCACCCTTATGACCTCACTTCCTGTCTCCCCTTTAAAAGCCTTCCCTTTTCCCTTCTGTGTCAGTCTTGTTTTGGACTCTGTTGTAAGCACTTCAGTGCTGGTATTGAAAGAAAACGAAGTTGCAGCCAGGATACCAAATTACATGGGTGGCTGCCCCAAACCTTTTCTGTCTTTGACTCGTTTTGTGACAGTGGCGAGCGGCAGGATGGAGAAGTCCCAGAAGAGAAGGGGACAGGACCTGCAAAACACCCAGGTGGGAGCGTGCGGGCCGAGTATTCAGGCGGGAGGGTGCCCGTGGTTCGGCGAGACCCGGTGCGGGCTCCGCTCCCAGCACGCAGAACTAGGCCGTCTAGAGAGGCCAGGGAGTGTGCGGGTGGGGCTCACCGAATTGGGCTGCCCTGGGGGGAGACAAGAGGGACTCAGTATGCTCTCTTGGGGAGAGTGCCTGCCCCCAGTGAAACCACAGCCCCTTTACCACCTTGGGGTGCCCCAGACTGGCAGGTGAGTAAAATAACAAGTGGAGGTTGGACCCTGAGAGGCCGACCAGTAAACAAGCCTGGTCCTTATGGGCAAAAGTATGGCAGTGGCTACGGCCCTTGGAAAACAAACCCCACCAGGTCATTGAGCAGGTAGCGTGCTATCTGCTCCTGAAAGCACTTCCCCAGGGCTTCACCCAGCCGGTCTGGGGCGTGCAGTTTAAGAACATGTCTGAGCTCATAGAGCTTCTGGAAACACAGAGGGCGGCCTCACACTCTGGGAGAGCAGAACCGCCCTTCTGCCAAACTCAGCCGGGTATGTCCCAAGACCTAGCCCCTCCCTGTATAACCCGGAGCTTGCATCGGCGTCCGCGGCGCTGGCACGCAAAACCGCTTGGAGGCGAGGAGGAATGCAGGTGGAGGGGAGGAGGGCTTGGTGTGCTCTGACAAACCCGTTGACGGTCCCGCACACAGACGTGGTGATTGTTAACGGGTTTAAAACTTCCGCTCTGCTCGATTCCGCAGCAACATTTCCATTGTTGCCCGCCGCTTTGTGCTACCGCGACAATGGCTAAAATTCAAGACCAGTATAACCTGTGTCCACGGGAAACCGCTGGTACAGCACCGCCGCTGTGTCATTAGCTACGGAGGATCAGTCCAGAAAGTAACCGTGGCAATCCTTCCTGATCCTCCGCACCCGGTGATACTAGGGCGGACTGGTCTGACATTAAAAGCGGCGAGACACATACCACTCCCGGGTTAAGTTGGGCCTCGTTATGGACGGAGATGAACCGTCTCAAGCTGCCTCCACGCCGTGTAATCAGCCGGCAGAGAGGTGAAGCAGCCGCCCTGGCTGACGTGGCAACTCCCGGCCGCCGCAGGCTGACACGCCATCCACCAACGCCCGGCGGAGCGGGAGGAAACCACGCCCATTGAGGTCGGCGCTGACCCTCTCTCCGTGTTGCGGTTTCAATTAAAAAGACGCCGGCTTCTTTCAAAAGGGAGCAATGGAATGACGACTCCCTGAAGTTTGTAAAAAATGCAGTGGTCCTTGTCAATGGCCAGCGCACTAGTCAGTCGATGCCACAGGGCCCCTACTTTGTGTTAGATAATGACCTCCTTTACCGTGTAGCAATGCATGACGGGCAGGAGACGAGGCTGCTGCTAGTGCCGCGCACCTTCCGGCAGCAGGTCTGCGAGCTAGCACACGCCCACCTCCTAAGTGGCCACCTGGGCACCGAAAAACTCTGGAGCGGATCAAGCTCCGTTTTACTGGCCAGGAATTAATGAGGAGGTTCGCCGCTTTGGCGCTTCCTGCCCGGAGTGTCAACTGCGACAGATTCCTAGGAGGGACCGTGCTCCTCTTGTTCCTATTCCCTTGATTGACGCTCCCTTCCACAGAATCGGGTCGACCTGGTGGGACCTCTAGAGCCCTCAGCCCGAGGACACAAGTACATTTTAGTCCTCGTGGATTATGCTACACGATACCCGAAGCTGTTCCGTTGCGCCAGCTACCTCTAAAGCCATCGCACGGGAATTACTAGGGTATTGGCGTGGGGATCCCCAAAGAAGTCTTGACAGACCAGGGGACCCCTTCACCTCGGAGACGTTCAAGGAGACTGCCAGATTACTGAAAATAAAGCATTTAAAACCTCGTGTATCATCCTCAAACCGACGGATTAGTAGAGAGGTTTAATCAAACTCTCAAGCAAATGCTACGTAAGGTGGTCAGCGAGGATGGAAGGAACTGGGATCAGCTCCTCCCCTCGTCCTTTTGCCTATCGGAAGTCCCACAAGCCTCCACGGGTTCTCCCCTTTGAACTACTGTATGGGCGACAACCTCGGGCATATTGGATATTTTGAAAGAAGGCTGGGAAGAAGAGGCTCTTCCCACCACTAACATACTGGAGTATATCGCAGTTACGCGATAGATTTGGAAAGATTCGCCTGTCCTTAAAAGTCACATGGAGGAGGCTCAAGCAGCACAGGTTCGCTACTACAACCGCGCACGCCTCTTCGGGAGTTCCACCCGGAGATCGGGTCATGGTCCTAGTGCCTACCTCCCACTCTAAGTTGCTTGCCCACTGGCAGGGCCCCTACGAAGTTAAGGAGAGGAAGGGACTGGTCGACTATTTGGTGAGTCAACCCAATCGCCGGCCAAAGGAGCGGTATATCATGTGAACCTGCTGAAACCGTGGAAGGACAGGGACCCTGATCCCTCCTCCGCCAGCCCCGCCACTCTTCGCTCACACACACGACCTTAACTTTGGCGCAGACTTGAGACCCAGGCAACGGCAGGAGCTGGAAACAGTTATCCGGACCGCTCGAGAGGTAGTCAGTGAACACCCGGAAGGACCTCTCTGATTGAGCACAACATTGTGACAGAGCCCGGGTTGTTGTCCGAGAACGCCCGTGCCTTCCCGAGGCAAAAAGGCTGAAGTGGAACTGAGATCAAGCGCATGCTGGAACTAGGTGTAATTGAGGAGAGTTATAGTCCCTGGTCCAGCCCCATTGTGCTCGCCGGTAAGCCTGACGGAGTTGGAGGTTCTGCAATGACTTCCGCCGGCTTAACCAAGTCTCCCAATTTGATGCCTATCCAATGCCACGCGTGGGACGACCTCCTCGAGAGGCTTGGACAGGCTCAATACCTGACCACACTTGACATGACAAAGGGTACTGGCAGGTTCCTTTAACGGACTCCAAGGAAAAACGCGCTTAGTACCCCTAGCGGACACTGGCAGTATCGTGTCCTTCCATTTGGGTTACACGGGCTCCAGCAACCTTTCAGCGCCTGGTGGACAAAGTGCTTCGCCTCATAACTCATACAGTGCTGCCTACCTAGATGACGTGGTCATCTATTCCAGCACATGGAAGGAACACCTACAGCATGTCCAAGCGGTATTACGGACACTTGGTGAGGCGGGCTCGGATTAATCCCAAGAAATGTTTCTTTGGATTAAGCGAGGCCAAATATTTAGGCTACCTGGTGGGTCGGGTACCGTAAGGCCACAGTGCTCCAAAATTGATGCCATTCTGAAATGGCCCGTCCATGAACCAAGCGGCAGGTCCAAGCCTTTCGGTTAGCCGGGTACTACCGCCGGTTTGTACCCGGTTTCGGAGAAAGCGCCTTGACTGATTTAACAAAGAAGAGGGCCCCAACATTGTGGTATGGACTGCAAAACAGACGCTGCATTTGGTGACTTGAAGAAGGCCCTTACGCCCGCACCTATTTTGATGGCACCTAACTTTTCTTTGCCTTTCATCCTCCAGACGGACGCCGGACACAGGCCTGGGAGCCGTGCTGAGCCAAAGTGTCGATGGTGTCAACACCCGTCATGTTCCTGAGCCGGAAACTGTTGGACCGGGAGACCAGGTATGCGGCGGTGGAGAGGGAGGCTCTGGCGATTAAATGGGCGATCACTCAGCTGAGGTACTACCTGTTGGGCGTGAGTTCACCCTTGTCACGGACCATGCACCTCTACAGTGGATGGCCCTGCACAAGGAGTCGAATCCGCGGGTCACCCGGTGGTTTCTTGACCTGCAGCCGCAAAGTTTTCGCTCGCTCATCGCCGGGTGCTCTCCATGCCAACGCCGATGCTCTCTCGGGTTACGACCTCTCGGTTAGGTCGCCCGACCCACGGGTCTGGGCTGAGGGGGCCTTGTCACACACGCCGCATGGGAGGCAGCTAAAGGGCTCGAGTGAAGGCAGTTCTGAGCCATGCCGGGATGTGGCAGAGCGCACTAACTCTCTTTCTCACTTCCCTGTAGACCTAACCCGGGAGGTTCCACCTGTCTCTCTGGACGTCACTTCTGGGACCGAGCCAATGGAGACAGACCTTGCCAGCTCCGGCCCCCCTGATGTCACATCCGGGACTAAACCAATGAACAATGAACACGTGCCCGACCCTTATGACCTCACTTCCTGTCTCCCCCTTTAAAAGCCTTCCCTTTTCCCTTCTGTGTCAGTCTTGTTTTGGACTCTGTTGTAAGCACTTCAGTGCTGGTATTTGAAAGAAAACGAAGTTGCAGCCAGGATACCAAATTACATGGGTGGCTGCCCCAAACCTTTTCTGTCTTTGACTCGTTTTGTGACAGCATATATAATTGACTAGACCCTGCAATGAACGGATATTATGCCTTGCGTCCAGTACTGTCATGATAGGCTATAGTCCTTTACGACCCTGTAATAAGTCTGGAAAATGTTATGCAATATTATGTTTTTATATTATCTGTACTCCAGTATTTCACACCACTACAAATTGTACATACTGTATAGGGTTTAAAGTAAAATCCATTCATTGGTTTACATCAGAGATGCTGTTACAAAGAAACAATAACAGGCTTTGGATATAATTAAGATCTTTAAGACAGTGTTGTGCACAGCACAGCACACTCTTTAATGCCTCCCATCATGTTCACAGCATTTTTTACATTTTCAAAAAACATTCCATTAAACACTGGAAGAATATGCCAAATGTAAATGGAAAGCACCTTATCCCAGAACTAATCTTCAGATCTTACACCTGCTGTGAGCTGGCAACACTGAGTGTTACGCTTTTCTTATGTGCAGATAAAAAGCAATACAATTATTTTGAGTCAAAGATAAAAATCACTAAATAATCTTAAATCCACTGAATAAGCTCCATTATTTTTGACCTGAAGCAAGGTTATCGGTTGTTTTTTTCCATTAGCACCCTTTTTCTTTCAAATAAAAACTGATAGGAAAAGAGCATGTGTAATAGTGAAGCTAATAGGATGTCCCTCTGTGGGATACATCAGTACAAATATGAAGCATTGAAATGTACATTGCAAGATATTAAAATAATCAGCCTTAATTATATAGCAACTCTCACAATGATAAATCTTGCAAATAACTTTAAAACAGTGGCAAAAATTGTATTCAATTGACATAATATATTAAATAAATTAGCATGGAGTTTTTATTATACAGTACATTTATTTATTACCAAATTAACATAAATATGTGGTAATAAATATCAGAACAACCAAGTAAGTGCTTATGAAATTCTAGTATCATGTTTTTATAGGTGTGTTAGCATTTATGTGACAGCTATTCGTTAAACCATTTATTGACCCCACTCAATCTACTTTTACGGTCATGGAGACCTGAAGCCTATGCTGGCAGAATTAAGCACAAGTAAGGAAATTCAGCACAGAGCAGGCCCACATGCACCTCCATACACACTCACACTAGGTCAATTTAAAGTCAATGATTAACCCAGCATGCCAAATGTTGAGCTCTGGAAGGAAACTGTAGTACCCAATGAAAGGTTTATATGCAAAGGAGGAGAACATATACAGTATAAACCTCAGAAACAGTGATTCGGCAAAAATTCAAAACTTAGTCTCAAGCTATTTGCTGCCATCCCACCCTGCATCATTTATCCTAGAGATGATTACTTTTTCTGTATCTGAGTGGCTGTAAACAGAGAATATGGGTTTAAAGTGGGATATTTAATGGTGCTTTAGGAAAAAGGCAATCTGCACAGATAGGGAAGACAAGAGGTTATTGTTTGTAGATGTGATTTTATTGTATACCTTTATTTTTTGCTTTTTTGCTTGTATGTCATCTCTTTTGCTACAATTTTCTTCAACACAATTTACATTAATTTAGCCCTTACCCTCCATGTTTGTCTTACAGATGTTACTTGTGATAGATACAGCAGCCTTGTCTTAACACTCACCGGCTAGTAGAATCCTTCAAATACCATCATTTCGCCAATAAACATTCTCCATGCTGCCATTTAATGAGCTTTCTAATAGATAATGTCAGACTGGTTTAATCAATCTAAGAACATGTAATTTTTGTTCTTTTTATATTGGACACTTTATATCGGACACTTCTACAAGAGTGAACAGTCAAATCTGATGAAAATTAAACCCAGATAATCCGAAGCAGCATAAATTCAATCAATGGTGAAATTAAAGTGACTAATAACTACCTGGTATGTTGGGGGCTGGGGCCTATACTGGCAACCTTCAGAGCAAATCCAGAACCAATCCATGATGGCTTATAAATTGCCAAAAAGAATCCATACATTCATTCCTCTATAACCAAACCTATTTTTCCAGGTCAGTGTTTGGATGGTTAGTGCCTATCCCAGAAACATTAGGTGCCAAGCAGAAACCATCCCTGAATAAGACACTAATCATGACATGACACACCTCATGACATATCTAAATGCACAAGACTGAAAATTTGGAAATCCTAATTTAAAATCTCATTTTAAGACCAGCAGGCAGATTCTGCAGGCCCTCATGACAATGAGCATTGAGTGTCAAGAGTATTTGGGTTCAAATGTCAGTAAATATCATCAAAACATTACATTTTCTCACTTAGCAAATGCTTGTATCCAAAGAGCCTTAAAAAAGAGGTCAAACATAATCATGTAAATATCAGCCTCGGGACTGTTTTGAAAGAAGTGTTACAGAACAAGGTTACAAAATTGATCACCACAATTGAAGAGCTCTAAACCAAACAGAAGAATATAAGAATCTACTGTAACATCAGAAAAACTAAAGAGCATTCAAATATTTCTTAAACACATTGAGGCAGTCAGTGACTTGGATGAAGGTGGGCACCTTGTTTCACCAGCTGGAAGCTACAGTACATGTGAAAAGAGTCTGGTTAGAGATTTGATGCCATACAGAGGTGGTATCACCAGATATCATTCACTAGCAGACCTGACTGGATGAAAAGGAGCAAAGGAAATTATGAGTGCCACCATATACTTAGCTAAGGATATGAACTTAATGCATGCTGCTACAGCATATAGTGTGGTCGCCTAAAAAGAGGACTGACATGCATGCCTCTGGTAGAAGAGAAGATATTCTGCTGCATTTTGAATGATCTGCAGTGGCTTGGTACGTAGCACATTCAGGTACTTCTGCCAGTAAGGAGTTGCAGTAGTCCAGACATGAAAGGACAAATGCCTGAAATAGAAGTTATTGCATGCTACATCAGATATGGCCTGATCTTATGGATGTTATACAGGACAAATCTGCACAAAAGAGAGACAGTTGCAATGTGATCATTGAAGAACAGCTGGTTGTTTGATCATCCCCCCAAGGTTAAGTACTGACTTGGGGCCTCATGCATAACGCTGTGCGTAGAATTCACACTAAAACATGGTATATGGACAAGAGTGGAAATGTGCGTACGCACAAAAAAATCCAGATACATTAATCTATGTGTTCGCTAACTTCCATGTTCTTTTGCTACATAAATCCTGGGCATCACGAAAGTAATGCACATGCACGCGCCTGCTGCCACTCCATAACTCCTCCCAGAACTACGCCTCTTTGAATATGAAAATCAAAATAAATATCCATTAAGCTCAGCATTCTGTGAAAAGGCAATGGCAAAAGCACAGGGGAAAATAGAAGAATTTCAGTGAATACCAAGTGGAGACAAGGAAAAATGTGCTATTTGTTGGTTTAAACAGTTGTATAAACAACAAAAGGAAGTTGATTGAGTGACATAGATTGTTGGAAAAACTCAAAAGCTCAAGTTCACAAAGTCGCACAGTTCCCAAAATAAAAAATAAGTTGTCAGATATCAAAGTCGCTGTGAAAAGGTGAGTCATAGCCCACTGTCTGAGTGTAGTATAGAAGCTTATTAGGGTACAGAGAAAAGAAAAAAGAAAAAATAGGGACACAGTGGGGAAAAAAGCTCGAAATGTTAACCTTAATCTCGAAATTTCCACTTTAATCACATAGTTTATTTTGTCATTAAAGTAGAACATCATAAACTTCATCTTAAAATCATTTAATTTACTAGTTTTTCAAATACCATTGCAACTAAAGTAACACGTTAAATGCTTTGTTTTGTATATGTTCTTCTATGTGCTTTATGAGTGTGAATCACTACATGCTTGTTAGACGGGCTTTTTCTTCCTCCAACAGGACACAGAATCCATTACATTCGTGATATTACAGCTTCAGGTTGGCAGCCTTTCTGTCTATGGACTTTACTTTTCAATATAGGTCAACATTTTAATAAACATTTTTGCAATAAAGCTCGGTATGGTGGGTTCCATGAAGATTAGCATAAAACATTTAAGTCAAAGAACAACAATGAGTTCTGAAATGCATTATGTTAAATAAAGGTGAAAGCAAAAACCCAGCAAAGGCCAGGCCCAAAGGAGACCCCAATCACACTTGTTTCAGTTTTGAACAATATCGATTTCTTTATAATCATGCAAACATGGTCTGACCTTTTATTTAAAACCTATAAGGCAATACTAAATGTGTGAGAAATATGATCTTGGTTGGCCAATAAAAAGGATAAATTGAACCATATGTTCTGTTATATTTGGATTATAAGCATTCAAATATGTATGGAATTAATTTCATTCTAAGAATGTCGTAACATTAAGTTTTTCAATTTATAAGCTTTAGAAAACTTTACAGCTGCAGAGAGTATTTCTTGCCAATAGTTTTCATATTCCTAACCACAAATACGAATTAAAGCATCTTGAAAAGTATATTACTGTAACAGCTCAAAGAATAATTTAAATGCCACATATATTTAATTATTGGAAATATCTATCCATCCATCCATCCATCCATTATTAAACCCTCTTAAGACAATTCATAGTGGCAGGTATCAAAAATATGTCATAATAAAACCTTGACAGATTTGTAGGTTGGTGGTATGCACTTTTAGAATTATTTTTACCTCCCTAAACTTTTTTAGGGTGGTTAAATGTACAGTACATGGTACTGTTTAAATGACCATGAAACTCTTGGAGTCTTAACTTCTATATCCAGGCTGAAAAGCCATATTTTCACATTTGTTCTCTGAAAAGCAACATTTTTATTCACTCTGTGTGGTTAGTTTTGTTTCTCATTTTTGCCTTATCCTTGCACTTTCCATATGCTGTCTATGTACTCTTTACTTGTACTCCTATGTATTTTGTGTACAATCCACTCATTGCACCTTTTGAATCAAATTTTACTATGGACAACATTGTGATGAATGTTGCCTTACTCCAACAAAATTCTGTATCTCCTTCACCAATTCTGCTGTTCACAGTCCAATTAAGAGATAAAATGTTCCCAAAATGCCTTTGGTATACTATTGGGCCTCCCCCCAATTTGTTGTGATTGATATACCTCACCGGCTTGGTCTGGAAGAGGAACAGCTGTATCCTAAGTTCCACCTGCATGGTTGCGCTCCTTGTGCTGTCATAGAGAGTGAGTCTAATACCTAGTAATGAACCTGCAATTCATGTGAAATTGAATTTGCAGTGAAACTTTTTACTTCACAAAAATATTTTATTTCATGATCAACAAATTTTGGAGCATTGACACTGAAGGAAAGGTATTTAGTTCCTGTCTGAAAGTGTTTTCCCATCTTAATTCCATCTGACTGTCATTTAGAGTTTAAATAAAAGTTCTCTAGTGAAAAAAATAACTTATTTACTGTCATATGTAGACATTTGATTGAGACATGAGACTTGTATTGTGGTTGTTCTGGCAGTATGATGCCCATTTTACCAATTATGATAACAGTCTTAGTGATCACAATCATAAATGTATGTTTTGGAATTAAACAAAAATTTTTTAATTCCTCCACTAAGCTTGGAGTAGCATAAATTCAGCCTCATCTGGCTGGAATCAATAAATAGGAAAGGGCATTTGGTACATAATGGCAAAGGGTGAGTTTTATCTGGGGGGAAAATGGCATTTTTTGTGTCTTTGCATTGATAATATGAAATGCATTTCATTTTTAAAATATACACCATGCTACTTTATAGTGATGGTAAAAAAGATATAAAGTATAATTTTATTTTACTGGTGTGCAACAGATTACCTGCACTACACAGCTGTGGAAAATCTCAGGCAAATACAAAACAGTGAAGAATGTTTTTTCACCCCAAAAAACGAAAAAATCCTAAAACCTCTTTTTAATGAGTTTTATGCTTCACAATTGTGAACTTCATGCAAAACACTTAAAAAAAAAAAGAAAAATCTATGCAAAAGAATACTCCACTGTTTCTCTTATCACTACTAACAACCCTTTCTTTGAAGTTAATCTTAGCCATGTGTTCCTGTGACCACTATATTCTGATCTCTCCCAAAAGCTGGTGAGTATGAGTGAATATGGGAAAAAGAGCATATGTCCCAACATAATTGTAGCTCATCAATCTCTAACTAACGCAACTGGTATCCAGTTCAGATTTGATGGTCACCAAAATACAGTTATCTCTCACACTACTTGGGAACATATTCCATAAATCTAAGGTTCTCAGTGTGAATAAAAGTACTTCATGTTTATGGAAAATGTTTGCCCCCCCCCCTTGTTCTAGCTGAAGGGCTCATTTTACAGTGGCAACAGGTATTCACTGTACTAATTCCCTTTATTATTATGAACATTTCCATCATGTCTTCCAACTTATTTGCTCAGAACTGAAATGAGACTGCTGCTTCAGTTATTCCTTGTAGCTCAAGTATCTCAAGTGCAGCATTATCTCTTTTGTAATATGGTGACCAAAACTTCACCTTATGCATTAGATGAGGCCTAACTAATGCAGAGTGTAAAGTGACCACTAAAATCAAAGCTTTCTCTGAGAACTTAATTCATGTCTTCTCACCACCTCATGCATTAATATAATAACTTCATTAATTTAACTGATATATTGTTTTAGTTGGGTGACTAGCTTAAAAATGAGTTTGGCCATTTTTAAAGCAGACTGGTAGTACTTGTTTCTCATTTTTCATACTAACAGTACCTTTGATTGCTCATCAGGAAGAACCAATGCAAATTGTGTGAACCCATTTAAATGGATTTGACTGCATTAATGGTCATAAACTGTCTGACTGTTCCTTTGATACTATCATCCTGGGAGTTAGTTGGGAAGATAATTATAGTTAGAACATTATATTTTCTTGCTTTTTGTTTTTTGTTTTAATGCTACACTGTTAACAAGTGGAGCATACCTCTTGAATACTGAATTGGAAAGTATTGCCTATTTTTTCAAATTTTATACTTTATATTCCCATAAGAGCATGGCCAGTTCTTTACACAAGCCAGCATCCATCTATCCAGGCTCTTGAGAATTCCTAACATTACCTATCTTTACACCACTTCCTCCATTGTGAGACAGACACACTGAGTATGAGGTCCAAAAACATCTGCACTCTCATTTGAAGATAAGATGTAACATTTAGCCCATTACTAAAGGTATTATCTTGAGGAGTGTTGTTATTTGTTATCTTATTCTTTTTTTTAGCTTGGCTCCAAAATCGCTGTCATGAGTCAAATAGACTGACTCAGAATCTGAAGTTGCCCTGCTTTGCTCTGGTGTCCTTCATTTTAAAACACTGTTATGTGACCTATGGTATTTGGTATGAAAGTAAAGCAATGGCTTAACTCAAGTCTTCTTTACAAAATTAATTTTTCTTGTCGTGAAGGTGAAAGTTTCGACTGAGCTAATGGAGACTAAGTTTAAAGGGACAAAGCAAAATAGGTGGAATAACATGTCTGTCTACTCCCTATCAAGTTAGAAAGCTACTGATCTGAGTGAAGAACCATATACTGTCTCTGCATATTTCCCTGCTCATTATTTCATCAAGGTAATCCATTTTAATTCTCTCCTGTCTATTGTCAAGGTGGTAGCATTTCCTCGACAAAACTTCGGAGTGCAACAATCTTCTCTGGTGTGTGCTCAATTACATTCCAAAACCACAACCTCTTTTACAATGCCATACCATTCTCTTAATGTGCTTCCCATTGCCAAGTGCTTGGTTCTTACTTTGTTCTTAAATATGTATACGTGTTTAGCTTTAAGATTGTAATTCCACCTTTTCTTCTTGAAAGTTCTTTGAAATTTCATCCAATTTTCCTGATTAGTGCTAGAATTGTTAACACTACATAATGAAGTATATAGATGAATTCGTAACATGCAAGTAATGCAGGTAATGCAGAACATATTGATCAACTAAAAATACTAAATAAGTTAAAGGTGAATGCACTAAAAAATCACATAAATAAAAGGAACCCCCACAGAGGCACAGAGGAGGGCAGACAGAGACAGAGTAAGGCAAGTTAGCAAAAGAGGGAAAATAGGAACAAAGAAGTGAGAAGAAGCAAGAAGTGGGGTGTAAAGTAAAATACAGAAGAAGTAGAAGAAAAGGTATAAGATGTGTAAGATGTAAAAATATAAAATCCAATAATTTATAGCCAACAAAAACTAGCTTCTAAATAAGTAAGCTGAAGCTCAAGCTGAAATATTAAATTATAAACAAACTTTGTTGCCTAGAAGTTCCCATATTTATCAAAAAGTGGCACATGTAATGTAATTATTTTTGCTACATTCATGAGTCCAATGGTTATGAAAGGCGGGTTATAATAGAGGGATGATATAAGACCTTGAAAATGACTAACCTTTTAAGGGTTCCTGCAGATAGGTATGGACGGACTCCTATCATTCACTAGAATAGAACTGGAAATGCTAAGCATTTATGTATCTACCTCAGTCAAAGTTTGCGGAATAAAATGAGGAGAGTTTGTACTAAGCTGGAACAAAAAGACATTCTTCATGTACAATATGTGATTCATTTATTATTTTTGCAGTATATCATGACTGAGGAATTTAACGTTGCATGATAATATACAGCAGGAAGAGAAGAGTGACAGAAAGGTGCCAAGTAGGCAGATTGACTTGACCAAGCAAACAAAGGTGGAGGAGTTCAAATGGCTACTGGTCTGCAGATTGAAGAATGTCAGCAATGCATACTACTCAATAATGATGCAGACATTCATTCTTCTCTGTCACCAGTACAAGTGATTTGCCTCAGATGCCTTTGTGGTCATTGTCTGTGTGGCATTTGCAATGCTTGTCCTTGTCTGCATGGGTTTTTCTTCTGGTGCTCTGGGTACATCCATTTCCAAAGTTTTCAGATTGGGGTCATTGATGGCTTTAATTTGGGCCTGTTGTGACCGTATGTACCTTCTAATGAATTGTGTCTTGTGCTCAGTGCTGTCAGATACCATGAATTGAACCAAACAGAACTAAAAAGGGACTGGATAGATAGATTACTGCTAAGGTCATCACGAAGGTTCAGAAACTTGGGATGGCCATGTGCATATTTGATTCAGCTTCCTTTTTGTGTTTTTATAGATGAAATGTTCTTACTTATTGTTAAATGAAAGAATCAATTCACTTGAATGAGAATGTAATATGGAATTATTATGTAGTACATTTAATAATTCTATATTAAAAATAGTTTCAGTAGGTAATTGCACTGGTCAGGAACTTAGGCAGGAATTAGAAAAACAGCTAATGAACACACGCCTGATGGATGAAGGTTTATTAGGATGCCATCTTAAAACTTGTACAGAGAGACACTACGCAAGTTCGAGTCAGAGAGCATGTCAGACCTAATGACTACGGTTGCTGGACCTCATTGCCTTGAGAATATCAGATTTCACGAGTAGCAATCGTAGGTGGTGCCGCTAACACAATTGCCTCATGACCTTTCAGCACAATTCCAAAGTATCGCAAGCTTACCACATTTTGACAGCTAATTAGTGTGCTGCATGACAATGTCTGTGTCTGTACAAATTCAACTGCAGTTTTGGCCTATCTATTTTCCTTTTCGTCTGTTATGATGTGACAAATATGAGCACTCACTGGTTGTCAACTCTCACACACAAGTACCCATCTGTACAGCTTAAGACAAAACAATACACTGCCGTGGCTAGACAGAGTGAGTGAGTGAGTCATTGAAGATGTCACACTACTTGACTGATGACCATGACAGCGAGCTACAGCATACCTCAACTTGCTAAGATTAAAGTAAATGATTAAAAGTGATTGAAATCACTGGAAAAGTTAATAGATAATCACAAAAAAGAAAAGTATTGGAAAAGTCATGTAGTGTAATAAAATCTTCAGTACAGAAGTACAGTTAGAGGGTTGCTTCATTACTTTTGTGGAATATCTGGTTGGTATTTATTTTCTTCCCTAATTTTTTAAGCATGCTGTTGTTTCTTTGGCTTTAGAATTAGGTGAAATTCTGTTTTTTTGGTGTCAGTGTCCCACTGTTCAGATATGATGCCTTAGCCTTTCAAAGATTCTGAGCTATAATCCCACGCCAGGTTGTTGTCTAAGTGGTTATTCCTCAAGTACTCACTTTCTTCTTCCACATCGCCAAATGATGCACATGTAAAAGTTAATTGGGGATTCTTGATTATCCTTGAGGGAGTGTGAGGGTGACCATGTGTCCGAGTTGGTCCTGGTCTATATGCTGCTATGGGCTGCTTCTCTTAAAATAGTTTAAGGATGTAATGACATGTATATTCCAACAATTTAGCAACAATAGAACATCATCTTATTGCAATAAAAATACTTGATCCCAATCCAAACTGTCATGTTATGCAAAATTCTGTTTTTTTCTTTAAAGGCATTGTGGTAGGTTTGATCTAACAAATACTTTGAAACAAATGTTTAGTGAGTAATGCACTTCATGTGTAATAATAATAATGTAATGACATTTACCAGGCAGAACATTTACATAAATATATTCCCAGAGGTTTTTGTAGAAACACAAAAACAAGTAATGTGCTGAGTATCAAAGAATGAAGGAATGCAATATAATGTAAGGTGAAATGTGAAATGTAATATATATTATAGCAGAAGAGATGAAGACCACAATGTGTGACCAGATAATAATACGTGCATTATACAGTCATCATTTATTAAGAGGTTGGTCTTTAGCTTGGTTACATAAAAACAAGAAACACCAAAGACAATAGTCACTGAGATGAAGTTTCTGAATATCTTCTGTGTACGCAGATGTTATTTGTACTGCATCTACAGTAAGAAGCAATTTCCTCAAGATGATTCAAACTCCATATCTGAGATAAAGAGAGACAAAGAAAGACTGCTCATGTTTTGTAAATAGGGAGAAATTTTAATGACAGATGAGACTTTAGAGTCAAAGTTCAGGCTACTATCAAGGATGGAGCTGAAAGGCTTGTCACAGAAGTGGATGAAAGTTGGCAGCGTTCTAAGTTAAAGGTGAAGAATCATGCCTGTTAACATTATGAGAAACAGATTCATGTTTATGGGTGAAGGTTGATGGCTTTATAAGAGATTTAACTTCATGCCAATTTTTTTTTCTGATGGGGTCAAGATGAAAAGTTTTGTGGAGAGTTATCAGTAAGTGCAACTTCTTTATTGATTTTGTAAGTGTGCTGCTGTCAATAGAGCTGGCCTGACATCAACTATTCATCAATATGGCTCCGTGATATACTGCTTTGATGAAGCAAGTAAGGGGTCCATGGCAGTGCATTGATTTAAAAATAAAACAGTGCAGCTCAGGCTAGTGGGCGCGGGTATGCGCTGCTGCAAAGCTGTGCATCCGTGGGGTGTTCAATGGGAAGGCGAGCTGATTGCTTGTTAACATGCAGACACGATCAGCTCAGCTGTTCTTCATTGATGCTGTGCAGGTCATTAGCAGAGTACCTTCACCCACAAGGTATAAAGGGCCTGAGTGGAAAAGAGAAAGGGAGAATGAATTGAGAAGAGAAATCATGAAAGTAAGGTGTAAGAAAAGAGAATGGGCAGAAGCAAATGGGAAACAGTGATTGAGAGAAGGCGGCAAAGCAGTCAGGGAAAACCTATGGAGGAGCATGGTGAAAGGTTCTCCAGGAGGTGGATTGGATCATGCACTTTACTATGTACATTACTTTTTTCTCCACTGCAAAATCTTACCACACTGCAGAGCCTCCTCCTCTGCCATTTATTGGTAACCACCATTTCCTGTTATTCGATTCCTGCTGAAGAGAATGAGTATGCACTCCCTAAGTGCCTTGGAGTTTCAAGTTTCTTTTCTGTCTACAAGGCATCTTTAGGATTGCAGTCACTAAGTTTGTCATCATAATTGGGGATCTTTTCATCAGAACACATGATGCGGTTCAGCCAAATGTCTATATGTTGCTCACTAGAGATCTTTATTTAAATACTAAATGACTGGCAGAGGCATACATAATTAAGGCATGTAAATGCTTCCAGAGAGGACTAAACATCTTTGCTCTTGTGTCAGTAACACAAATTCAAATAGAATTTCACTGGAAATTTAGTTTCACCTGAGTCATTTCATTCATCACCACTGCTTACGTTAGACAACAGCCGTCTTAACAGCATCATATGCCCCCAGGCAAAGTAGTGCACTGTCAGTCAGGTGCCTCTTTCACACCTCAGAGTGGGCAGAGGGTCATATCTGCACCCGAATGGAGGTTAAAAGGAAAGAAGAACAGAGAAAGAAAGAGGCAGGATCAGGAGAGCACATGCAGAGAGGAATGGAGGCAGGTGGTTGGGAGCGAGCCTGAGGCTGAAGAGGGGGGCACTTGCATTGAGTGATGCTGGGGAGTAGGAGTGGTCTGTTTTGCAGTGTCTACCTCAGACGCTGAGAGACTGGCAGTGGGAGACATGTGTGTGAGTTGGCATGGCACCCCATGGATGCTGAAGGCCTGGCAATGGGGACCTGAGTCAGGAATTTATGGTTAACTGCACTTGTCAGTTGGGCATCTTCTCTCAGGCAGTTTTAGATGGAAACATTAGGGCTCATATTTATATGGAAGAACTGTCTCTGAATTTTAACCTTGTTTTACTGGCTTCTTGTTTTACTCCATCCATTCATTATCCTACCTGCTATATCCTACCTACAGGGTCACAGGGGTCTGCTGGAGCCAATCCCAACCAACACAGGGCGCAAGGCAGGAAACAAACCCAGGGCAGGGCACCAGCCCACTGTAGCTGGCTTTATTTATTTAGATTTTTTTTAGCCTTCATGTTCAACTTGGTTTTATGGGATTATTTATTTATTGACTATTTATTGAAGATCGTTTGTTGTACTGCACTTTTATGGAACACTGCTTGTTCTCCTGGTTTTAATAAATGTGTCCTCATTGGCCGGCTCATCATGGTTTATGACTGTTGATGGGTTCAGGTTTAAGAAGCTTGAGGAAATGACAAGGGAATATGGAGCCGACATGGACCATCACAGAAGTATAAAATATTCTTTACAATTGTATTTATTAATAATGTTGTTTTATTATGTTATACAGTAGATACTGTATGTAATTTTGTCCTTTTTATGTTTGTAGAAATTTTATTTATTTTAGCCATTAAGACTGGACATTATCTTGGTGTGGGATTCTATGAGCACTTAGTATTTAAGATCTCATGGTGTCTAAGATCAAGAAATCTTTGTTGTAAATGACTTTAGTTAGGGAAAGGATTTCTACTTACATTAGGACCATTTGTCTTGTTTTGTTTTTTTACATTGGCTTCTGGGTTTCACATTGGCTTGGCACCAGTGTCTTTTGTCTTCCTGGTTTTATCCCCTAACTTTTTAAATGACTAGTCTTTTGTTTAGCCATTCACTCCCTTGTCATTTTGTGGACAATTTCATGTTTTTTGTTCTCTGTCAAAGAGAGTTTTCACCTTGGCATAAACAGTAAATCTAAAGAAAGGCTTCTTTAGATCTCAACTACTCATTACCCGAATTTGCCAGCTAGAACTACATCCTACTCAGACATTACCAAAGTTCAAATCTTAAATGATGGAGGCATGGTGATTAAAATGTCTTTTCTTAAAAGTTGTTTCACAACAAAATAACAGCCTGCAGATGCAGGTTTCTAAACTGGCTGTTGTCATCAAACAACTAGTAGTGGAGGGAGGTGCATAAAAATGAAGTCTAGGAGCTGCTGCGGCTGCATCCCGAACAGCAGTAATAATAAGAAAACACAAATACCATCAAACGCAAGTGCTGCTTGGAAGACAATTTTGGACACACAAATTGACATTTAACCTACAGCCCAGTAGTTTTGCTACACAGAATTTTAAATATAGCCCTTATAGTTTCTTTTCTCATTGGCAAGTATCTTGAATGGGCAACTGCCATAAATGTTAGCAGTCAACCGTGCTGTAATGATTTTGAGAGTTTCCAGATAAAATTTTGTTTTTGTATTTGATACCTGAAAAAACACAAGGCTATGCTAACAAGTAAACTGCTAAATCTAAATCTAAAACAGAAGACCAAATGTTTTAGTAATTATATAATATGTTTCAAGACTTAAGCAGCAGATGTGTAAAATGAATGCAGCTCTAATTTCTGCTTTTACAAAAGGCCTTTTGGAAGAACTTAAAATGATATGATGAGTCATAATTTAGAGGGCTCTTCAAAAGAAGTAATCTGTTTAGCACTAAAATGTGAAAAAAACATTTTCAGAGAGAAAAAGGGTAAAGAAAGCAGTTAACCAGAAAGTATATATTCAGGGAACCCCATGAAATAAGGATAATCTGTTAACAGTCTTAAAAATGTTTTAGCAACTTTACAGTACTAGGTAAATCCTCTACAGGCTTTTTTGGGGTTGGCATTTTTGTGAAACCAGGCAGCAGGGCAATGAAGTGAACAGAAAATCTTATGTTGCACATACCAAGATGTCATTCTGATGTTCTTGAACTAATTATATCAGTTAACTGACACGTTCTTGCAATACAACTGTGCTCAGTGCTGCTAATAATGCCTACTGTATATGCCTATCTGTTGTGTCTATAAAAATGGAGTGCTGTGCGTTGTGCACTGGCAAAGGCAGTATTTTTCTCTTTGGAGGATATCACTAATTCCAAGATATCAGGGATCACAATGATTTTTTGGCTTATGATGATGACTGATTTATAAGTTGATTTAGACTTCCTATGGCTACCCTCTTGGAGTTGTGTGCTGAATTGGAGCCTCTCTGGAGCCAGAGAGCATTATGCAGAAATCATGCAATCCCTGTTCTGTTACAGGTTGTAAAAAATATATAGTATTTGGAGACGGATGCTTTTGAATGTGAACATGCTGACCGGTCAGGAATCTCACAGTCATTCCTAAGCTGTGTCATACCATATGTATGTACTGGAAGAGTTAAATACTACCCAGATACATATACATATATATTGTCACACACGTGCGCATGGGAGGCAGCTAGAGGGCTTAAATAGCAGTAATACCACACCAGACCAGGGAGTGACGAGCTGTACTCTCTCTATCTCTCTGTTCTCTGCTGACTATCCTCGGGAAATCCCACTAGGTGCCGACAATTTTAATAACATCACATCTGGTACAGGCGCCACTGATGAAGTCACATCCAGTCCTTGCGACATCACTTCCGGTCCCGATGACGTAATTTCCTG